>NW_026712897.1:1200000-1782383 GCF_030625045.1 Achroia grisella
GGAAAAAAATATTATGAGGATATTGATTCCCGGAGGTAATATCAGCAATGAAGGAAATAAAAAATGGATGTCTCAATGTAATCGGCTTTAACGATTATCGTAGTGGTAACAGATGATGTCATCTTGTATTAAGGTTATTTTTGCCATCCGAATTAATACATTGCTTCACCACAAATACTGAAATACTTTTTATTTCTTAAGAGTCTATAGTTTATATTAGGTATTTATTAAGATAGATCACATATCATAAATGGTACAGACAAAGTAAATATACAATAAAAGTAACGGATTTAGTTTTATGTGTTGCAAAAATGAATAGGCAACCAAATCAGGATAAAGCAATAAATTAACCTGCAGGACTAAAGATCTGTTGGCTGCCATATTTAAAAAAATATGTATGTATTATTATTTAATTAAACTTCGACCTTATTAATAAATGTAGTCTCATAATATCTCACATATATATGAAAGTATAGTCATAGTGTTTGCAATAAGTGTGAATGCAATTACAAATCCTGAGGTAAGACAAATAGTATATATTATTATTTTTCTTTCCTCAAGACTTATATAAAAAATACAAAGAATGTGACGTATTATATTTTGTGTTATTAAAGAATTTATATTACATAAATATATTTTCATTTTTATTCCTCTTAAAACATACATGCTCTAAAATTTTATACAACGAAAGGAAAAGTAATTGTAACTTTTATTGAGAGGCAACAAAGATTTGTAACGTTTTGGTCATTATTTTGACTTGCCAGACCGGAATGCTTAGATATCTAGTCTTTCATACTGAATGCTCTGGGTCAAAGACTCTGAGCAATAAATGTAATTGAAAGAAGTACTAACTAGGCATAAAATGTAAAATATCCCAATTTTATTGTATAGGGTTATTGTATTAATTTAAACTGTAAAATATTTACAACACATCAGTAATACAAGTATAGACAATACACAGCCCAGAAAGACGTCTGTTACAACTGTAGAGCGAAATTTTATGACTAATACTTTTCATTAACTGTCGCCTGCAAGTTTGTATAGATAATCATAGGTTCATCTTCATGATAGAATTTATTTTCACATTAAATTTCATTAAAGTTAATTATTTATTACTATAAAGTATACTAGTAGTAAAACGGTAACAATAAAACTTACGAATTTACAATTGTCAGAAATGTGAATGAAACAATAGATATGACCACATTTCTCCCATATATTTGTAATAAATGCTGCAGGGGTAGAGCCTACCGCCATCTGTCAATTTTTGGCTTTATACCAGTATTTCCTTCACCAAAGAACCAACCAGAAATATAAATTGACGCTTATTCTAAGCTAATTCGGCTAAGCTAATTCAGGTGTTGCCAGGTTTGAACTCAACATATATTGGTTATAATTCAGGGTAGTAAATCACTAGGCCACGACGCTTTCATGCTTAATTGTAATAATGAATTAAGTCATAAAATAAACAGATAATATTAAAATTATTCTCAATAAACTTTAATTATGACACAATCGTAGCGAATTTAATAAATACAATCAATTACTGTTCATATTGAAACATTATCCTGCAATTACGCTTCTGTGAACACTATAAATGAGCATCCATAGATTGTTTTATGTTGCATGTTTATTTTGATACAATAATAAAGTGAAACGCCTTCTATTTATATATATTTCTTCAGAGATTGATATTTAATGAATACTGTAGTTGTCTGCAATTCAAATATATTCTTTACTGTTTCTTATTGTAAAAACGTAGTTAAAATTACCCTTCTTGCTACAATATCCTTTCTGAATTTAAATTTAAATTTTGATAGGACTATCTGCCGCGACTTAGTTGCATAAACGAATTATTGTACTGCATAGTGTAAATTATAAAAATTCTCCTCTTTATAAATATTTTCATATATTTCTAAATGCTATGCTATAATTGGGTTTTCATATGCGATAATGAAAAATTCTAATTAAAATTATTTTATTATCACAGTTATTTATTTTTATTTCAATAAGAAATGTTTCTTTTTATTTAAGTATGAAACAAGGAGAAGATTCCACTCGAACATATATTTTATATATGTTACCTCAGAACTATTCGTACGGGAACCTATGTTAATAAATAATGTTATATATGTTAATAAATCTTTTTTCAAGTGAAACTGGTGCTTGTCATATAGTCTCATATACCTAAACATCATTATAACTGACCAGTAATTTTTTGCATTATCCTTAATGCGATAAATTTCGATTTGTTCGTAGCCTGAACAGGGTATTACTCTTTTTACTTCATATGTAAAATGTCCTTGAATCTTTCTTCTGTGTATTTACGTGTTATGTTAGTTGTTCGGCATATATTGACAGCCTTAAGTCCTAACGCACACATTTAAACGAGTACACACAGTGTAGTGGTAGTGTGTAATTAAATTTGGTCCCTATTACGAAGTTAAAAGCAAATTTACAAACTTCTATTTTCCAAGTCCTAATTCCTGAAATCCTTAAATAAAACAGTATTTATCGAACATTTTCGATTTTAGTTAGCTACATACAATTGGTTATGTAGTCCTGATTGAAATTTTAAATATGGAAGTATATTTATTTTATTTCTTTATTTGATACACTTGATGCTCTTGATTCTACGAAGTCCCATGTAATCCTTACTTCCTTACTAATATTATAAATGCGAAAGTAGCTCTGTCTGTCTGTCTCGCTTTCCCGTCAAAACTACTACTACTAATAATAATAATAATAATAATAATCATCATCATCATCATCGTATAACTCATCTATGCTTGGCTAAGGCCCGCGTGTTTGAATGTATTACCCCCATAAAAATATACATATATATATATAATAATAATATTCTCAGGACAATTTACACAGCGCCATCTAGTCCTAAGTTCTCTAAAGCTTGTGGTACGTGTACTAGATAACTGATATAAGTACATAGATATTTTTTTGAAAACAACCAGACCGATACAAATCAGATGAAACAATCATACTCATGAATACGAATGTTTGTGCCGTGCGAGGAATCAAACCCGCAACCATCGGACGTAAAGTGGTGTGCTAGACCGAGGTCGTCAAAGAAACTAAAACAATGTAATTTCTTTATTTGGATTTTATTGGGTTAGGTCATTAAATATTTTACAGCTAGTTTGGTACATACATAGAAACAAAAAAATATAGATTTAATTCTGTACCAGTAGAATTGTCGTGCGTCAAGTATTCCTGAGAATCTGACATTTTGTCGCATATACATAAACATATATTTACAGCACTACGGATATTACCTTATCATATGTAATGACATGATCGAGATGCCGCTCATCTTCTTCATGTTGCTATTCCCGAGAAGTAATACGTTATGATTTTTATCCTGTAATTTGCTATCATACTTATTTATTTAAACTTTAATGCTCATATACACCAATATTGATGCATATGGCGGACTTAACACCTTGAGGCATCTGATACCTCAACTTATCCTTCAACGGAAACACATCTTACAAAGCTGGTTGGTGGCAGAAATAGGTTAGACTGAGTTACTCACACAAACAACTTTTTATAAAGTCTACCTTGGTAAAATAAATGAGTCTTGTTTTATTGCTTATCTACTGTTGACATAATGACATGAAAATTTTGTTAATTATATATACATGAGCTTTAATACATAGAATGTATTTTAATAAACGATTTTAAATATCACACCAACACAGGAATACTTATTATTTAGCTATGGTTAACTTCATTAGAATATACATATAAAATACCGAGACGTATAGACGTATGAGCGTATAAGAGTAAGTAAGATGGCTATAATTTAGTACGACACTATCACAACAAAAATAATGCTCTTTCTATTTCAAATCATTGTCTTTAGATTCAATTAAGGCTACATGTCCCCGACCCTCTCCATACAAAAGTTACGTCTATGAAAAATGTTTACAATTATTAATTAAATTCGATGAAATTTTATCCAAAGGATATGGCAACTAACATTAACATTTCACACAAGTCAGATTTTCTTTATACAAGTTTCTTTTAGAATTCAGACAAAACAACAACTAGATTTTGCCAAAAAAAGGATCTACCTTTAGCTTATTAGTATGACCAATCAATGTCAGTATAACAATTTGAAAAAAGTATTAGCCAGTGGAATTAAATGAATTTTCAGAATAATGAAATAATATGTTTATATTTAGTGCAATAATAGAGCAAGTCGTAGTAAAGCGGAACGTAATTATTTACGTCAAATTTTTTATTAAATATTGTTATCATGAGGTGAGGAGAAACGCAATATTTCTAAATACAGTTAGAACCCATACTGAAGAATACCTACATTATAATTGTATTGCGTGGAGACACTCCTCTTAATAAACACTGGAATATTATCTGATACTTTAACATTTACTTCACTAAACAGACCTACAAAAACGAAAAAATGGGGTAAAGAGTGATGCCAAATTAAGTTAACTTGACTTTTGTTGTTGTACATTCTATTAACTCGGTCTTAAAACAAACTTAAAACACTCAGACGCCGCCATAATTCATATTGTTTTCGAGTTGACAGCCTAACTTTGTATTTAATCGGGAAAATATGTAAATTTAATGAAGGAAATTAATTTTCATCACTAGAATAATAGCATTTAATAGCTCAGCTTCAAACGTTCATGCCGTCTTTTAAGATATTAATTTCGTCAACGACCGTTACTAAGTTTATGGGCCTTTCAATATATTACTTAATTAATTTGGTTAGGCACCTAATATAAATGTCGTAACAGCAAATTTTAAGGGTCGTTCAATCTGAGGAACGTACGTTGTATGCACTTTCAGTACTAAGTCTAATTATATTTATGTATGTGATACAAGCTGGGAGTCCTTGAAGGGGTCGCCGTAGCAGAAATGCTTAGGACAGTAACTTAACGTCACAAACTTGTATCATGTAACATTTGTTACTCTTATTACTAGTAACCTCTTTACCGAGGTAGACATTGTAAAAAGTCTTCTGCGAGGATTGGAGGGGTACTTCAATCTCCTATTTCAGTCGCCGAACAATTTACTTTGTAAATGTGTTTTGGTGGAAAAGTGAAATAAGGCGACGGTTACTACTTAAAGTGGACCATCAGCTTATTTGTAATTTCAATTACATGAAAAAGGAAGTAAATGTATTTTATGTAGGTACCTACGCATACATATATCTGATTTATGATGTCAATAAATAGAGCCGGCTCTATGCTTTAAAAGTAAAAAATAGTGCTATAACTGAACTAAAAATTATAAAAAAAAATATGATTTCATTACATTGAAAATCGTTAAATTTTGTGTTGGTACTGCTTTATTTTTATTCTATAACATATTTTTAGGGCGTATAATAGAGTACAAAAATAAGTAAATAATAAAAAATCTATGATATCTCATTCATTATAATGCATAGTCATTTAATTATCACGGCTCAATGATTCACACATGCACCTTAAACATTCCATTATCCTGTGCAGTCGTGTAAAAAATAATTTGACGTGATTGCTCACGCGTGAAATACCTAACGTAATAAAATTTACACCAAGAGCGCCCGCAACTTCCGTGATTCAGTCTTTTAACAGCGATGGGATCATTATTTGGTTGGTAATATAATATAGAGACTTACAAATTACAAGCCGTCGGCACTCCATTACGTCCCCCTTCTCAATAAATTAACGTTGAATAGTAATAGGTACCTACTTTTTATTATTTTGGTTTATGTGTTAGTTTACTTGTAATGGAAATGACGTGAAAACTTCTAGAACAAAATAATGTAGATATTAATGTAATAACAATTGTCCCTAAAAAGTGAATGTACCCATTCACTTTTTACCAAATTTGATGACTGATGATTGATGATGATGACAAATTTGACTACGCCGCTTTACTTCCAATATTCGCCGCTTCGATTTCTCGTTCCAAACGATTGTATTCATGACTATGATTGTTTGTTTCGATCTGGGGTGTTTTTTATTTATATATCTATATTAATAAAAAAAAGTATTTAAAAATATTAAATACTTTTTCTATTCGTTGTTTAGTACCTAAATAAAAGCTCTTATTACCTTAGTACTAAAAAATGCTCTATGGATTGTGCTAGGTTATTATTAATAAATTACATATGTATATTATTTTGCATGGTCTTAACATCATGTACTCGTAGTTACTTAGTAAGAATACTGCATTAGTGGTATTCTATTTATGAAACTAATAGGAAACTATGATAAAGTACAAAATAAAGGTAATTTACCTGTATCGACATTTTGACTAGGTCATCAGCAAACAACGATGTCATTATCGTTAGGCTGGCAGTTTGTTCAACCACTATCGCTGCATTGTCCAACATATATCACTTGCTGTATCGTTCGTTTAAACTTATTAAGCACCGGGAAAATGGCTAAAATCACAGATTCTAGCCATCTTCTCGTCTGAAATTGGGTTATTTGTTGAATTCAGTCCCTGTTTCTTCTCTAGATAGCAAACTTTAAAAAAGGGCGGACACATTACATTTATGCAGATCGCTGTGTTACGTCACTTGGCAATAGCCCAAAATCCTCAATAGAAAAAAATCTATCACCTCTCTTATTAATTATTAATAATGACTGGGTAACGATCTATAGAGAGGACTTTCGATGCATGCAACTTAATCCAGTGTTTTTTTCAGCTTCCAGCAAATCATCGGCAATTGCATCGGCAAAATGTGGTTGTCTATTTTTTTTAGTTGCGGTGTTCTCTTTGACCCATTTAGCTATCGAGCGTTTTGTTTTGGCCAATATAAGAGTTACCACAAGTAGAGTAAATTTAGTAGACATCTAGCGCATCGCAAAATAGCTTATTATTTGGAGAAAGTAAATTATACGTTACTTCTGAAGTCCAATAATATCTTAATGAAACATTTATGCAGTACTGTTCCAATTTTGTCCGTTTGTCCTCTTATTTGTATATGCAATTTGTAGATTATTGTCTACTCATTATTGTAGTAATTATATACAATTTAATATACTAATAATGCACTCACCGCTAAATGTAAAAATATGTTGATTACATATTTTTACATTTAGCGGTGAGTGCAAAAGATTATAAAAAATAACTTACGTCACAATACTTAAAACAAATTATGTATGAAAAATGCAAAATATATTTTTAGATTTCAACTTTGTTTCTTTACATTAGTGTTACAATGAGTACGAGTTTTAATTAATTATAATTAACTCTGCATATAGTGTTGTTATTTCTTAAATTAAAAATGAACAATCGATTATAGAAATCTTATTTTAGGCGATTAGAATACCTTTTAGACTGTATCGATGTAAACCCGGACATAATAAAGATAAAACAAAACATAAAAGCAATACCAGCACAATAGTGCTCTCTTACTCGTAACTACATTTGTGTTCTGCATTACATTTTGCAATTATTGTTTAAATAATGACTTTAGCTGTAATGTTGTTGGCACTGTTACTAATACCATTATATTATGCCAAACACCATTACCTAGTTTCCTCACGCCGTATCATTTTGTATTCATACACATATATGGCGATAAACGCCTTTATATATGGCGATATAGAATCGTTTATGGTGTGAATACTGAAGAGGAAGTAATGGTGACGCGATTTTCCACAGACGCTACATCTCAAGTATCTTTGTATATACTACGTTAGTAAGTAATAGTTATTGAATAAGTAAATAAACTACGCATATTATTTATTAGCTAGGTAAAAAGTTTTCCATGTGGGTTTCTAGGTCTCACTTATTTCAGTTGTCAAGCTTGTTTTGTAAGTTATATTACGGTTTCTTTTGTTGTTTGGATGATAATGAAATGGTGCACCCGCCTGCGCTGTCGGGACACCAGTGGACGATGATAAGATGAGCATGAGGTCAGGTCAGTTAGCCCATCGTGACAAATTCACCAGGAATGTATCACGATGGTTTCCAGGAGGAACTGCGTGGAGGTCGACCTAACATGGTATATTGCAGTTAAATTTCAGAACATAAAAGTCTAGAAAACGGGCTTACAAGTCTGCCTAGTAAGATTAGATTCACAGAACGGCTTCAATATTCATGTAATGCTAAGCGTTCTTAACAGTAAAAAAAAACGTAACTTAGTATACAAAAATAATATATTGCATGTATATTATTAATTTATATGAAAGTAGATCAGGATCACAAATGAATACCTGAATTTGCCTCTGCATAACGTTGTATATTATCATATGGTAATAACCTGCAAGATTTAGTAGAGTTTCAGCTTTGTAGTGCAGCTTAAAACAAAGCAATCCACTCAGATTTTAATAGCAAGTCATTTATAGAATGTATTTATCGACTACGTGTGAATTCCATTGAGATGTGCCACAAATAGCTCTGTCGTAATGTATACTAAGCTTTATGTTTGCTGACTTGTGTTTGCAGGCGAGACCTTAGACGTTTCTATATATACATAGCATAATCAAATAAACTTACTACTCTCTGAACAATTTACAATTGCCTAGAGAAACACCTCCGGTTCATATTGGTATAAAGTGTATCTTAGGGAGTGTATATATGCTACATGCGTATATACACTCCCTCATATATATTGTATAAACTTTTCGAAAGAAATTCTCCATATAACAAAACTAAATTAAAAACCCTTCCATAGTTTAGAAGTAACCTGAAAAACAGACAATAACAGAGATTTTCTTTTACACTAGTAGAGAGTAAGTTTTATTATCATACTTAAAAAGTTTAATTATCATTTAGATAGTTTCTAACTTTTAAGTCAGTTTTTCAATATAATCAATCGAACTAAAAATTTATTTTATTTATTTATTATTATTATTTACCTGTTTTTCTGATTTCTAAATGATTGTTTGTTCTATTCGTTTAATTACTATTTACTATGACCCCGAAGATTGTGATTTTAAAATCTTTTCTCTCCCTCTCTAGTCGTGTCTTAGTTCTATTTTTGATGGCCTCTCCGGTGACGTAAACATACTAACTATAATTATTGTAATAACTACTAACCAAACCATAAAAACAACACCTAGTGACAGAGGTAGACTCGTCCCGTATCTCGTTGGAATTTATATATTAAGGAGAGAAATTAGAGCATGTTATGTGTTGTGTTCATCACAACATCGACAGTCATGCCTCTGATATAATAAGTTATGATTTGTAATATTTTTAATTTAATTTATATTAGCACTATTATAATATAAATATATAATATATTCCTGTTATATTATCATATGTCTTCCTGTTTCTTGCCTCGTTGTTATCAAGTAAAGTAAAAAGAGATACCACTAAAGTAAATCTTTTACAAGTTAGGTAAGAATGTCTAGTTAAACACTAGACATCCTGACGTCAAGTTAACAATTCAAACGTTCCATGTAGGGTTCACACATCTTACAGAATTCATCAAGTCTCCCAGATTGTGCCTTAAAAATGAAAATCTCTTGTTTACCAAAAAACAATCAGCAGAGGTAAGCTGTAAAAAGTCGTCTGCGTGTTTACCTTAGTTTTACCTATTTCAGTATCTAAGTAAACTAGGGTTTGTAAGCTGTCGGCTAAGGCAGTGTAGCTTTAGTTTTACCTATTTCAGTATCTAAGTAAACTAGGGTTTGTAAGCTGTCGGCTAAGGCAGTGTAGCCTTAGTTTTAACTTGGTTTTACCTATTTCAGTATCTAAGTAAACTAGGGTTTGTAAGCTGTCGGCTCAGTGTAGCCTTAGTTTTAACTTAGTTTTACCTATTTCAGTATCTAAGTAAACTAGGGTTTGTAAGCCGTCGGCTAAGGCTGTTCGGCTCTTTGGTGGGATTATGTAGTGAAATTATAGAATCCTCTTATCCTGTCCAAATGATGCGTTACCATTTCATAGGACGAAGATGCCATGGGACATATTTGTCCTCTGAAAGAGCAGCAGAGAGTGGTATCGTGGATATCACAAAACAGTGATGTACGCTGTTCTGTTTATATATATAAATACGACGATTACTACTTACCATCACTAAGTTTTAACAGTAATTAAGTTTTTAGCCTGTCTGATATTACAAGTAACAATAACCTATATTGTAAAAATAACTGAGAAAAAAATTCTCATGATGTTCCATATATATTAAAATAAAAGTAATGATTTAATTATAGCATCATTATAGTTCAAATCGATGGTTATATAAACGAAGTGACAGCAACCCTATTTCCAAGTAGATTTTCAGTTCACTAGTACTTCGTTATTCTTGTCTTGTCAGTCGGCTACATGACAGATCGCTGATACTTAACACTGACTGGTATTGATTTTTTATTTATATCTTACACCTATGTAACCGATGAAAATAACCATAAAAAACCATGATTTACCTACGACTAGTGTCGTATATTAATAAAAAACAAACATTTTTAATGCCACTGGAGCGGCGAACAAGTCGCGCGTTATTTAAAACAAATGACAATCGTCACATATGCTGTATGTATAAAGTACGGTGGCATGATAGTATGTATGATTAGTACTTAGTAAATACAACACACAAGAAGTACTCCCATAGATGTCTCATGAAACCGTGAAGTCCATAGTATAGTAGCTGTATGTATATTTTTATACCGTACTTTACTTTATATAAATATTTTTACTGAGATTTCAATATTAAAATATAGAACGATAATGAAAAAGTGTTTCGTAATATATGTAGATATAGATGATTACTCGACTCCGTGATATGAAATGATTTATCTTTGCGCTAAAGTACATCTAAATATTGACTCACAAAGATTTATATATTTTAAGAAAGTAACAAGCTTGTTATGGATATAATATTAATAAATAAATATTTTCAAGAGTAAAAAAACAACTGTGGAAGTTTTTGGTTGCTCCAGCCACGTGCTTGTTACATCTGTTTTTCTTAGAAAATGCCCCGTTATTTAAATTTAATTAAAAGTACCTAAAATTTTTTAATGAATTATATAATTTCGAATTTCTGGAAGCAGAACAATGCTTTATTTTCATGGATTTTATAATAAAAATACATAAAATCTTAATACAAGCTTTCAAAGATATATAGAGAGGTTAAAATATTTGGATGGACATTGTTATTTAAATTACCTTTAAAAAGATTGAGTGAAATATATTAAAACATACATATGAAAAAGTAGCGCAACCACTACGGGTCTAATTGTATTCTGAAACCACCCAAAATATACACACAAAATTTTATCCAAACGGTTCAGCTATTTGGGCTGGGCGGGTAGGTAACAATCAGAATTATGAAAGAATTATAAACCGTAATAACAATAAATAACATTGTTATTAGATAAAATTTTATTGTTATTACGGTTTATTATTATTAAGATGACAGACAGAGTTTGTGTCAATACTGTCGATATATATACCAAGTATGAATTTGTGAGAAAAGTCCTTTAATAAGTTGTAATGAGAATGTAATGATGCATTCTGAACACCTCACAAAGTACTCTTAAAAAAGTTATTTACAATACTTATATTTGTTTCCCACATCATTTGATAGTATTGTTAAGTAAACAGATAATAAAGGTTAAGTAGATAAATACCCAACAGAAATAAACGGAAATCAAAATGGAATTAATAAAGGAAATCACAGGATTTCCCTGAACGTAATGTAGGAAATAACTGCCCAAATGCGGAGATTGGAACAGATCCACCGATGCTATTTATACGACACAAATCGCAACATATTCTATTTAATCTACCAAATATAAGTACTTATCCACAAATATATAATATTTATATAAACCAAATCCTTATTTAGTGTCATTTTGTTTATATTAATTGTTGACAAACGATTTTAATATCATACTTAAATTATTATTTATTCTTTAATTAAAATATAAACAAATTACTTTATATATGTCACTACTATTCTAAACAAAATGACAGTAAATCAGGATTTTGTTGAGGTACTACTAAGGTAACATAAATATTAATACTTATGTTAGATACGTTACGATAGTTAGTAGTAGTAGTAGATAAGATAATATATATTTAATCGAATTAGGTGTTATTTTGCGGAAGTCCATTTCACTACGCGATGGATTTATACAATCCGCTACAATCGCCACTGGAGAAGTCGTAGCGCTGGTCAGGTTTCCACATAAATATGATGATGACCTATCTGATGGTATACCTATATCAACCGTCGACTATATAAATAGTATTACTGAAATTTCTTCAACGTTTGAAATGTAACAGTTCATTAAGATTTTAGCAAATTTTTGTGTGTATGAGTGTAATAATTTAAATTAAGAACTCACAATTACAGGAGAGACGAATTTCTTAGCATTCTATGGATTTACCGTACGACTGCCGGGCCCATATTGTGGCAGAGGGGGAAACTCCGAGCAGTTCTCGGGACTTGTGACTCTGATGTAGCTTTAAGAGTCCCCTTTGTTGATACATAAACATTCATAATCATACAATTTTATATAAAATAGTAAGATTTTAGAAAGGTTTTTGTGAAATATATATTAAGAAAACATATATCATAGCGAATTGAAGAGGATACCTACGGAAAAACAAAAACAAAAAGCTGATAAAACGCCCTCTTACAACCGCACTGTACACGCGGAGCCCATACTGATTCCTCAATCCGTATTATCTTTTTGGCAGATGAGTCCTTTGTGTTAACAAAAATAACATGATTACAGTATTCCATCATTGTTGGTTTTTATTTGACATGCTTGCAGGGCTGTTAAAAAGGTTAGTAGCTATTACGAAGACCTCGGTGGTCAAGTCGTTTAGCACACCGCTTTACTTCCAATGGTCATGAGTTTGATTCCTCGCACGGTTCACATTTATATTCATGAGTACGACTGTTTGTATATGTCTGGGTGTTTTCTATGTATATTATATTTACAAAAAAATATCTAAGTCGTTTATATCATTTGTCTAGTAACCATAACACAAGCTCAGTTTACCGTGGGACTGGAGGCCGCTTTGTTAATTGGCCGGGATTATTTATTTATATATTGTTTTATATCATGGGTTCATGGTAGTCCTCAGGTACTGCCATTTCGGAAGGTGTTCATGTACTATTTCATTTACTGATATGTCTTACTATCAAGTGAAACAACTTAGCGCAGTTGCCTTTGTACAAAATCTAGGTACATATAACAGTATAACACTACTATTATTATTATTATAACAGTTTATTGCACCAACATATAAAGGACATGAACAAAATTACTAACTATTGTAATCAATATCTGCAGATATTTTAGCAAATAATTTTTAGAAGGAAATATTTAAATATTATTATTACCTAGAGCTGCTGCGAATAAATTTTGCCATTTACTCCAAGTTAAATGATACCAACCCTATTTCTCCCCGATCCAGAGGTGAACAACACATCTCGCGTTTATTCCCCAATTTTACGAATATTATTTCGTACAAAAAGAAAAGACAAAGGGCGGAATGATTGCACAATGTATTTGTCATAATATATTTTGTCGTCTCTTTTCATGGATATGTGTGACGCTATAACGATAATATGCGAAGTTTGTCCATATTATACAGCCACGGTTTTTTTACATAAAAAATGTAGTATGTCTGTTTGTGCAAAGTTTCTGATAATTTTTATTACATTTGGGATCTTGCTCTTCAATGCTTCGGGTGCTTTCGGGTTATATCTTCCACGAAATGTTAATTAAAATTTTAGTTACTGACCATATAACGTTCGAAAGTTGTAGTCAATTTTAACTTAGCTAAATAGTGAATTATTTAATTATATAGTGAACAACATTCTGCCATTTAATCAAATAGCTAACTAAATTCATTTATTATGTACTGCTCCTTTTTAATGTTGTAATCTTGTGGTTGTACAAATAAAGCATTATTATTAAGACTACATATACTGAAAATTGCGAGGATTTTGCGAATTAGACTATAAAGTCCAAATCGCAAAGCTTTTGCTATAAAGGCAGTTTTTAAGATTTATATTTTTTTATTTATTTAGCGAAAATATCATTTAAGAATTAGGCTATGTTTGTTTATTGGTGTTAAACAGAAAGTCTGATAAGTCTATGAGCCCCTTTCCGTCGCCGCTCGCAATAACTCAACCGCGAGATAATGAGCTTGTTTGTATCGGGTTTAACGTTTCTTAGCACGTTCTAGACTACACCACTGGCATAGATCTTTACACTATACTATACTTCTGTAGCCGACATTACAGTCGGCTAAGATATTAATATTTCACTACTCGAAAATTTTGTATACCGTCGTCTGAAAGTTAAATAAGCTTTCTGAAAATGACAAGCGGATATTAAAAAATGAGATTATTGATACGAATATTACGATTAAAATAAAATCTTTTAATAACGTCTGTTTAACATGATATTCACAGCTATTATCTATGTTTCAAATAGTGTAATATTTCTTTTCAAAGGATACGTCGGTAAAAAAACATGCATACGGCCCATCTGATGTATATTATTGCCCGTTACACAAAACGTGAGCTTGATTTTTAGATTAATGATAATCTATGTCAGTACAGATTTATAAAGTTTTGCATTTAAAATATTAGTATGGACAATAATTATTCGAACATAGTTTTTATTAAATTTATAATCATAAAAATTATTTGCATTTGTATGTGCTAATTGTTGTAAAATTAGTGTAAATATATCATACGATAGGTATACATAACATTAAGTAATAAAAACTTTCTACGTTTTTATTCTATTAGAATTGCAAATTTTCCATTCTTAAGCCCCGACACATCCCTCATAGTTATATTTCATTTCACCGTCGCGATTCAGTGGAGATTAAAATGTCACAGTTTGTAAACTGATTACTTAACCAACTTAGATCCGGAGTAAGTAGGTATAATACTTATATATTTATATTCTGACATAATAAGCTGCTTGAATTCCTGTAAACCTTGTAGTAAACACTGGTTATACATTTTTCTTATTGCAACTAAAACTAAATTTACTACAAATTAATTTTCTTGAAATATTCATAAAAATATCTTTTTATAGAGAAGCAACGTAAGCTTGGAATTTAATTGCAAATTACAATATGAAAAAGGGCTATACAAATGTTTGGACAAGTATGATTAAATATTTTATTCCACAAATATCTACAGAGAGTAGTAAACACATGAAAAAAGCGTGAAAAAATCTGAACATATACGTAACAAATTCGTTTTGTCAGTTTAAAAGGAACCTATTCATGAGAGCAGGTCGAATCATGCATGATTTAGTTTCATGTCAAATCTAAGTTAGTTCATATCTGTAAGTTTCGCTAACTTACGAACGTATTATGTACTGTCCCTATTAAACTTATTTTTTCAAATCTATGCAGAAAAATTAATTAAGTATGCGACAAAGAAAAATAAAGTAACATTTCTAAATTATAATTGTTTTAGGTCTTGGACAGCTTATGATTTTTTTGACCCCCAGTTCTTGTTATCGCAACATAACAGAACTATGGTTGGCTGCGTCGTAAAAAACTCATGAAATGTTACTACGATAAGCTCTAATCTTAATTAACGTGCCAGGGAAAAGGAATATTGTACACAATGCACAAAGGTTGACTTTGTCGCTATTTGCCTTTAATCTGCCTTGCAGTTTGAAAATAAAATCTAATGTTTTCAAAAGAGAACTGCACGTTTTTTCGAAATATTTTATTATTATTATGTTGTTAATTATTTCATGTTAACACAGTATTTTATTGAGATGGATTTTTTACAAAGTTGTTTGCTTAGCTTTGTCTTATTATACCTTCATGGTATATGAAAAAAAATATCTTGCCGTCAAGCGAAGCTGTTTTGGTTTGTGTCGTGAAAATAACAGTGTTTAGGGTACGGATGCATTTTAGGAATGCCGCTACAGAAATGAAAACGTATGAAGAATATACTATACTACGCGCATGATATAACTATATTACGTTGTCTGTAGCGTTGTTTATGCATATAGGCGATACATGCCAATTCCACCAGGACGGCCGTGAGCTAGTTTAAATTCAGGTTGTTCGAAAAATTAGACTATCTGAGGTTTAGCGTTAATTCTTACTTGATAATCCAACATGTCAATTTGCGAGATCTCGCCTGAATTATGTGTGCAAGGGGACTGAAAAGCGGCGATAAAAGAACGACAACAGCGTTCAGTAGGAAGCTCAATTTGTCGTATTAGAGCTAAATCCCATTTTGATAAGTCGATGCATTAATTACATGGGATTGTTAGGTTATTCTGCTCAATAGTAGGAAGTCAGTATTGTATTTGTGGACTAATTAATTTGTTAATTAAGAAGAGGAAACTGTTAGGGGCGTTACTAATAATAAAAATATATTGATTTATTGATGACCATGCACAAATTCTTAATTATCAAAATTCAAAATTCAAAAAAAGAACTTGGTATATGAATAGAATGATTACTCTAATATTATACTCAGATATAATAATCTTTTTATATTCCATTTTAGAAGATTTAAAATCATAATAATTATCAAAAAATTCAATGGGAATCATAACGCATGATTTTTACTTGAATTCATTACTGCAGCTTATTTGAAATATATAGATAATTGTTAAAAAAAATTGTTAAAACGTTTTTGAAAACCGACAGATAATGCAGACACAGTATCCTTATTTCAGTGTATTATATTCAGAAACCTTATAAATATAAACTAGATTTATGAATTATATATATTATATTGAAAGCTCTGTCGAAATTAAGATTACCAAACCTTTGTTTGGTGGTCTTTACCCACCTTCAAACTAAAGCATAACGAAGTCTTTTCTAACCTGGACATTTGCAGAAAATCACTGTCACTCACGATGCAATCTATTTTAGAAAAAAAGAAGAATATATTGGATTTGTAGAAAACAAATCCAATGTATTTTTTTTCTTTTTTTTGGTGCTGTCTTCTTTTTTAAATATTACTATATTTGTATTATAAATCAGTAATTTTTATTATTATTATATATTAATATAATGTGAATATAGCATGGTCATAATTATTGTGAAATTAAACACAATGTTCACAAAGGAAATTAATTGAAATAAAAATTTGAAAATCTTTAGGTAATTTTATTAATATAATTTATATTCTTGACTCTCCAAATTATATCATTTCTATTGTTTAATATCGAATATCACTACCTCTCGAATTCGATTAGTGCAGAGGTTGCAACAATTAATATGCTTGGCTGGAACCCAATTAATGCGAACGGACATTGGAGATTGATACTTGACTTGAGGGAGCTTCGGGAGCATTGATGAAGGATTCATCAGATGGTATGTGGTTTATCTCAATACTAACACTTGTCTTTATTAATGATGCATTGGAATTCATTTGTAAAGATTCGAATTCAACTTTACTGGTACAGTAACTGTGGTCTAGCGGTTAAGCACAGAGATTTACTTCTAATGGTCGCGTGTTCGCTTTCTCGTACTGTACAAATTTTGGTACTCATTGGGTATGACTGTTTTGTTTTAGTCTGGGCATTTTGCGTGTATATTGTGTGTGTATTTATAAGAAAATATGTGGTAAGTATCAGTCGTCTAGTACCTTTAAAATAAGCTTTGTTTAGCTTGGGACTAGATAGCGCTGTGTGAATTGTCCAATTGTCTAGGAATATCCGATAGCCCGACTTCCTTTTGTTGGTATTTTATAACATTTTAATTTTTCATTAGTTAAGTAGTATATACAGTTTACATCGTGGCCTACAAAACCATCTGGTATATTTATTATTCTTATGTTTGCACCATAACATACATAGATTGTCTATATTTTACAACAAAACAAAAAAAAAATACAACAACTTTACTCTTACTTTATGAACAAAAATTTTTTCACAGTATTTATAATTACGAGTAAATTGTAAAATTACTTAAGTAAGTTATTCGAGATGTTTTACCCAAAAGTTACTAAGTACAGGAATGGTTTGTAAACGTGAAAGGGTTCTAACATGATATATATAATATACACAAGAGTTTTCAACGATCTCGATAACACACAAGCTTTCCAGCTGGTAGACTTGTCAAAGAGCAGGAAGTTAACATCATTACGTCGAGAAACAACTAGGCGACAAGTTGCAAAGTTTCCTGGCTGGAAAAGTTGGGAAGTCAGGATAGCTCGCCTAAAGAAAGCTGTTTTCTTTTCAAGAAATAGTATTGCTTGGCTCTTTTATTTTTGTGAGATTGAGAAATTCTGATATAACTTAAATTGCATGAAAACATACAGTGTTTTACTTCAGTTTAGTATTTAAGTTATATTTTTTTTATTTTACTATATTGAGATTAAAGTCGTCTTTTTAAAAAATATGAGAAATTGTAAATATTTAATCTATTGTACTTTTTGCTGTATTGGCGACAGACCGCCGAACTCCTTTAATATTATTATTATTTTTAATTTATATATTTTTAGGATAGTTCTTTTTTATATATCATGTTATTTGATATACTTCACTTTATTATTCATTCATTGTTTATTAGATAGTTCGGAATTGTATTCCAATATATTATATTATTATAAACAACATGTTTGCATCATTTAGACACACATACAGTCCATCGATCCATTACAAGCGGTTTCAATTGCGTGAAATTTAATCTGATATATAAGCTATATTACTGTAAAGTTTCATCAAAATCTGTTCACTATTTTTTGCGTGAAATAGTAACAAACATCCATCCATCTATCCCAAACAAACTTTTACGTTTATAATTTTAATAACAGGTAATATTTACTTATAAATATAATTTAAATCTATAAATACGTATTCTATTTATATACTAGAGGACTATAAATATAAATAATAAAAGTTTGTATGACAGATCACTCTCTCCAAACAGAACCAATGATAGTTTTGTTTGGAGAGACTATGGTAGACTATAATGGTAGGTAAATTAGAAAAATATTGGGAAATTAAAAAATATATAGATTATACAGCTGTCAACGCCGATCCATTCTTGAGTAGTATATTTGACACAACTATAGAACTAAAACAATAGTAACACAATAATATAAAAGTAAAAAAATATATATAAAAATATGGTTCGAAATGAGAAAAATTATGAAAGGAGGTCTGTCGCCAACAGTATTGTAATCCTGTTTTATGCAATTGTAACAATTTCCCAGAAAGAGCACTGGCTGAAAAGATTTCATTCTGTTTGTAATCGCTCCGGTATTAATACAAGTTGGAAGCAAAATCTATAATAATAGTCGGGAAGTTGTGTTTGTACGATGCGCAAACTATGTTAATCAGATGGGCGGGCCTGATTGCTGGAACCGACAACTTCACTCGTCCGACCTTTGGGTTCAATTGTTTATATTTACTAAAATTTAAATTGTGTTACGAAGTATGAAGTTTATGCTTAACGCGACTGTTGTGTTTTGAACTTTGTTCATGATCTTTATAATTAAAAATTATAATATATTTAAAATTTTACTGAAAATATTATTTTTTAAAAATTGCGGTATTGAAATGAAATATAATGAAAATAAGAATAAGAAATTTTGATCACGGATTCGATTCCTCTCACGATGCAAAAATTCGTTTTCATCAGTATTATTGTTCGTTTCTGTCTGGGTGTATTTAAAAATGGAATAAAAATATATTTATCAGATGTCAAATCCATATCACAAGCTCTACTTATATTGAGACTGTATGGTGCTATGTGAAGTCTCCAGTGTTATTATTATTAACTAGCTGTTCCCGCGACTTCGTCCGCGTTGAATTTAAATTTATTTTTCTAAAATAAAAGCAGCCTAAGTAACTCCTTATTACATCAGCTACCTGCCAAAAAAAGTCCCGTCTAAATCTGCAGCCATTTCAGAGATTAGCCGGAACAAACAGACAGACAAAAATTATAAAAAATGTTATTTTGGTATATGTACAGTATATATATTCATATGCATGTAGTAAAAAACGGTTATTTCAATATTACAAACAGACACTCCAATTTTATTTATATGTATAGATAACCAAATAAAAACTAACTGAATGCGGTTATTGACTTGGATATATGGTGTAACAAGAATAGAAGATAAAGAATCATCTGAGATGATATGTAAGTAGCGCCAATGTCGGAGAAATTAAACTGTAATCGTATCTTGATATGGGCATGTAATGCGTAGAAATGGAGGGAATATATTAAAGTGTTTTATATAAATATAATAGCTTATGAAGGCATAAGACGACTGAAAAAGAGATGGATAGAGTACGTGAGAGATGATATGGCAAAAACGGCAGACTAACGAGATTGGGAACAGGGATGAATAAAGACAAAGAATCACATGGATACGATAAGGGAGAAGCAAATGTTGATGAAACTTTGTGTAAAAGTTCTTCTACTTCACCAAAATATTTATTATACCACCACATATTATTTACTACATATTAAACACTCATCGCGTCTTAATGAACATTCTCGAACTATATAACCCAAAATGTCAGACGTACCTAATGAAAATTAATCACAAGATCCTTACCTATAACCTTAACCTACTACCAAAACAGTTTATAGTACACGTTCGGATGAATTTACTTGTCCCCCCCTCCTTCCCTTATAAAACATGGGAAATCCACGGGGTATCGGTAAATTGCCCATACCATAGTGATTTAGGTGCCTACCTGAGCGAGATACACGTTTCTTGCTTCATTAAATAGTATTACTTAACGTAATAACTTTAGTTACAATATATGTATTAGATATTCGTAGATTCATATATGTCTATTAAATGTTTTCTAACTGTTTTGTCTAAGTATTTACAACATTTAATTTTTTGTGTACTTGTACTCAAAATTACCTATGAGATTTTCTTAGTTGTTTCACGTATAGATATTATTCTTAGTTAGTACTATAGGCTATACTATTACGGTGGCACAACGAAATATACGTAGTTATTCTTTTATTCTTACAAATTTTATCGCGTTTATCCGCAATAACTAAATCACCTGATTAGTGATAATGCGATCTAAGCTATTATACGCAAGTTAATCCCTATTCATTTGAAAGACCCATGTTGTAAGTAATCTATTATGAAAAGTCAAACACATTAGACATTGTATAGATAATTTGTGTTCACAAAAACGTTGACAATGTTCCTGATTACTCCATCCAGGATTAAAGTCGTGACGGTATATAATATGTAGAATAATATTAATCATCTTACAGAAAGGGTTTACTTCCTTTGCTATCAATAGTTACTTATTTCCTTGTCGTACCAAATTACCAAAAATATACCTTTTCAACTCAACGTCCTTACAAGAGATTTGACTTTCAATCGTCAATCAGTTACTGAGAAGGGGTTCTTATATTCTTGATTGTATTTTGTAAAAGATATTCTGAGTAAAAGATATACGTATTGGTAAAAAATATGAGGGACATTATTATGTTTCCTATTTACAAAAGCAAGGAAACACATATTTAATTGAAACTAACTACTACTATTGAATAAACTCCGATGGTTTTTAAGGGAGATCACGTGCACTACAAATGCCCCATTCATTAGTTCTAATTATTAACAATCTTCTGCCGCCAATAAGAAAGATTTTTATATTAAAGTAAAATAAAATCTTGTCAATTATTATTATGTTTCAATAGTCTAATAAACGTGAAATAAATATATATTAATACGTAGAGCAAAAACTATGCAGCCCATTTTATGAAAGTTGCGGGAAGTGGGGAATATGAAATTTCGCACACTTATAATTTGTATAGAAAAGGAGTGTAGAATAGCAACATTTTTTTTTTTTTATGCATAAAAATTTCATTAAATTAATAAAAAAACATTACATACACCATACCATGTATTTGACACACATAGGCATAAAAGTTTGACTATAGATCTTTCATAATGTTCTATTTAATTTATAATTTAAATTAATTATGATCGAGTTTTTACTATTCAATAATCACTAGTATGAAACAACTATATACAAATACATATTTATTACAGGAAAAAGTAAATATAAAATTTCGAATTGAATACAAAGCATCTACAAATAACACTAACCTCGTCTGCCTAATAAAATAAAAAGTAACAATATTACAATTTCTTCGATCACAAAATACATTTTTGTATTCTCCTCTTTGCGTTACGTAGGTATATATTTAGGCAACCCTCGCGTGAACAATTTATGATACTCCGATAGATTGTGGGGGATGAATTCTAATGTATTGTAGTGACAACACGTTACCCGCGTACAGTCACGCCATCTTGCATCGAGGAAAATGTATTGTTCAATTTATTTAAAGGTGAAAATTTATTTTGGAAACTAAATAAAAATACCACGGCGCACCGTCGATTTGTTCCGTTTAATAACGACCGTGGCAACTTTAAGGCTGTGGGTGTAGTGACGCGGAATATTGTAATATTTAACTTTTGATAAAAAAACCGCTATAAAGACGGATAAATTTCCTGAAGACATTACTTTTTTAATATGTATATGTATATGTATATAAATTATTATATGTTCAGATAGGGTTGTACGAATATTGTCAAACGTAGACGTGCCGCTATTACGACAATAGCTAAATTACAATAGCATCTACATACTAAAGGTACTCTCTGTTTTATAATAGTAAAATAATTTGGTTGGAAGATATTGCTTTAAGCGCTGCCTTTTGTTTGCATATTTTTATATTAAGTTCTTTTTGTAATTGTTTTTTTATGGACAATAAAGGATTTTGTTATTATTATTATTAAAATAATTAGAAGTAAGAAACCCCATATATGACGCTCTGTGTCGAAGAAACTCTAAATAATAACTTTTTGAGTAATTGTTGAATTTAAATTTTGAATATTTTAATTTTATTTTAATAATTTGAATTTCGAGCATTCGAATATTTTATTCAAAGGAATTATAAAAGAAAGTATTTGTTTTCAAACAAAAGGCGTTGTCTTTCAGCGCAACAAAGCCGCTACCTTACCAAGAGGGTTATAAATTGAGGGTTCGAAAGAACGTTTTAAACAGAAAAAGGGGTTTAAAAATGAAACGGGGTCTCTTTAGGAATTCCTAATAGCCCGGTAAGTGTTAGATGGCTGTTAAATGGGTCTGTCACTTGTTAACATTAAATATTTATCCACCTGCTTGATAAGGCTGTTAAGAATTACACGAACTCATTTAAGCGGCTTTTATCTCGCAGTAGGCAATTCTTATTCGAGGGTATGTTTATTTATTGTCTTTTCATTGTTTAATAATTAAGCAGACATTCTAATTATAAAAAAATATTAAAGAAGATGTAATAGTAAAAGGAAATGAAAGGAATGATGAAAATATTAATAATATATTATTATATATTAGGACAATTCACACAGCGTCATCTAGACCCAAGAAAAGCTTGTGTTATGGGTATTAGATAACTGATACAAATACATAGTTATATATTTTTTGTAAATACATACATATTATACATAGAAAACACCCAGACCGATACAAACAGTATCGGTCTGGGTGATATATATCGTACTCATGAATACAAATGTTGGTGCCGTGCGTGGAATCGAACCCGCGACCATCGGTCGTATTCCGTGTGCTATTCCGTTAGACGACCGAGGTCGTCAAATTAATGAAGTTGTATGGTTCTTTTTGTAATTAACAACACAGCGCCATCTAGACCCAAGATAAGCTTGTGTTATGGGTACTAGATATCTGATGCAGATACATATATATATTATATATAAAAAGCACCCACACCGATACAAACAATCATATTTATGAATACAAACAAATGTTTGTGCCGAGCGAGAAATCGAACCCGTAAGCATCGGACGTAAAGCAGTGTACTAAACTATTAGGCCACCGAGCTGTCAAATGTCATTGGTTCAAATAAAAAGGAATTGGAAATAGTTGGGATAAATTAATATGACATCTGAACTTTTATCCTAAGGTAAAGGTACCTACGTAAACGACTTAAGGCTGAAAGTGTACCTCAAAATAGCATAGAAATATAATAATACCACAATTTAATAACAATAATTTATGATTAAACTAGCTACAAACAAAAATAAAACATATACTCGTATTATTATTATTTATTTATTTTAAAAGGATTTTTTTCTTAGGCTTTTAGAAATATAATAATATCACAATTTAATAATAATGTGTTATTCTGATGCATAAGCTATATTACTGTAAAGTTTCATCAAAATCAGTTCAGTAGTTTTTGCGTGAAAGAGTAACAAACATCCATACTCACAAACTTTCGCGTTTATAATATTTTTATCATCAGTCATCATCATCATTAGTTAAACAAAGGCACCTACGAAAGTAATCTAAGACTGAAAGTGTACCTCAAAAATAGCACAGAAATATAATAATGTAATAAATTATGATACAATGTTAAACCGAAGTTAAGTTATAAATTGCTGCAAGCCCGATATGGCTAGTTTAATAACTGGTGATACATATATATATATATAGTGTTATACGTTAATAACTAAAAGGTAATTAAATTAATGTACCCCACAGTTAGCAATAAATATATTATATTCTATATTCTATTCAGTCAGTCAGAATACAATATAAAAGAACATAACATATAATAAAAAGAATATAAATAGTCACACAAAGAATTATTGTCCTTCGGTTCTAAGTTTTGGTAGAATATCAGTAGGATGTGACGACCTCATAATAAATAAATAATGCGTAAATACACAATATGTTCATCACAGAGACAAAACGACATAATGAACAAGTTTTCTATAATGTATATTATGCTCATAGCCTGGAGCTATCCTCGAAATTTGCTTTTTACTGTATCTTTTTAAGACAGTCGAGAATTTTACCGTTTATAGTATGGCTGTATGTAATGGGTTCTTGGCTTGGCTTTATATTTCTGTTTAAAAAAAATCAATATTAGTTGAAATTGATGTAAAAAGGCATTTATTACAATTATATATATAATATTATGTATAAATAAGTAGGTATAGTAATCGTAATATAACATGATAAAATAGAGGGGGGGGAGGGGATTGTTATTAATGTGGACTCATGACCCCATTACTAGCAATGTACCATGTCAGGTTGACCTCTTGACATGTTACATTGCTAGTATCCCTAGCCTAGACGGTTTCTAGGGTCCCCCCTGGAAACCGTCGTGATAAATTCCTGGTGAATTTGTCACGATGGGCTAACTGACCTGATCTCATGTTTATCTTATCATCCTGCACTGGTGCCCCACAGTCAGCGCAGGCGGGTGCACCATTCCATTATCATCTATAAAAAAAACATGATAAAATAAAAACAAGAAGCAACCCATATATCTAGACGTACGGTGCAGATTAGCAAAGTTAAAACTTTAACATCAACAATACAATATCTAGGAGAGAGATAACTAGGGAACGGAAACTATGGAGGCATTAATCAACCTGGCTTGAACACACGTAGACGAATATTTAGAGCAGGGAGTTCCTATTATTGTACGTTATTTACGTTGAGGTAACTGGCAATGGTCGATTCATTTTTGGATAGAAATCACTTTATATTTATATATTGTATGTCCAATGAATGTATATACGATGCAGCTACAGATTAAAAAGGGTTGAATCCATTTGGAGATAGGAGAATATAATAATTCAAAATACAAAGAGAGTGCAAATTAAACGATATTTAGCTAAACGTACTACTAACTTTTCATTCCAAACAACTTTTCAGTTTCATGTGTTATTTGCAAATATCATTCTCATTTATCCATAAAATAAATTATTTATTTACCATTTTAATTGCATGTAAATTACAAATCATTTTATGCGTATATAATATAGAATTATAAATTCGAACAATTCTGATGTCTTAGTTTTTTAGCATATGAATATTGTTCTAAAGAATATAATTTTTGTATATTGTATACATATACATAATACAGGTGAATTAAAAACAGAAAAAAAACTCGTGATAAAATGAGAACATATTTGCTCTATAAATTTAACTCTACACTCGAGGTAGTCTCGGCCAATAAGGTTGTATATAACTCAGCGAATCTAATTTGGCTCGCCCGACCCCCGCCAGTGTGGAAGGGTTAAATGTATTATACTAGGTGTCAACATTGCAGGTAGTCTGCCTTATTGTTAGTAGGGTTGATATTGGTAATTTTATTACTTATCTATAACGATATCGTTCATATGAAATTACAATCAAATCAAAATATATTTATTCATATTGGTGCGGACTCTTATGGTCCTTTAATGAGTCCTTTTTTTTTCAAATAAGTTTCTACATGTTTATAAAAATACAGACTGCTTAGTTTCAGTATGAAAACAAATTTAATACCACCTACGCCTATCACACATAATATTCTCTTATCTGTGACGGTACCATAGATGTCATTACAAAAACTAAATATAACAAGTATACACGAGTTAATGTAAATCGTCGTGTGAGGACTTATATATATACCTTCATATATGCTTATATTAAGTTAATTAGATTTTAATCTAATATTTATAGTAATTAAATTGAATTATTTACTTCTGAAATGGTACATGACAGGTGTATTAATAAAAATAAGAACATAAGACATGTGATACTTCGTAGGGGCACCGCATTTATATTATTATAACTACTAGCAGAAATAAAACATATACTCGTTTTATTATTTATTTATTTATTTTAAAAGGATTTTTTCTTTAGACCAAATTAAATACTATATTTACAAAATATTTAATTTGGTCAACAATATAGTATTTTGAACTACTAGCTAATTTATCATGAATTCTTAATGCAACCTTACATGTTACAAATTAAACATTTTACATAAAAAACATGAATATTTAATGTATATGTATCTTATTTCCTAGATATATGGTACTAGTATAATATTAACTAGGAAAGCGTATGATGCCTACGCATACAATAGTTAAGAAAGATCTTTAACAGAGCTATAATGCTAGATATAGTTGAAGCGTTTAATGATCTAATTCCCTTGTTTATTTGAACGGTCAAGAAAATTCGCACGCAGCTACTGTACTACGAGGAACGCACAAAAACGGACTCCTACAACTAATTAACTGGCATCAAAAGCCTCCCTTTGTATACCTACAACGTGGCTCGCACTGTACTATGATGTAACAAACGAGATATTCATGTCGATTATGTTCAACTTTAATCTCTACCTCCGCGATGTAAAGTCGAAATTTGCTTACTGTAATTTGACCTGCGGGATATTTTCTATTTAGACATTTGCCTGTATTATAAGCGGTTTTGACTACAAATTAGAAAGTTCATATTCGACAGAATTGTTCTCTATACAAAAAGGTAGCTTTGATGTGAACCTATTTTTGATCCGCTCTTGTTTTTTTTTCTCGTCGTTGAAAATACAATAGGGCCCGTGGCTAACTTATTAAGACAGGGTATTATTTAATTAGGTTGGAAACAATAATGAAATTATAAAGGTTTACTAGATAATTAAAGGATGCAGAGATTTATATATACAGGAAGAAGCATTAGAAATATTATATATATAGAGGATTAGAGAATAATTGCTTCCACAAAATTCAAAACCAATATCTTGCCACAAAAAGTATGTAGTCTTTATTCATCACAGATTTTTTTCAGTTAATTTAAAATACCAATAAAAAATATCCAACCAATATTATATTATATCTACCAATATTATAGGTATACCTATGAATGTGAAAATTGGCATTGATGTTTGAATGAAAACTGCACAGATTTGAAATCATTTTTATACTAAGTACCTGTAGTATAGGTAAAACCGTGAGCTATTATTAGTATTTTTATATGATCCTTAACATCAGGTGGACCATATGTTTTATTGTCTTCTTTATTGTAGTCTGATCGGTCTTCGTAGGGCTTCGAACTCCATTTGATTAATTACCTAGCAAGACATCTACTTTTTTAGAGTGTTCTTGTATCTCTTAGTATATAAACTAAAACTACTACTTATAAACTACAACTTCATCGATTTTATAGCATAGCATAGGCATGTTGTTATTTTACTTAATTAGAAAACTTATTTATTTTTGTCTTCATAACTCCTAGTTGTTAACATAATTTTCTGTAGGTAAGAGTAGTTTTAAAATTAGTCGTAAGATTTTGGAGTTTCTCTATTAAAAAAAATTATACAAAAAATACTTTCATCCCTGTTTATAATATCCGTATAAATAAATTTATTTTAACCTTTAATTTCCAAAAGTGTGTTATAGCATATTGTTTATCTAAGTACAGATACGGACTGCAACACGATCCTACTAAGATTATAAATTCAGAAATTTGTTTAAATGGATGGATATTTATTCCTCTCTGACGCAAAAACTACTGAACAGATTTTAAGGAAACTTTACCACTGTATAGCTTATACATCAGAATAACAATATGCTATGATTTTAAAGTTAATAAAAGCACATACGCAGGCACTGTCGCGGGCAACTACTACTTCTAAATATATATAACTCAAAGGTGACTGACATAGTGATCTATCAACGCACAGCCCAAACCACTAGACGAATCGGGCTGAAATTTGGCATAGATGTTATGACGTAGGCATCTTCTAAGAAAGGATTTTGATAAATTCCACCCCTAAGGGGATAAAATAGGGGATGAAAGTTTGTATAAATCTTCTTAGATTTTCGACTGATTGAACTGAAATTAAAGATTGGTACTACTATGATGAAGACGTTCGCTTAAATAGGATTTTGATAAATTCAAAATCCTATTCCATCATCCGTTATTTTATCCCCATAGGGGATGGGGATAAAATAAGGGATGATGCAGGATGTAAATATATTAGTTTGAACTTAATGGAATGAATAAATTAAGACGAACAAAATAATTTTTAGTTCTTTAGGCTACTTTTATTTTAGATAAATAAAGTTAAATTCCAAGCGGACGAAGTCGCGGGAACAGCTAATATGTAATAAACGTCAATACCTATATTGTAAACTAACATATAAACAATTCCAAGATATTGGCTGGTGTATACGTGTTTAGATAACAGATAACAAACGAGGCTTGACTAAGCAATAACCCAACCAAGCGACAGATGTCACACCGTTAATCCTATAAGGTCACAAATATAAAATAACAGTGGAGATAGAAATGTCTTGTCTCCTATTGCTATGGTCTTATTCTCTGGAGAATAGGACAGTATTTACGCAAATAAACTGACGAATGCGTTAGTTCTTTTGGTATTTTTTTTTATTCTAGCGTCCATTCGGATTGAGACGAGAAGAACGGACAAGAGACATGCCTATTGCTCTTTTATTATAAACTAGTTGACCCGCACAACTTTGTCTGCATCAGACTTATTTGCCATTTATCAATTATTCTAATATAAATTCTTTGATTGATTTCTACTAACTTCACTTTCAGTCACTTATATTTCTATAAACACTTATGACTTGTTTATAGATAATAGATTCATTTGTTTCTACTAATGGTTCTTATACTGTATCTTCTATGCTCAAGGTGAAATATTAAAAATATATTATCAATGGTTTAATACAAGCGCATGCAAAAAAATGATAAATATGTGTGGAATTAAATTCCATTCCAACACAAACTATTTCCGTGTACAAGTTAATATGAACACGAGTATCGCTTTATTAGATTGTAATATTGCAAGAGTTACGAAAACTTTTCCTCGGTAACTATGTGTAATAATACTGAAAGATTATACGCGTTGTATAAGTTATTAAAGGAATCAATAATGCTTAGTGAGAGAATAAATATCGAACTTTTGCTAATAACAATCTACGTTAATATCTACAAGTAAATCACAAATTAACAAAAAAATTTGTTAAATTTTAAATTGATAACATGAACTATTTCATGAACTTCGTCTGTGCCTTGACCTAATCAAGGAAAATCATTGAATAATCTGACCAAAAAAAAAAACAATGAATGAAGTTTCATCATTGTAGCTTTAAAAATTACGAATTTACAGACAAACTTCCATTTCCTATTTTATTGTACAATCTTAAAGGTAAAAATTTTATAAACTTTTACCCTAAAAAATGACATATTTATTTATGTTTAATCAACAACCTAAAATATAAGTTTCAAGATTTTAACTTTAAAAATATGACGATACTATTACAACCTTTTTTTTAACGCATTAAAAAGTAGCCTATGTGCTTTCTCAGGTCATAGGCTACTTTTTAATATAATGCTGTCTGTCTGTGTACCAAATTTTATTTATATCGGTTGAGTAGTTTTGGCGTGAAAGCGCAACAGACAGACACGAGTTATTTTCGCCTTTATAATGTTAGTCAGAATTGGTTATAAATTAGCATGTAGAATCTTATTCATTTTATTACATCTTATTCATCTTTTTGTAAAAAGAAGTCTGCGTGGGCGCCTCACTCTTACCTACTACTACCTATTTCAGTCACCAAGCAGATTGCTTTATCTGGGTTTCGGTTGAAGGGCAGTGAAATTACAACATTAGAGGTTCGATATTTTTATGTTCTGTATTGGCAATGCATAAGCGGTATCACGGGTGTCACATGATAACATGATGTCCGTAGTTTATACGGTTACCACTTACTACGGTAGGCCATCACCTTTCTGACATTTTAATTATATAAAATAAAATGGAAATCTTTTAATTTTACTTACAGCTACAAAACAAAATGGATTGCTTTTCATTTAAATTCCAGCTACATTATCAACGGCTAATGTTAAATATTTTTAGTAGAGTGATGGCATAAAAACTAGAGGTAAGATAAAGCAGTGTTATGTAATGAAAACATAAAATAGTATATATCTAATAATATTATAATATCTCAGGACAATTTACACTGTGCTATCTATAGCAGTCCCAAGTTAAACAGAGTTTATGTTATGGGTACTAAACAACTAATACAAACATATAGATACATTTTTGTGTAAATAAATTATATACATAGTAAACATCTATACCGATACAAATAATCATATTCATGAATACAAATGTTTATACCGACCGAGGAATCAAACCAGTGACAATCGGACGTAAGGAGGTGTGCTTACGCTTGATCACCGAGGCCGTCATATAATAAACATGCTCAATTCAATTGAATATTATCTTTTATTTGAGATAATATGTGGGTAGTTAGAGACAATTGGATTCGATATAAACTACCCCTCTTAAACCTATATTAAGCCTTGTCGATGCAATATACACAATACCTTTGAACAGAAACTGATTGATATTCAATTTGCTCTAGTACCCATGTATATTGGAGTTGGTATTCTTAATTAGATGAAGATCTTTCGAGAATATACACATAAATAGTTTAGATTATACTATTAGCTATAGTTATATTCGTTTTTAGACAGTTCCATCCGATAGAGACAAAAAAAACAAAAATTAATGTAATGTAACCTAAAATTAATGTTCTAAACAATTGAAGAGAATTCGACATTAATACAACTAATTACTATTACAATTAATTAATAATTAAAGAGTAACTTCGCAATTATAGTGGAAAAAAAATTGCGAAAAATAATTTTTAATAGTATCTTAGTAATATTATAAACGCGAAAGTTTATGAGTATATATGGACGGAATGGATGGATGATTTTTTCATCAAAATGATGAAACTTTATAGTAATAAAACTTATACATCAGAATAACACACAAGCTCATGAATGCTGGTGAAACTGTGGCCACAGTTAGTACTTACATATATACCATAATAGTCCTACTATTAAGGCATAAATGTAAGTAGCCCTATTTAGCAAGTCCGTCCCACTTAGAACAAAATAATTGATGTATAAAACAATAATATTGCATTAAATGCAATCAATTACACAGTGCCTATTTGATTAGTTAGGCGCTGTTAGAATTTGCACGCCTTTTGTTTGTAGTTATCCCATAATCAAACGCACATTCTCAGATAGGTATACCTACGCTTTTAGAGGACTTAATTAAGGCAGGTAACAAATAGAAGCAACACGCTACATGTTGTACATGCAAACCTGAAATAGGTTTGCTTCCAATTTAGTATGGTGTACTTTGTACTTGGTGGATTGCTTCGAACAAACTCTTTGATTAGTTCGAAGACGTCACCAGGCTTTGATATGCTCTCATATAGCTTCTAGACATTTCGAATTAGAAAGTAGCTTGTAAATTGGTACAATCCGATTTCCAAGATATAATAGTTTTAATTTAAATTTTAAGATATATTAGTGTTTGACACACCTTTAGTGATTAACCCTACTTTATATGGGAGATACGATTCAGGTGCAATACTAACGTATTTATTTATATACAGGCTCAGCTTAGTTTACGACTACATGAAGTTAATATGTAATGAATTAGTTAAATATTATTTATAATATAATACCACCTCCTGATTTCAACAACTAGTTGTAATGATAGTTACTTATACTTTCTTGGATAAATAGGCTACAATTTGACTCACAGAGATTAAAAACGGGCAAAACAGCATATATCGTAGATGCTTCAAAAGAAATATTATGTGAAATACAATAATAATGATTGAGTACAAGTATTTATAGATTTAAAATTTCCATTATTTTATTGTCTATTAAACGAATTTTATTCATAGTTACAAGTTACCTGTCCAAATTTAAACTAGAAACCACAGGACAAGAGGCATGATATTTTAGTCCTTGATACTAGCATCGAATTAGTGGTATCTGTGCCACATTATAGTCCGATATCCGTCGTATTATTCAATCATAGGCGATGGTTATATTACAATTATAAAAAAGAAAACATACGTATTTTCTAATTGACTCAAAATGCAATTCAACGTCATGCACGTTATGAAGAGCTGAGTAAAACAAATGCGCATAATTTGTGCAGCACAACACCAAACTCTAGTGCATGAGAGAGTGCCGTCTACACTCGTCAGTTTCAATGAGTCAGGAAAATATATCACGTACATATGTCTGCTGTTACAACTGAAAAGTTTTCTTATTACTGTAACTCTGCATTGCAAAATACATATTTTGTTCTGCACATAATGTTAGTAGAAAAAAATTGTTGACACAAAATAGGTGTAAAATTATGTTGTGATATTTACAGTCTTTATGCTATAATGGCTCATATGATAGAATCAGTTTAATTTATACATTTAGATTTGCCGAGGGCAATAAGGTAGTAAGAGTTAATAATATTAAATTAATCATAAAGGAATAGCGTAGGTACTACTGGGGGATGGTAGGATGAGCTATAGAGCCGAAATCATAAGGAATTAACAACGATGGTTTTCAAGGCAGACAGAGTCGGATTCGAATCTGTTTCTCCGAAACATAAACTTTATGATATCATCCAGAGTCGAAATCAACCTGAGGTGCATAAGTTGCGATTTCAAACTACATACTATGTAACGAACTTTGCATAACATACTTTAAAGAACAATACAATTTTATAGATACCTAGAAAATAGCCGCATTTTTAGACCCAATGGTTATTGTCATATAGAAACCATAGTGGATGTAATATGGATATTACTAGACCGAAAGGTCTTTCTGTAATTGAGGTAAAGCAACAAGCGGCATGGTTGGTTAACCACAGCCGGGCGCTGTGCTCGTGCGCGAATATTTTATTCGTCTGTTAGAATTAACCGACTATAGTTACACACATAGAAGGCCATGCGCATTTGTAATTATTTACCTTAGTACTAATTTATCACAATAAACTATTATCTAAATTTGTCGCATAGCTCTAACCTCAGATTTCAAAGCAACAAAGTTTAAAAGCAATAACAAAAAATCATGCAACAAGGCATATTTTTTACAAATGTAAACCTTGTGTAAATTATTCTGGGTACGAACTTTTAACCTACATATTTCTAGTGCCAAGTAGATTGCTGTGTAAATATTGTTTCGTTTCGAAAGCTAAAGTATATACGTGATGAGTGTTACCATTACACGAAGTAGTGTCCGTGGTGCTGCTTAAGAAATATTTGCGACTATTACCACTTACCATCATCATCATTATCATCATAATCATTTCAATCTATATCTATCTACTGTTGGATATAGACTTTTTCCAATGCCTTCTACCATGTGCGATCTTCCGTCTTCCGCATTCATCCACTCCCGCCACTTTCTTGATTTCGTCGGTCCATATTACAGAAAGGCGATCGCTTCTCCGTCGACCTGTACGCGGCCTCGTCTCTCTAACTTTCCTGCCTCCATCTACCATTGCTGATTTGACTGTATGCCCGGCACACTGCCTTGCTGAACTTCAACTGACATGCTTTGAAAGCTACTAGATTCATCTTTCACTTACCTACCATCACTCGTAAACATGTTTGCTATTCCAGTTATAAATAAAAATACATGTGGGATAAGAGTTTGGTAGTCGATCGAGTACACAATATTTGAAACAGGAAAAAGAGCCAACACATGCCAGCTTCCTCGTTTATTTGAAGTAAATTAAACATTTTATATCAATACAATCTATTGCAAATTAATAGACACCAATTTTCCACGCAATATTACTATCTTACTTTAATGTGGTGTCTCTTAATTACCTAGTTGTTTCGTCTTAATTTGTATTTCATACGATTCGCACTTGGAACATCAGAGTCTTCATTCATTTCGTATTCAGATGGCTTAATTGCAACTCTGTCTTGCGTTTGGGATGCAAACAGCGTCTTGCTTCTGTAAAATGTAACCGCGCCCCTGATTTTAGCGGTAGAATATTATCACAAAGTGGTAGTCATTTTATAAATATAGAGGTTAAACTCCGACTGCTAATCTAGCCGTTACATAAACATTACCACAATAACTGCTAATATTCTGGTTAGTACGTTTAGAGTTCAACTAGTTTTGCTTTGCCTTGTGCCCCGTAAATAGCTAAGTATTACTTGTATTAGAGCAAATGTTGCTATTAAAGCTTATTAAGGGTGTTGTATTAAACATATTTTGCTTATTAGCATCTTTGTATGTTTATAAATATGCAATAGGATTAAAATGTAATATATGATCATATTAGATTAAGTTTTTTAGTTTATTTTTGTTAATTAGTATAGGTACGATGGGATTGTCATCGTCACATTATATGCACAAAAATCCCAAAAAAAAAATAAAGAGAAAAAAAAAAATGATGTATACAACACATATTCATCAGTGCATGGAAATGAGATGTCATTAAAGCTAAAAATTTTATTATAAAATATCAAAAGTGTTACGTGACATAGATTGACGGTCTATGAGATATTAAGTAGTAAATATATATGATTAAAATAATAAGCTAGGTAGCAAGTGAAATAGCTGGTACAGAGATACTCACGTGGAAGACTTTTTACGCAGTCTATTTCGTTAAAACTGTAACACACAAAGATATAGTATACAAAGCCGCTTCGCCAGCATAGTGACGGTAGTAAAAGTAGTACCTGGTAAGAGGAGGTTAGTGAAATGTTTGGGTGATGGTGATTATAAATATGCAATATTTTAATGTTGTAGTAATTTCCAGGTGTATAGAGAACATTTTGAAATAACATAATGTACCTTACTCTTGTATACTCCATTGAGACCAGCATCTGCTTCTTCATTATCCCATTTATTTAGGGTTGGCGTTAACTTTTTCTCTTCCATTCATCACAGTTTACAGCCATCTCGTTATTTACTCATTTTTTACACACAACAACTTCGTATTTGACATTAATTTTAATTTAGGTATGTATTAACGAAAGTCTTTCTAAAAGTTCCCATGGTAACGGGAACTCAATTGCTTCTCACGAACAAAGATTTATGAAATAAGCATTAGTCTTATATAAGTTCTATTTACATAAATTCAATATATGCTTACATCTTAATTATAATGAACGTGAAACTATTGCTTATAATTGTGTAGTAGTTCTGAGAATACTACGTTAATATAATTTCCTAAGCAATTAAACTGTATTAATTAATAACAGAAGTTGTAAACTTGCTGTCCGAACCGAACATAGGTATATTAAAATAAATAACATTCTAAAGGACTTTTTACATATTAGCGGTATTGGAGATTGATCCTCACATAGAGACTCATAAAATTTGTAGTAGATCTTTATAATGTAATCGCAAGTCTGTAATCACTTATGACATCATTTCTTCACCTTCCTGTTTATAAAAAAAATATTCCGTATTATATTGATATTATAAAGAGGAATCAATCAATTATTCATATATTATATACCTATAAGTAACAGTATTATATACCTATAAGTGATGGCCAATGGTGCCTACCATTGGCCATTACGTCATTATGTCATCATCGTCATCATCGTCATGACACCTATCACTCTTTCGTTGCCTTTCCGGAGAATTAAGATAACATGCCTTCGTATCCTGTGATGTTTGTAAGGCCCAAACTCAAAAGGTCCGTCAAATTTTAGCCATTTTAAATACATAAAAAAATATTCATTATTATTATTATTGACTGTATTTAAAAAATCTTTCATTAGTAGAATGTTACGTTATCAGCGAATAACATAGGCTATATTTAACATAGACAGAGCCGTGGGTTACAGATAGTAATTTATATTATTTGGGTTCGGTTCTCCTAACTGTATCGATCCCTTGCGTCTGATACGTTTAGAAACTACTGAACTTTTATAGTACAATTTTGACACATTACAAATGAACCCTTTAATACGAGTATGTCGAAAAACTCATTATGTAGTTGATTAAAACGCCGCAGTACGTCCGAGCCCTGTTTATTTTTCTCTACGCGACATTGCTTCAGTAAAATTAAAAGTAATTAAATAATACAAGTCCAAATTAATGAGGCATGGTTCATGTTGTGAAACGTGGACTTGGCTGACTCTATTAGCTATGTATGTATAGTCTAATATATTATGCAAATACTACGCATGTTGGTTCAAGTGCTAAGTACTAAGAAAGACATTAAGATTTCAAGTAAACATAGCTTAAGAAATTATGATAAGCTTTTAATGTATAGTTTTTATTGAGAAGGTATAATAAATAAATAATATTTAATTCATCAATCAGATTCCTGAATTAGAGCATTTTTTTTATTATTTTAGTAAATGTCAAACTATTATGCCCTGGTTCCTAATATATATGGAAAAAAATACCTTTTGCGTAATAATTTAAATTTAGTTACACCCATAATATGATGCGGGAGTGAGAGGCGAAATATCTCTACAATCTTCTAAAAGATCTTGGCCTGTTTAGAACTGCTGTAAGTTCTGTATCTACTAGAACATATGTCTAAAGTAGCATCAGCAGGCTTCTACCAGACTTAGCTTGGCAGAGAGAGAGAGAGAGAGAGAGAGAAACTTCTCGCATACGAGCGGTAAAAGAATACAAGATGAGAGAGAGAATTACGAGACAAACACAATTCTCGAGAACTGCTCGGAGTTTCCCTCTCTGCCCTTTGTTAGAACTTTTAATTCTAAGAAATTCGTCTCTGAAATGTGAGAAGTAATGTAATGCAATGAATAGCTTTGCGATGCTACACATCATATAAGCCGTTTTAGCAAGATTGAGTAATAAAGATGTGAACATCTTCCCAATTGTTTACATTATTTATATCAGAGTGTCTTTATACTCGTTACAGATACAACAGTATAAATAATTTATAAAAAGAACCTACTTCAGAGGCTATTGAACTGTTAGTATACAAATCACTTTGCCCGACCTACCCTACATTCGTGCAGCGAAATTCGTAATGATAGGAGCGAATTTCAAGCAACGATTTTAAAAACACAATAAATCTAACGGTTTATTGTATCACGCTGGGGAGGTGGGGGCAAAGTGTGTTATCAACGGAGACCTGTTCTGCGGTAAGTTACGACCTCCCTGTATCTGTTGCCTAGTACAGCGAAAACGTGTTGGAATTACTGCTTCGTACATTTATGTGGTGAAACCGTTGTGTACATTTCATATTGAAGAATTAAATTAATCTTTTAGTGTTTAATTGCATGACTTAAGTTGTAAGCTCTAAAAATTAAATGGTGTTTTTAAACAGCACTACTGAAAGCACTGATACAAATATTATATTATAATTTTTGATATTTCATTCATACCAATTATTATGAATAATCGGTTGAAGAGAACTTAACGAATAGGTTATCTTTTGTGTCAAAAAATAATCTGGAAGAAGGCGAAAGAGGGCCTCACAAGCCGGCCATTAAGTATACGTATAATAGAAGTAAGTAATTTGGAAACTGAAATGAATGGTTTACCTGATAATAACCGTTTCTGTTCGCAGGAACAGCAACACAGTCATTTCACTATGTTGTGACATGTACCTTCCAGATCCAGGTTATCTTCCGTATCCTGTAATTTCATGAATGAATAAGTAGAATGAATTCTATTAGCTAGAAGGAAAGTACGCACTTAATTTTAAAGGCTTGTTCCATTTACTTTCTCCTTTTTAATTCACGTACATTTCTCTCTTTACATATTCTCTCAGATGTAATAAAACAGTTCCTAACGACTGTTTGTACACCATTAACACGTTGTATGAAAATTAATTAATTACACGCCGCTAAACATCAAAGGACTAGAATGTGTGAATTATTATAGGAACTTTATTTTTATTTACCTTTATTTATATTCACACTTAATATTATAAGTACAAACGTACATCTGTCTGTCCATTACCTTTTCGGAGTATTCAGCTGATTTAATATTCATTAATGAAATTCAACATAAAAAAGATTGTAACATGAAGATGGACGTAACGTATCTTTTATCTCAAAATGTTTGAAGTGATGAATGTCTGTGCAAACGAAGTTACGGATAGCAGGTACATACACAAAATAAGTGCCTTTGATTCCAGAAAAAAAAACAAGTATCATTCACAACACACATTATAAACAGAACCGTACAATTTCAGTAATTTGACGACCTCGGTGGTCTAGCGGTCTAGCACACCGATTTACGCGCGATGGTCGCGGGTATGGTCCAGGTATGGCGATGGTTGCGGTTCAATTCCTCGCACGGCACAAAAATTTGTATTCATGAGTATGATTGTTTGTGTCGGTCTGGGTGTTTTCTATTTATAATATGTATATACAAAAAAATATATATCTACGAGTACGTATTTGTATCAGTTATCTAGTATCCATAATACAAGATTTAGCTAGCTTAACTTGGGTCTAGATGGCGCTGTGTGAATTGAAATTGATTATTATTATTATTATTACAATTTGACGTAAGATATCGTGTAAAGTTACAATATTTTTTATTAGTGATGAAATGACACGTCAGCGCATGTATATGTACTATATGCCGAGTCATATTAGTTTTATGGCGGATATATGTTTTCTTCTGTGTCTCGTGAAAAAGTAATTAAACAAATTGTTATCTGAAAAGAAATATGTTTTTAACAATTACCTCAAAAAGTACTGTTTAAGTAGAAACGTATATCTTTAAACGTAATTCAAACATCTTATCTTCGTCCGTTGCTTTTCCTTCTTATCAGTTTTCACAAACTCTTTATAAGATACCAAGAGGATAAACACAGACATATATCATTACACGTCATACATAGATTTCTAATATTTCTTTTGCATATTCGTGAGCACGTACTTGTCTGCAAGGTTAATTTTTTCTGTAATATTAGCAATATATTAGCACTGATGTCAAAATTTTTACTTTATAATAAATTTATTTAATTTAACAGTGTTAATTGAACGCAACACAACAAAAAAAAAATTAGTTTCTACAAAATTATTACATTACATCATTTTTTCTTTCTCCAGTCCTATACAATACTGACTTTTTGTAGTACATATAAAATGAATAACTAAATATGTACGTTAGTTTAATGTAACGCCACAATTAAATATAATCCATTAAGTTCAATCTTAAGAAATCATCGATACATCATCAAATTTAAAAAATTTTGCTTATTGCAAGTTATTCTAAAAATAATAGGTATAACATTGTTAAAACATTTTATAAGGAAACACTAAGAATTCTGACTTGATAGCATGGCAAGGAAAACGCTTTGAGACCCGTCCACTTTACAGTGTAACTATTATTTATTTTTTACTTAATGGACGCAGGTGGGCCCTTTATTCAGCACTTAGTATAATTATAACGTTGCATTAATATTTTACGATGCAATTTTAGGTAATTTACGATATGACTTATTCATGTTTCTAAGAAATCAGACGGCCTCGCTAGTGTAGGTATTTAACACACTTCCTTATTTTCAATGTGCGTCGGTTCTTTTCCTCGCACGATACAATTATTTTGTATCAGTCAGACAATTTTCTATGCATATTTAAAAAAAAAAATCTTTTTATTGTTTATTATCCATAAGGCTTATTACTATTATTCCTGTCTTCCTTCCTAGTATACCTGTAGGTATAGACTAGAAAAATTACATATCATATACAAATTTCATTATCTATTATTATGATTTCTTTAATATACAGCAGTGGTTAGAAATAATTGTTTAACAAAAACTTAAATAATTTTTATTCAAATACCTCAATCCTAATATTTAGACAAATATTTACAGCTGAAAGGTACTGATATAATGTGAACTTGTACAAAAATTTGTTTTTTTAATATTATTAGCTAGTAATATACATATTTTAACCATAACTACGTGGTAGGTAATCAAAAATGTAGCTTATGGTTATAAAAATACGCCTACATTTAGATAATCAGGAAGTTCAGCAGCACGGACCAAGTAATTAGGTAAATTAAAAGCGATTTTAAGTAGGATTATGGATTAATGGTCAGGCGGGCTGAATGCCAGTATTGTAATTGGGGGTCTAATTAATTAATACGAAGGTACACAAAAATGCTGAAAGAATTTTGAAAGAAACGGAGCCTTCGATACACTTTAAATATTATTCTTTTAAAATATTGAAGATTATTTAATTATTTCGTTCAATAGTGAATACGTATTTAATAATTGGCGGTACCCCGTGGCACTGTCTACTCAAATATTTCTTGTTACATGCAGTATTTGGATAAGAAATATTCTAACTGCCGGTTTAAGATATCATCCATCCATCGCGTTGACCACATTTTAAATCATAGTTCACTAAACTGTATAACTGTTCAAAAAACTGATTTTGCAAATAAATTATACTATTTTCATTCAGTGAAAAATTTTAATTATTTTTTGTAAATTTAATTCTACTAATGAATGACAATTCAATATAATTCTAGAAAATGTAAGTAACGCTATGTTCTACATATATATATTATAAGTAGGGTATGCCATAAAAAGTGAAAATATGGAGTGTTGAAAATTTATTTGTTATATATTTATGTACTCTTTATTTGTATATTATATTATAAATATAAAAGGCGGACTTATCAACAAGCGATTGATAAGTCCGCCTGCCCGGGTAAAGGCACTAGAATATAATGGTAAAAACTTATTCAATACTGTCAATCAGTAATTCAAACTAATTCCAATTACAATCCAACTTCAACTCAATCATAACCTGGACCATCACAGGGCCAAACACCTTCGAATCACAATAATGAAGGAAGTGTTTGCATCTAATAACGGGGCATTATGCCCGCCAAACTAATCAAGACGCGTAAATTGAATTTAATATTGCAGACCTCCGTCCACTGGGAGTCAATGTTGGGACATGGCACCTAGATTATGATTTATGGCTGAGCGAATATGTCCATGTACCTAATTTAGCTCTGTCTGAATAACATTTCATTATGTTGAATCCGGTTTATGCATTAGTGACGTTTTTGTCGTACCATTCATATATTGTTAGGGTAAAACGTATTATGTATGATTATTGCTCAAGTGTTCAATATGGGTATTAGAAATTATAGTTGCTATTATACTGGGAAAGGATACATGATATACTATATTAACTCATCGATTCATTACAGATCATTAAAAAGATTTTATAAAAATATTGAGATTAAAAAAAATTCAAAATTTTAAAGTAAATATACAATTTTATTCTGTAAGTTTCCTCTAGACATGTTCTAGTTTAAATTCTTATTTAATTTTACAGATGGTAATGTATTCGTAGTACTGTCAGTGTTGTATTATTTGTTGCATGCAACAAGTTGAAGTTGATATGGCAGCATAAATATTCAGGTTCTTAAGTACCTACTACTACTTCTAAGTACTAAATTTGTTTCTTTTTGGTTAGATTATTAGTTTATAGTAATATTATGTGGTATACCAAACCTTAAGCTTAAGGCTCAATTAACGACACTGTTAAGTATACTTCTAATTAAATTTGTAAATTTTTGATTTAATTATTAGTTTATAGTAATGTAATATCCAGAACCATAAAATAAAGGCTCAATTAACAACTAAATTTAAGTGTCAAAGATGACCGAGTAGATATGATATAATGATTAGAATAATTGTATAAAATTAAATAAAATTTCTCCAATAATATATACTAATAACAGTCACTAGCACCATCATAAAATATATTCATCATGATAGTCATCGCATTACCTTTATCTCACTATTTCGGCGAAATATGTCATTTTCTTCTGAAGATTCCAATTCTGAGCTTCTGTCCTTTTATACATATCATCTTCCACACTGCATTTATCCTTTTGTTCGGTTTACAGTTAAAAATGTTGTTTAGAGATTATTAAAACACAGACATTCTCTAAAATGAACATAATGTAGAGCTTAACATTAATTTAAACAATTTCCGCCTAATGAAATATAGCAACAGTGTGTAACGATTGCCCCTTTCCCTAATAAAATTTTTGGATAATATTTTAACCTCTTCTTCTAATTAATTGGATAATATAATAATTATTTAAATATATAGATCAGAAACGAGAACACTCAATCATTTGGCCAATTAAATAATAATATGTGATCGTCTAGTATCGGAGGACCTGTTGTGTATGTGTAGTAACTATAGATTCTTTGATTGGTATATGACGGAGTAATAACTACGAGATAAATACATATCTCGATAATACAAATTATGATACAAAGTATATGTTATGAATAATAATTATACAACAAATAATTTAAAGTGAAATCATTATGGTTTTAATAATTAAGAGGGCCCCCAAAGGGGCAGAGGAGACTGGCTCCATCCACACGCCAAGCCTCAAGTGGAAGACTCACCAACTAACTTGTTCCTTCCCCCTTGAATATGGGATATGCAAAATAGGATTGCGATATACACCATTTGAAGGTGAGATGGGATGAGTATTCTCAGCACCAAAACAAGTTTAGTTTATATTATTAAATCAACATTACAAGTGGCTTCACCAAGCTTGTGATGCTTCAAGTAAATAAATAAAGATATAGTTGCCAAAGGCAAATCGAACTGAATTCAGAATCACTCACGACACTGAAGCTTACTTATGAATATTGACCCCTTCAGTTCCATGAGGCGATAGAGAGACCGTCAAATAGACTGCCGACCTCGAAACTAAATCCCAGCATCACTCAGTCACGGAGCCCACCTAATGGGGAACACCCCGGCCCCAGTGTGACAGTGGAGATCAGACTGAAGATACGAGTCGTAACAGAAACTAGGAGGTCACTCAAAAGCCAGAACTTACTAATGGATCCCAGTATCCTTTCAGCCCTATAATGTGACATTGGAGATCACCCGTAATTGCAGTACGATAAATATTAGAGTGGTATGATAGCCCGATGCCATCAACACCACAATATTGGTCAATCCAATATATAATGTTGATAATTGCTATATTACAACCATAGCATGTATAATTTATAAATTTCCTTAATACCAAGAATACTCGAGGAAATAAGGGTTGTGTATTCGTTAATCAGAGCTAGACTCTGTTATGATTGTTTATATTTAAATAAGATTACTTACATAGCAAAGTAATCATTATATTAGTGAGATATTATAAGCGAGGACTATAAGTCCCAAATCTAAATAGAGATATCTGAATGATCCACATGATGAACCAACCAGAAGATAATGTTTAGTTTATAGAAGGACTGCACGTCCAAATATATATCAGTAAGATTTGATTAATCACATAGTGAAATAATCAGAATAATATAGATAATAATGTCAAAGGTCTATGACATGGATTATTGTGATGTATGAACATCCACTAGGTAGACAGTCGATGTGATACAGGACCGGAGTCCTTAGATGTAAAGGCCAAAGCCTAAGATAATTGATGAAATGACTAGCCATAAAATGGATAATCATAAATATATATAGATTGAGGACCGAAGCCCATAGATGTGATTATATTTATGTATACATATATATATTTATATAATATGTATATAAATTAAAGGACTAAGAGTCCTAATATGCTTAAGTTGAGCATGTACAATAAAGTAATTAATATTTGTTATTAAGGCCAAGGACCTTGAAATAAACTTTTATTTTATTGAATTGACTGGATCAAGGAAAATAATAATAAATATCTTAATTAATAAAGAACCAAAGCTCAATAAGAATTAATAGATACCGGTTTAATTAGTAATTATACTTTTATATGTATACGTTTATTAAACCCATTAATTATGATGACGATTTAGGCCCTCATACTGGCCACTGATGGTTTAGGGAGAGAACCACAAGTGGTGCCCGAGACTTGTGACACGGGTGTAGGTTTTAAGGTACCTTTTAGAATGCACTAACACTCACCTTCACTACTTCTGGTAAACTCCCAGATCTCATCTAATAAACCCCCCAATGCGTACAAGTTTCACAATTACGTATCTGTTGTTATATGATAACTATATATTATAATTAGGCAATTCCACTATTTACGGAAAGCAAAATACGTCTCTATAACTATAAGGGAGTCATATTGAACAGCATTGCTATTGCTTCAGCTGATTAATATAGATAATATTGATTACGGATTAAATCATCTATTATATACATATTTGTGCAGTGTAATAATTTGTATTATATAATAAATGTGATATGTGTCCTAAATCTTTACCTACATAACACCATATGTCCAAGGTAGCAACATATCTCTATATTGATACACCACACATATAACGCACATATAGTAAAGTTCAGGGTGTGAGACCTAGATAACCACATAGTTATCAACTAAACTGAAGTCCCTATTGGTTGTAGAAATCTCCACAGGGATCGTGGTCTAAAACCTTCATTGCGAGCTTTGACCCATCTCTCCTCAAATGATGGAACATGTGACTTCATCATAGATTCATCGATCTGAGCCTCTCTCTCCTCCTGATGAAAACTTCCACAACTAATTCAGAAATTATACATCCTTACTGAAGCCTCCATAGAGATTTACGGATCATAATATATCATCAAAAACTCTTGGAAAATGTCACTTCAATAGTTCAATCATCGATACAAATATTTTCCTCCTTCTAGTGAAGCCTTCAGTAATCAAGAACTCCCCATGCGACACCTTTTGTAGAATGTATATAATTGTAGTATGGGTAAGTACTAAATCCCAACCAGGCAGAATCCCTCTATTTGAAATAGCAACCTTGCATTACTATCACAAACAAAGAATACTACAAAGCTAGTTATTCAGTGTGAGTAATAAAATATTTGAAATAAATAATTAATAGATGAATTTAGTAAGGGAAATATTTACCGTTTGCAAGTAATTGAATTATTAATAGCTACACAACTGCAACAAAGTTCTATTATAACTCCATTAGATTACTTTTATTTATTTAAAGTAAATTTGCTATTATCTGAATTCTTATTGTAAATATTAAATTACCTATAAACGTTGAAGATTTCAACATGAGGAAATTCCTTAACATCTAACAAGAAAGTACCAAACGCTGTATAACGTATATGCCTAAGAAATAAATAAATTAATATAAACCGATACACGAATTTCTAGAGACTATAACGTACGTAAAGATTCAATTATTCTAATATATATTTTACCCATTGTATGATGTACAATTACATAGGATTTAAGCACATAGTAAAACACACAATTTATAGAAAAGGAAATAAACACATGTAGAACCTAAAGAAAATAATTTTATAATACTAACATGCACAAAATAAAATAATAATATAAAAATAATAAAATCACACAAATTATAAAAAAGTAATAAACATATGTAATACCTAGAGAAAATGATTTTATAATACTAACATGCACACAATAACTCAATAATAGAAAATAACAAAATTATACACATGTATGTCTGCATAATAATTTACATGCGCTACGCATGTAACTCGAACCCGCGACTTCAGGAATCAGCGTACATTAAGCCACCAAACCATAGAGGCTCTCAATCTTATTATAACTTTAATATCTAACATTTAAACAAGGCTTAGATTATGGCCATAAGTCGACTTAACATACATCTAACCGAGTTTAATAATCCTATTATTTGCAATTATAAATTTAGCTGGATCAACACATCCTAAACATTATCTTCTCAATAAATTTCAGACTGCCTCATTTAAAGTAAAAGAATTAAATCACTTACCGAGATGCTCGACAGGAACCACTAATAAAATAATTAATTAAACACTTGCTCACCTCACGGTCACTCCCGACTAATCCCTTCTAACACCCATATTGGCTATTTATAGACATTTTTGTTTACCAATGTGTATGTGTTAATAATGATATACATTAGTGTGCGTAAATCAAAGCTATCGTTTTGAGTTGATGAATTCAATAAGATTTTGAATTTGAATGAAATAAGATTGAAACATTTTTATTTAATTTTTTTTTTTTATTGTTTTTACGTAAAATTATTTAATATATCTTATTTATTAACCCATATGATGTTTCTATTTATAATTATTTTATTTTTTAAATAATCTAGTTTGAAATTAAATCAATGTTTAGTTAGTGAATTAAAGTCCTAAAATGAATTGTTTTTAAAATCTAATACAATTTTTGAACTAAATATTTATAATATACTTATGGGTATAGGTGAACCGTCACAAGTGGCTTATTTCAGGTATTCCACATAATTGAAGTTTATGCAGCGCGGAGTGCTGCGGACCTGGTGGCGTAATTTAAATTTCATTATAACGTCTTGCCTAACATATCTCTGTTGAGCCAACTTGACCGAAACGGGGGTGGCATCGCCATTCATAATACTAAGCCGACTTTTATTTTACCAGGATATTTTTTACTATAATTGTAAAATTATTCTTTTTTTTCGACCTCTTGTATGTTGGCAGTTATTCAATATTAGAAGTAGATTTTGTTCCAAAAATATATGTAACTGAAATAGAAGTTAGGCTGCCACTACTAAAATATAATAGAATTTATTCATCGAAATATTATTTATTCAAGTAAACTTAATATAAGATAACTTATGTATACTAATAAGAATATTTCACATACAGAACATCTTTAGCCAGTTATTTGATACTATTACTATTGCTGGCAGCTTGCCTATCATTCCTTTTTTTTAAATGTTTATATCACTTTGATACTCTTTTTATTATGTCAAATTTCGAAGTTATTATATTGATCACAATTTTGTGATTAATATATACCTATAACTATATTTTCAATTTCATTATTGGTTGTCTTAAATAATACTATAATAATCATGCATCAGTCACAATTATTTTATATACATTTTCCCTTACCTTGCTTAATTTATATCGCTGTAAGTCAGTCTCCTTAAAGCTTGGTACCGGGCAGCAATCAAGCCGTTTACTTGCTGATTAGCATAGTTTCCAAAAAGTTTGCGAACTCCAACTTATTCCTATCGGAACTCATTGCGACTGCATTCTCTCTGTGCACTAATCCCAGGAATTCGACCGTCGAGTTCCTCAGAAAGTCTTCGTGAGTTTAAGCTTGCGAAACAGATTTTACCTTGGTGAAATTAAATTTTCTCTCTTGTAAAATAATTCTTCGAATATCATATTGTACCAGATAACCTAGAAGATGTTTTGATGAAAATTATTAGGTCACAGATTAATTTTATTGGTAGTATTGTTTCTGGCAATTCCACGTATAGATATCATGAGTTTGCAGTTTATTTCTTGCTACTATAATACTCAAATATATAAAAATAGAACTGCCAATAGACAGCGGACAAAGATGATGTCATTTTACTGAAATCTAAGAATACTCGGTCTAAATATGTTCAAATAATACATTGATATACACAAATATGTAATTCAATTTAAAGTAAGAGATACACCATGTAGAATGAAGCTCCAACTGTTTTCTTTTTACAAAATGCTGTTGTGTCACTACTTCTTTTACAACATAATGACGTCCATATGAACAGAGACCATATACGTTTTTTGTATAATTTTAAACCTTACCTTTAATGCAACACAATACGCGACAATTTCGTATAACTAATCGATAAATTATTATTATAGTGAACAATATAATATGACTATAACAGTAAAATGTAGGATTTTTAACTTACTGTATTTCAATCTGCTTCTAACATTTTCTTATAAAGTTTCCACGCAGGTTTTTTGTGTAATTGAAATGGCAAACAAGCTGACGAACTACCTGATGGCTAGTGGTAACCGTCGATGTATATCTCTTTGTTACGTGAGTGCTAGAGTACTCATCCATTGACATTCAGGAGCACTACGATTAGTGTACTTGACTGCCTAATATCAGCCTTCAACCGAAACTCGGCTTAAAAATCACATTCCTTGGCAACTGAAATAGGTGTATTGAGATAACTACACGATTTTACCAAGTCTACTTCGGTCAACAGCTACCAACAGTCAAGTTTACCTATTTGTAGATCACTCGGCAACTTCACATGAGCTTAGAGCAACGGACTGCTGTTCGAAACCCTCCAATACAAACATACGCTGACATGATCTCTGTGCAATCCCAGAACCTGTCTAACTTGAATGCCTAGAAACTCAAGTCCAAAAACAATATTTGTCGTTCAGCTGCTTCGTAGTTCTATGTCGGCTGGATATTGTGTCGAAACCATTAGTTCTGCAGATTTGTTTTTATTGTCATCTGTATTTTTTACAGTATTTTCTAAATCTATTAAGTCCTTAAATTTTACATTATATTTATATTAATTTAGAATATCAGTAATATTTTTAAAGCGTTTGAAAAAAATATATATCATAATATTAGTGTATTTGATTTTCGTGAAGATATAATTTATATGTTTAATGAATAAATTATTAGTATACACTATTTGAAGCAGTGTACAAAGAAAATACATTTATTAATCCTAACCTAGCTATAATAGTTCATATACTAGATATTAGTATATCTCAAAAAGTAGCCAGCCTTAGATTTAGATTGAATAAAAAATCACTTTCTAAGTTACTATCTTGCATATGCTTGGTATTTCAGCCACATATGTGAATAATTCTAATGTATAAATCAAATATTCTGGCTGAGCGAAGGATAAGTAGGGTGTTTCAGATCTTAAAACCTCTTTGCATGGTTGGAGAGTAACTTAAATCCCTTTCAAGTATTTATGATAAGTATTGATTTGGTTATAGAATAGATTATCAACATTGCTGTTTCTGGCATATCTATAATCCTCAAGTAAGAGCCGTAGATGTTGCTATATTGTTTTATGGTAATATTTGAAGTCAGAAAGTAGGGATTACGACTATTTTAATGACCGTAAATGCTATTAAAAGTTTTTCAGCTAGTTTAAGTTTTAAAGCATACTATTAAACTGATTTTTAATAAGTACCTGTCAAAGTAATCTGCAGTTTTGACCTTATAATTAAAAAAAAAATAGTGTTTAAATGGAATGTATTTTGTATTCTATATACGAAAACATACAATTTACTAATATTATTCGTTATATAATTGTTGATAACCGAAATAGTTTTGTGTGTGATCCTAAACTAATTAATTAAAATTAAATAATTTCAATTGCATTTCTTAAGTGCATTAGGTTTCGAAACAGTCTTCGAAAGTTACCGCCTTATACTAACTTTCAAACGAGACAAAAGCTGAATTCTCAAATGCGGAAATTGAGCAGTTTTCTCATGTAACAAAAGGACGCATGTGACTGCCACTGTTTTTTTAACTTTTCACGCCTCTGTAGTCACACTCCTGTCTTCACATTACTCAACTCAATAATCAAAAATAACTCTTATATCGTTCATCATAAAGAACAATATCGCTCTTTTCCACATTTCTTTATGATACGGCACCTTTGTGAATTTGAGAACAAGTCGCCCCGAAGTTAAAAGTTACGAAGTTTATTCGACTTAGAAATTATCTATATATTATGTATCTGAAAAGCAAACTTTAACTTATTTTGTATCGTATCAAAGCGTAACAGGGCAAACTTGTAAATATAATAAATTATTAATATTACCTGAAAGTGGAAAATTCATGAAGGTATAATATTTTCGTGCACTTTAGGAGTGTAAACAACAGTCAGACATTTTATAAAGAAACTAGTTGATTCACGATACTTCGTCTGCGTCACTTTTCATTAACACATTGCTCCGATTGATAGTAGTGATATGTTATAGAGGATGTCCCGAAAGTCGAGAACCAGTTAGCAGAATATAACACATCAAAGCTATCAGTAAATTAAAAAATGAATTAATGAATGACCTTGTGGTTACGAATCTAAAGGTATTAAAAAATATATCATTTTAATCTTGTTCTTTATTGAAATTTTTGCTCCGTTGTTATACATGTAGCCTTCTTCGATAAAAGGGTATTTGACACTAACAGACGTTTTCAGTTTGAACCATAAGAGTTCCTTAGATTAGCGTATTTAATCAAACCAACAATTTATTAAGTCTGTAACATTAATATAGATTTATATACATATATTTAAGAATGTAATCAATACGAGATTTGAAAATGTGACATTACATCATTTCAATGATGTTTTCGGAAATGGGGCGAGTTAGTGGATACAAGCTAGTATATACAAATACATAAAAATGTGATGTTTTATTCAAACGGTATATTTCTACATATCATGTTAAAACTCACTTTTAACAAAACGCTTATTTTGAAAATATATTGTTCAACATTGAGCAATATATTCTAAAACGTATCATGAAATTTATACACGTACTTTTCACAAATTCCATTTTAAAAGTTATAAATAAATTTTGGTTGAAACGAAAGAGAACTATTAGGTATGCTGAGTCGATATGCAATTGTAATTTTATGGAAAAAATTGTTTACATTTAAAGTTCCCATCTGCAGTTCTATTAGTAGTAAAACTTCGAAATTTGTAAATTGTATGCTCGAAAATTGGGATTTTTCTACGACGACAGTTTTCTGTATAGAAATTGAATTTTTAAATTAGTTCAAAAGGAAAATGTTTGCAACATCGACGCTCTCCAACTTTGTCGTTGCCGATTTTATACGTTTTGTTTCGTTGCTCTGTTTCATATTTAGGTACTGCTTACTAGCTGACACTAGCTGAAACTGCGACTTTGTCTGAGTGAAAAAAAACTTTAAACTCAAACAATATATGTATTTATTTCGCAAATAATATATTTCTCAATATATATAGTTTTGCAGAAGACACAATAGAGATGGCATTAGTATCAGTTTTATTTAATATCTATCATATAAAATATTATCTTAACTAATTTTCTGAAGACTATTAAAAAAAAACGAAATAACTTAAATTCTATATTTTAATTAGTATTAACATTGTAATATTTTTTTACATGGTAAAATTTATAGCTTACTCGTATAAATTATAAAAAAATTAGTGATCTCCCGTCAGCTTTGCATGAGTAAAAAGTGTATTTTATGAAGATGACTATGTATAGGTATGCGTCTTTCAAAAGAACTATTAAAATGACAGTTATAATATTATAAAAATCCGTTGCGTTCTTTAAAAGAAATAAGAGTAATTTAAGTATTTATAGGTTAAAAATAGAAATTATATTTTCCTTTTATATTAAATAAATATAATTAGTTAATAATGTACATTCCTTTAAATGATCACCTATTAAATATTTTCTTTGATAATAATTAGTATATAAAACTTAGAACAAGTATCGCTTGCCTAGCATTGTATCGTACTTTAAAAGTTACTGTATTACTTAAACTTTTAATAAAGCCGCTAAAGGAATTTTAATCGTCGCACTTTAATTAAGCCACGACGTCGTTGGGCGGACGTCGGCTTAATCTTTTTTTTATCCTGCCTTTATTTATTAATTAAAGCAGCCTCAAGACGGAACCAAGAATTAATGGATGAGGTGTGACTCGCGGTTTTTACTGACCGATTTCGCTTTAAGAAATCTGATTGATGGTATTATGAGCATACAGCGATAATGCTAACAACGCAAAGAAGCTGATATTTCACTATCAGCTTCTTTTTAAAACTCCTTCTAAATAAAAATTGCGTGGTTTTAATTTTATATTTAGCTCACAGAAAGATAAATCGATTTAAATTAGTTTTTTTTTTATATTAATCAGATGACTTGAAAGATGGTTCTAAGATACATTTAGAGGCTCACTAGAATATTGTTAAATATTCTAATTAGAAAATCTATATAAACTACATATACACAGATGAACATCATATGATCTTCATCTATATATAACACGTGTATTCATATATATAACATAGATTTTATAGCATAAGCACGTATAAAAATGAAATTAAAGGGGCTCGAAAAAAGGGGGGAAAATTGAATTTTATAGAATTAATAAAGTAATCTAAATATAATATAAATTCCAAAGAATATAACCTAATCATATTTTATATTTAGAGCATGAAATATTTGTATATGTCAAATTAGAGAAATACTTATTTTTCCATTCGTAGAATAAATGGATTTTATTTGAGAATGGAGACTACAAATTAGAGAAGATTTTGGCTCTCTATTACACTTGGTTAATAATGAGAAAGTTTAATATAACTTAATAATATTGTCAGGAATATTTTTATTAATTTTATAAGAACATCACGTATTAAGCATCCCTCGAATAACCGAGTCACTTTCGACCAAGAAAATATTTAATACAAAAATTTGTAACAAATATTAAAAACTCGTATCTAAGTGAATTTATTTTTATTAAGAGATGAGAGGGAATATCTAACTTAGCAACAAAATTATTCTAAAATTAGATTTGATAAATAATTACGAATGTTCCTACCACAAATTATTAGATATTATTTTGTGTGTGGTGTCGTAGTACAACTACATGTGTTACAATTTCTTTACGTTCTACGAACATGAGAATGAAAGGGAGTGGTCAGAATACAATAACTATACTACTGTAGAAATGTATATAAATTACAAATATAGTAATAGTTGGCTAATATGGAGAGGCTATTATAGGACAAATAGATACTATGAAATTGTTAGAAGGTATTCCATTATACCCATTGGACTGAACCCTGATACATTACACACTTAATTCTAGCACCAAATATTGATTCAAATGAATAAACTTATAAATTATTTGAACACGTTTCAGGTTAAATATATATGTACATAAAAACAAAAGAATGTTTTCGTAATTTTCATTCAGTAATGAAATTTTTATAATCTGGATTACACTATACACATTTGAACATTAGTGAGCAGCATTTTCGTATTTAATCATACGTCTAGCGCCGGCGTAAGTTAAATCTTATCTATTCCTTCGTAGATCTGTGGTATTCTTACTTTATTGCATATAAGCCAACCCGTCGCAGATGTCTTTCGCTCTGTAATTGCCACTGTTCCTGTCCTCACTTTTAGACGTGGCAGATGTTTACAAGTACACCAGACTTGTGAGGCGCTCGCTGGTTTAGTGCTGTATTTTTCTTACAAAGTTACTTGATGGTTATTTTAATATGAGGCGCAGTTTCTCTTTTGATTTGTTTATGAACACGTTCCGTTGATATTTTTCCGATAAACTTTTTATGACTGATGGAAAATAAGGAAGTTCTGTATTTACAGTCTTCCTGCAATGTCGTTGCTCTTTAAGTGGTGCTCGGTTTACACTGCATTTTCCAGTATTGCTACTAAAATTATACAACTTCTCCTGAAAATATACATTGATACGAGAGCGAGTTTATAACTAATTTAATTCAAGTACTATCTTATTTTATACTATTTAATGGTTTTAATGAATTAGATAACTTACTATATAACCGACCAATGGTGGAAACAGTAGTTAAAGTAGAGAACGTTGTCAATGTTTAATGAGCTGTTAATAAGTATATCGAAATCGAATACAAATATATAGTTTATTTATATATAATACCGGTAAAATTTAGACAATACTGTAATTATTAAAATCCATCAAAGTGTTTATTTAATCTAGATTTTCAAATAATTTAGATTCATCCATATATTTAGCAGTAGAGTAAAACAATAAAACATAGCAATGAAATAAACGAAAACATCATAAATAAGACAGCACGAAATACTAATATGTTTTGTATTCCATTAGCAAAATATGGCATATGGCTCTTCAAAATTCATGCAGGCAATGTACGTTCCCTGAGGAAAAGAAGCCAGGTAACTACTCAGAGAGTGCTGTTTTATTTTATGTTTTATTATGATACAGGAACCAGCTTACTTACACAATACTGTTAATGGAGAATTTAATATTTTATACCGCAGTAACAATTTGGTTTCAACGAAACTTAAGCAACGAGTTGGAAAATTCAAGACAAAGTTAAATGCGTTTTAAATGAAAATGAAATGAGCGTATAACAAGAGTTTTCAAACTAGTGCCATGTAGTTCGTAATCATTTACCTTGGAAGAGGCATTTACTTATGAAACTTAATGACATGTTGTGAAGTATATTATAATGTGGAAAACGGAATAAGTTCTTAAACGACTTTTTTTGTTATAGGAAACAAGCTAAGATTGTTAATGGTTTTTGATGTGGTAGGCAGTAGTCAAATGGCACAACTCACTCGTCATCTTAGTTCGCCTACGAAGGCGAACTAAGATGTCAAGTTTCGGTAGTCTGTACTTTCATTGCTGCCATAGATAACATAATATTACTTACTATAGCTAATCCTTCAAATAAATCTTACAAAGAAAATAAATAACCCTGGTCATAACCCTGGACAATTTACACAGCGCCATCTAGTCCCATGGTATGCAGAGCTTGTGTTAAATAAATACTTTTTCTTAAATTTCTTAAATACATACTTAATACACAAAGAAAACACCCAGATTAATACAAACAATCGTAGTCATGAATACAAATGTTTGCACCGTGCGAGGAATCGAACCCGTGATCGTCGGAAATAAAGCGGTGTGCTAAACCGCAAGACCACCGAGGCCGTCAAGAAAAATGCTCAGAGACAGCAAATGAACAGTTTGAGATACCTGATGAGTTTATACTAATAGTCTACGTCAGTAAAAAATATTTATTCATATTATATTTATTGATATTCATATTGGTTTTTATTAAGTTGTATAATTTAGTGACAGTAGTTGTACAAATCACTAACACCTAATATTCATATTGTTTTTGATTTCGTTGGATCTTTATCTAGTAACAGGAGTTGATTAAAGTGCTGACACCTACCAATATTGACGCTCAGTCGCTGTACTTCAGTTGCTTACTGTAAGTTAGATGAAACTAATATTATAAACGTGACTGTATGTCTGTCTGTTGTTAACTATTCAAGTAAATAACTGAACGGATCTTGAACAAATATAAAGCCATCCTTGTGATACAATCTTTCTTAGTTTGTATAGCCTATACTACATCTATAAAAGAAAACCAGTCTAGTTTGCGAGTAATAGCCAGTTAGATTAAATTATTTGTGTTGAGACCACAATACTGCAATACAACAACAACTATATTAACAACCCGCATGTATCTAACGTATAAAAATAAATAAACTGACGTAAATATAAATAACGAATAAAAATGGAACGCAGATATCGTCGCCAAAAATATTTTTCCGGAAATATAGTGATGGGGGACTTATGTCAATCGCTTCGCTGACAGCTCGTAATGTCGATCATTATATGTTTACGCTCGTTTATTTAACAAGGTGTCGTATACGTAATTAATTATTTGTGAAACAAATATTTTTTTTGTACAAACATTACTGTATACCGAGTATGGTATCTATATTTATTCGTAATAAACATTATAGTAAGAATTTCAGCTTTTCAAGGGTTGAAAGGTTGATATTTATCTGCCATTACATAGTGAATCTTCTTTTCTATCGTTCACTTAGGTGTCTGTTTTAAATCTGCACTAAATTAAAAGCTGTATTTCTTTATGTATGTTAGTAGGGTCAGTATTTATACTTAGTTTGTATTATATATAGATACTATATTGTGATAGAAGTTAGTAACAGACTTAAAGAATAATATAAAATAATGAACAATCGAGAACACAACAAATCAGCAGAAAAAGTGTTTTATAGTCTTTTTTATTTTCCCGCGCAAACGTAATACGCTACAGACATATAATATATTATTATGACGACCCTGGTAGTCTAGCGGTTTAGCATATCGCCTAGCATAGTTCCAATGGTCGCAGGTTAGATTCCTCGCATGGCACAAACATTTGTATTCACGACTATCAGTTTATGTCAGGGTGTTGTCTATCTATATTATGTATATATTTACAAAAAAAAAGTCTGTGTATTTATATTAGTTGTCTAGTACCCATAACACATGCTCTGCTTAGCTTGGGATTAAATACATGGCGCTGTGTGAAATGTCCTGAGATATTGTTATTATTATATGTTCTGTAATGCCTGTGATGCTGCCCATTTAAAAAATGCCATAAGGATAGCCTTAATGGAATGTCAAATGATGTTTGATATTTCATTTTAATTAAAAAACTCTTTGTAATACAATATTGTTTGCGATAGTTGCATTTCCATATAATACACAAAGAATCTGTAAATGTTGACTCACAGCAACTAAATCCTACAAAACAAATAATGTAATGGCCAGTAATTGCGAAGGTCGGGCTCCCATTTTGTGCAATGATTTGCATCTGGTCTACAGAAATTGGCTTTATTCTAGTTAGACTTTGGGGTTGCAGATAAAGCTTTATTTTAATATTGACTTATAGGCTAGACTGTCATTGTCTAATTTCATACAACAAAAAAAAAATGATAATAATTTTGAAATATAACATTGAGTATATTACTTTTAATATATATTGAAATGTATTATAATTCTTCGCCAAAGAAAAATAAAATAACCATACAGTTGACAGAATTAATTCTTAAAAATGGTGTCACCATTAAGAATTAATTATGTTTGCTTGTGTCACATTTAGTACATTTAGTACACACATTTAGTAAATATTTTCAGCGAAATCTAAAAGCATTTATTTATCTAGAATTACAGTCGTTAGAATACATATTTTATTTTCTATTATTTTTCTACAGAAATTAGTTCCAAAAATCCTTAGTATTATTAACGATTTGTCCTAAAAATACATTCAAAGGGCTAAATACTTTTAATCGTGCCTAAACGACAGGCCATTCCCCACAAATACACCATTCAGTAGGCAGAGGCAAACAATCATTAATTAGGTGGCGTTCTATCCGTAAAACCTACCTGTGGGGCGTGGTAGGCATTAATCACTCGATAGTGGGTAAACTCTTTGCGATCGTAATACTGTAAGAGGCTGTTTGATTGATGAATAGAGGAAGTAAATATTTTGATACTGGCAATGTTCGGTTTGTACCTAGGTCTGGAAGTCTGATGTTCATCTGACATACATCATTCAGAGTGAATGACAGAATCGAGTTATCAAGTTTAGACCGTAATCAAGTATTTTGTGCAGTTTTGGCAACAGTGTTGTTTTTCCGTCATTTTTCGGGTCTCACATTTTCTTTAATAAAATAATAAATCTAATTAAAATTTCACAGTCTTGGACTTATATTAAATTCTATTTTAACTATTAGAAATCTAATTTTATTTGTTTTTATACTAATGACATAAAAATTAATTTTAAAATATTATGTTTTGTGTAAATTTCCTGCTATCCATGTTTATTATTAAAATAAATATATTTTTTCATTTAGTTATTGAAATGTTACAAAATCCCCCATGGGGGCCATGGTGCTCACCCTAAGGAAGGTAGCGGCACAACTAAATGGCCCTGGATGCGTGCGCGTGTACCCATATGCTTCACAACTGAGTAGGGCGAAATAGGTCGCCCTAACAACGCGATTGAGCCTGCCCTACACCATCTAATGCAGCCGGAGTCGCGGTAGGATGCTTACGCGATGTCGCGACGCCGGCAATGGCGAAGGTACAGCGTGTGGTTTTTTAGTGGATAAGAATCCCACACATTCCCTCGTCACCCTTCTGACAGGGTAACGGTTTGTTGAAGAATTTTCCACAGGATAAAAATGTGTTTTTAAATACCCTATCTGACGTAACAGTCGTGTCCATGTATGTAGATAAATATATTTTAGTAAGCCAGTCATGAAGTATATTGTATATATTTATTACAATTTCGTATAAATAATTTAGAGACTATTTACCTATTTACACCGCATGTACTAAATATTCAGTGGCTATAACTGCTAAATCAAACAAATGGTACGTGCGTTTAATCCCCAAACGAGTGAATTCTCCATAACATATTTGTACAATATTAGTATGCATGATATACTTAGTACATTGTAAATGATTGTAATACTATTTTCCATACTCCATAAAATTACCTAAGGCTACATACTATTACGTTTCTTTCAAGTTCCTTAATGTTAATCTGAGAGGATTCTGTGACTTAGCTTCTTCTTCTTCGTCCTCTGCCTCATCCATTTCAGCTGTTAAGCCGCCAGTTTTCTAAGCTGTATTTCGGTTATAGGGTGAGATAAGGCAGTGATATTAAAGGATAAGTATCTATTTTTTGATATCTTAGTCTTCTGGAATAGCGACACATTAGTAGTATCAGATGTGAATATGATGTTCGAAGAGCTAATCATATATATGGACATTTACTGTTTATCATTACTTGGACTGTCAATTTGCTTTTCATATCAAGAATATAAAAAAACTGCTACTCTAATGATAACGCATAAGGCACCCGCACGAAACTAGGGCGAGCCATTATTTTATTTTATTACTAGCTGTTCCCGCGACTTCGTCCGCGTGGAATTTAACTTTATTTTTTTAAAATAAAAGATTTTTTTCAAAACAAAAGTAGCCTAAGTTACTCCTTATTACATCAGCTACCTGCTAAAAAAAGTTTGGTTAAAATTAGTCCAGCCATTTCAGAGATTAGCTGGAATAAACAGACAGACGGACAGAAATATTTAAAAGTGGTTATTTGGTGTATGTACCGTATTTATATTCATGTAGTAAAAAACGGTTATTTCAATATTACAAACAGACACTCCAATTTTATTAATATGTATAGATGTATAGATAATATTGCCTTATAACATTTTTAGAAAACTCCATTTAGATATGAAATCGTGACTTCCAGACTTGAATTTGCAAAGTTCACTAATAGAAATTTCGCTAAAGTTACAAAATGATATTATGAGTAACTAAAAGCAAAATTTAATTTAACAGTTATCGAAAAATTTGTATTTGTACTTAACAAACTATTAATTGACAATGATATTTTTTAGGAGTAATGTAATGTAAATCTATACCATACCACATCTGTTTCATATCACAGATAAGATAATATACCATACCTATACAGTTGCTTAGTTGCTTCGGTATGGGTATCGGTATTACATTAAAAGTTCGATGTTTTTATAGTTGCTTCATATGTTCGAGAGACTCCCGGAGATTAGAAGGAATGTTAACACAATGTAGCATAGAACCATGGTTAGATTGTACGAATAAAATAGAGTAATAAAAACCGTAACTGCATGTATAAATATGTATTTAAGCGTCGACATTTTAGTATTGAAATATAAGCAAATATAAGAAAAACTTGTAAAATAAACGACAAGAAAGCAAGTATGGCAAAATCCCTTGTATAACAAGAAGAAGACACGTAACACGTCTAAAAGGGATCCCAATAAACCTTAGTACACACTCGCGTTCGATGGATTACACAAGCGATAAAAATTGAAAGCTTGTTCACATGATATTTTCTTTACACCCAATAATCCATTGAATGGGCCGTGACGTCATCGGCGCGCCTACTCCTACATAATATTATCACAGAGGTACCCCGATCGATCTGTCACCGCGGGGCTTTGTGCGCCCCAAAAGAGACTGTAAATAATGACAATGGATTACACTGTTTTCTCTTTTTATTAGCAGGGAGCAGATTAGGGAAGCAAAAACGCTATCCTGTTGTTTTTGCACAAACACAATGGTCGGATTTCCATTAACATTTTCTGTTGAGTGAATCGGGATCCGTTTGGCCCACCGGCGGACCTTTTTGTCGTGACGTCACCATTTTCAATATTGCGCCCCCTTAATTTTTTTAAACGGGCATCCATCGATGACTTGGCACAACGTGTGAAGGCGTTTTGATTTCTAGTTTCTCGGTTTATACGAATCTACTGGCAACGTGTAAGAATGGGATTTCATCGTCCAGTTCGTTATAATTTATATATATATTTTTGGAAACGTTTTGTTAAGCTTTGCTTTCATTTATGTTAAGTCTAGACCTTTAAAACCTACACTTTATGTCTTTATTAATTTTGTTTTCTATTCTTAATATTTATTCTACTTAGAATTGTATACCGGTTACTGGTGGCGTGGATGTCTCTGTTTGGAAGGTTGTAGGCATGGGATCCATTTTGACTGCTATTACCTTCGGGGGCGCGTAACCCTATTTATCGGTAAGATACACCCACCTAAAGGGCATCAATTATTATACAGTTCATACATATATTATGTGTACTTATAAAAGTAAAAAAAGACGTTTATATTCGTAGCTTAAACTGATCTGTCATAAACTCTGTAGTGTATTTGAATGTATGCCAATTCATCGACACTGGTCATTATTTATTTATTTATATAGATACTGCAGTCTTGAATTACTGTTTATCTCAAAAGTTATGTTAGGAAAATACTTGCGGCATTAGGTCTTTTTTGTATCCTATTTTATTTGAAATAGATAAATATCTATCTAATAAATGGACAGACAGTCAAATGACTTTCTGTCCATTTATCTGTTTAACATACTAACCTCTGTATATTTGTTACCTTTTCACGATTAAATAGCTAAACGGCTCTTAATGAAATTTCAAATGAATGTATACGGTATTATAAGGACGGATACAGGTTTCTTTTGTCTCAAAAAAAGCAGACAAAGTTGCGAGTAACAGCTGGTATAACAATGCAGTTTCTTATACCACAATAATAATTTAATTACATTTTAAAACAACTAATCATGATGAAAATAAACATCTTTTAAACTAATGATTTATTTAACAAGCCATCATAGCTTTGTTCATTATTAATCATTGATAATCACAAATTGGTATCGAAAACCGCGGCCATTCTGTTAAGCGTATGACAGGTCTATGAATAGAATAGAATACAAGAGTTCAATATTATTTACAGTTCTATATATAAAAAAATTACGATTTTTATAGTATATGTAGCAAACAATCCTACGTCACACCTGATGGTAAGAAATTACCGTCTCTCATGAGTTTTTGATGGTAATTTGCAGATGAGTTGCCGTTTTTTTAGGTAGAAATATACATTTTTCTCAATATTATATTGATTCGAAAATAGTGCTCCACAATGTGATTGTGTGTCGCAAAAAGAAAATCTAAGCAATTAATGATTATCATTATAATATTGCTACTTATATATATTATTTTTTTTACATATTCAGATTGTAGTGATCATCGTTTTGCTATGAGATATGGATGTGAAATTATAGTGTATGTAGGCATAACATCTTATTGTTCAGGAATGGTAATACGATAAGGAATGCTTACATCAGTGGAGTGTTCATTAGTGATATATATATATTGATTATTTATTTCCATCAGATTAGGCGTAAATTTATCCTTTATCTTTATTTTAGCATTCCAGTCATATGAAGGAATAGTTCGTTTAGGCTATATGTTGTTCTAAAACTGGGGCAGGTGTCTCTTTTGAGCGACTGTCAACAAGGTCTTGATGAACGCCAACGTTCAGTAGGAAAGAGCATTTATCGCACTATCCTCTAAAAAATCTAGATGAATGTCGGTCCTCCGACGTGCGTTTTCCAGAAACTGGTATTGCGGGTGCTCATGGGAGGCGTTAATAACATGCCATCAAGCAAGCCACAAGCTTGATTCTAACCTATGCTATAAAAAAAAACATTACAGAAGAAGAAATGTATATATACAGATGAAAACAACACACTCCGTTTTTCAGTGAAGCAATAAGAGTATTAAATAATTTGAGTCCAATAGGGACTCCGCTCACTTTATATTACAATAATTGCTTTGTGCCGTAAATAAATTGTGTACTGTCCATTATAAATGACGATATTTAAGACTTTACCTAATATAATACAGTTGATGTACTATCATCAACTTAGCTTTATAAATGCATTATGTCGATTATAGGGACTTTTTTAATGTCTGAGAATAAAATGGCTCGTCTGCCTGGGTTAATGACGTACTCTTTGGAGAAACTCTAGCTCGTCATAGAATGATGATTGTTTCTATACAGATTTCGCAGAGACCTGATTGAGTACATTACAATGCGACTACTAGTCATAATTCATAATCCCCTCACCCTGATCATGACCTATTATACCATATATATATATATATATATGTATATATATGAACAACACCACGTGTCTCACATTGTCATGTTACCATGTGTGTATATCCACTATTCATTTTAGATTGATAATACTGGAATGGTGCACACGCCTGCACTAACGGTATACGCTGACGGGGCACTAGTGGAGGATGATATGATGAGCATGAGGTAAAGTCAGTCAGTTTGACTATCATGATTAAATAACCAGGAATTAACCACGATGGTTTCCAGGGGAAACCGCGTAGGGACCTAGCATAGTACATTGCTAGCAATGGAGATACTAGACACCCCCCCCCCCCCGTCTCTTCGTCACATCACTTTCCATGTCGGTTCAATAGTGATTTAGTCCTAATACTTGGGATTTTTTGAGGAATTCGATATGATGTTTAAATTGAGTTAGGAATATCCCTAATTTAATTAAAACATTTATCGACATCCTTGATGAATCAAATTAACAACAACAATCATCAATATTACTCAACCGGAGAATGCTATTACATTTTTGGAAATAATTTAATTGTAGTCGTAACTAACAGACCAGTTCCTATAAGAAAATAACATGAAATCACCACTATTATGTTATTTCTTTTTTCAAGAAGCCCTACAGAATGTACCATGTAGCCGGCTTAGTGGCTTCTGTGGTATTGTACAGATTATCCGACCCGTCTCCAATGAAAATCAAACAGGACGTATATCGGATTTAGATTAATGACAGAACAGTACGAAGTAACCTAGCTAATCTTTTCCTACTCAATACTTACTTCTCCGAAGCCGAAAGTAAAAGTATTTCCCCAGATAAATTACTATATTACCGGCATTTTGTGAATCTATTGTGTATTTATAAATTTATTATTATTTACAAAAATACTAATATTAAAAAATAATAATGAATATATAAAATAAATTATAAACTCGAATTAGTTATATAATAAACTTAATCAAATTTATTATTAAAATCCTTTCAGAATTTATAAATACACGTGTGCTTATACAAGATGACATAAAAAATCCCTCGTCACAATTTCTTAATCACCACATTATTATATATCATATTCAAATATAAACCTAAATATTTTACCGCTAAAAAGATTCCATTTATCGTATCTCCTCAGTTTCAAGACACTCTTCTTGATGTGAAGCCAAAAAAGGCTTGGTGTGCTCAGTAGAGTGAGACGGTATTTCACGGCGGCCCATCGCTTGCAATTATATAAGGCGCAGATCCGGCCGCATATGGGATACTGTTCTCATCTGTGGGCGGGAGCACCACAACACCAGCTACTTCCATTTGACCGCATTCAGAACCGAGCAGCCAGAATCATTGGTAATCAACGTCTATGTGACAGACTCGACCCATTGGCTTTGCGGCGAGATATTGCATCTCTGTGCATTTTCTACCGCATATATCACGGGGAGTGTTCTGAGGAATTGTTCGTATTAATACCAGCTGCTGAGTTTCAACACCGTACCACCCGCCAGAAACTGAAATACCATCCTGATCATCTGGATGAATGGCGGTCTTCCACAGTACGGTTTTCTAGAAACTTTTTGCCCCGCACAACCACATTGTGGAATCACCTTCCAGCAATGGTATTTCCGAACCGATACGATTGAAACCTTCAAGAAAAGAGCTTATTCCTTTTTAAAAGGCCGGCAACGTACTTGCAATTCCCCTGGTGTTGCGGGTGCTCATGGGCGGCGGTAATCACTTACCATCAGGTGAGCCGCATGCTCGTTTGTCCCCTGTGTTATAAAAAAAAAATGTTATTGTATTACAGAGCCTTTTGAGGAAACACTGCTGTATTTTTTTATATATATCTTTGCCAATTTAGAACTATTTTTTATTGTTGTTTTGATATATTTAAAATATTGAAGAAAATTTTAAGAAATATGTAAACAGAAGGAAATTCATAACACATGGAGGTACACAAATCAAGATTCGTATTTCGTAATAGGCATTGTGAGGCATCATTATCACGATATGAGCCGGCACTGGCGTAACTTGCCTAACAAAATAATTATAATTTACCTACGGAGTGCTGTTATAACATTGTAATATTAATGTAACATCAAATATTCTGTGTGATATAAAATAAAATTAATCTCAGAGAGATATCATATCTTGCGAACAGAATTCATGAGCGATCAGGTTCTCCAAATTATCACAAAGGCTGAATTCGTAAATAAAACCCAGTGGGGATTATAAAAACATGGATCCTATAGTAAAGAAAAACATGGATATTACTTGACTATTATATTATCCAGCGTGACTTGGTATCCAATGTTTTCTTAGGATCTCGCGGAAAATTACTGAACCACCCTTCAGTATTATCTTGTCAAAATATTTTCCTTCATATGTCTGAGGGTCTTATCTCACAAATTGAATAATCTTACTCAAAATTTACAGGCCAAATCTAAATTTGTATTATAACCTTCGGAACATAAACGTATATAATTGAACATTGAATAGTTTTTTAATTTAATTGATAACAATAAAAATATCTGTTATTGGCTACGGTTACGATTTTATATTATTTTGGTTGAGAGTATTCTTAGGGAAAGTATTTTTTTTAAATACATAAATACAAGATACAAATAAATATTATCTAGTTGTATTATTTCTTAATATTTTGATATTAAAGATTTTCATACATTGGCAAATTCACAGAATAGCAATATTAAAATAATACAACGAAAATTAAAATATTAGATTAAAGAGAAAGAAAGTATAAAACTAAGAAAAGTATTGAAAAAATATAGTTTACCTTATTTTTACTTAATTCTCATAGGACTTTGCCAATAATTATAAAACAATATTCTGAATTAGAAAAGGTAATTGAACTAAACTGAGAATTTCCTTTTATATTTTGTTTAAAAGTACAATAAGTACATACTTCATAAATAAGAGCGAATAATTAAACATAACCGGAACATACAAATGTATTGAAATTTGAAATAATCCCACTCTGCTGTACTCGAGTAAAGGGATACAAGTTAAAATAACTGGCAAAGGAAATGTACTATACATACTTACTCATATATGTGCTTCTAATTTCATATAATTCTATTGTTTAGCTGTATTTACTTTGGGCCGCATGATAAAGTGAGTTCGTAAAGTAATTAAATTTTTAAAAACAGTCTTGCGTGTCTAACAAGCCTAATGAAATGAATTATTTTAATGAAGTGAAGGGGTTTTTTTATTTTTCCTACTTTTATTTTTGGATAAAAAATAATGCTCCAATTAAACTTTTGATGATGATGCATGCGTTTTGAAGTTTTAAGTAAGTAGACTTTGTACAATTTCGTCTGCTTGGGTACCTTTGTTCCATATATTTTAGCTGTCAGGTAGCTGGCTTTGTTGTCTGTGTTTCTGTTTGAAACATGAGATATAAAATTACATGGTAGATCTGTCCTCCAATTAAAATAGAAATACATTTTGGTACCTATGACGACAAGTTCCGTGATGCTGTTAACGAAATATCTAACTATAATGAAACGATGATAAAATATCTTTATTCATGTAGGTCTATTACAGTCTATCATGATATTATGTAAAATTTACCTAATCCAATTAAAAATAAATACGTAGCCATGTATATGTAACTAGGAATAAAACATAACAAAGCTAATTGACTTTTCCTTTTCATCTGTGTTGATTTTGTAACAGGCATACAAAAAATAGCGTAACAGTAATAAAAAAGAAACAAATATATATAAAACCGCCAGACTAGTATGGACTTGTAGACTAATATCTTTGTCCTACAGGATGAACTGTAGGAGCATAATATTGCATAAAATTTGACGGTGAAAATTTGACCCTGAGCGAAACCGTATGACTTTAATTACTTTATGCGGATGGACACCCTATCCAAATCTATATAAAACATATATTTTATTATTGTGCATATATCATATACGAATCCTTTAGTGCACCAGTTTACCCTAAGAGTACTAGTAATAAGCTAGAGGGTAACAGTATAATGAGTGCATAAATAAACTATTTGTTGTTTCTTTCATAACAGTTAGCTTATGTATTGTAGCGAATTCACAAGCTCTTATTATAAATAAGATGCTAACAATAGGCTCAATCATCCTCGTTATAAGCCTATCTTCCAAACACATACCTGCATTTATTTCTAATTATTTTGTACCAATCTAATCTAATAATAAAATTTTGTTCAATGCATCTGACTCAAGTGACGCTCAAATACAATACGATATGTATTATTTTAATACGTCATAGTTATGGTAACGAAAGTCGATTATAAACCAAAATATCGAGTTAAGTGAGTTATCCGATATATTTATAGGAGCACGAGGTTGTCATAGGCAGTAACATAACTCGATTGAGCTTCACACAGGGAGCACAAAATTGAATTTCTCATATCACACCTTCCTGCGGCAGTGAAGCATCTAAAATAACATGATGCTTTACCAAAATATCTGTACATCGGACATTTTAAAATCGATTGATAAATCCTGATTTCTCATATATATTAAGGCTTGCAAAAGTGAGTTTGTTTAATCTTTATTTCTTGTCTAAAAATGGTCCTGAAATTGCGACAATTTGTGTAAATGAAGTGACAGGTAAAAATATATAAAAACTAGTAATTAAACGACTGTAATGATTGCAATCTCAATCAAAAATGGTCGTTCCGTTAGTGATGGTCTGAACGGGGAAGTGAATTTACTGTTATTGTTAATATTGATGGGCATTAAACATCAACTGTTTTTTTTAACTAGACTATATATTACAACTAGTATTAACTAGAATAAATATTACAGCTTTCACATATGTTATAGGATAAATGTCTAGGAACCCTGCTATGGAAAATGTAGAAACTTTATTAAAAAATAATTCACACAGCGCCATAGTGCTAAGCAGAACTGTGTATATAGACAGTTGATATAAATACATACATTTTTTGTCAGTACATACATAATATACACAGAAAAGACACGTACAAACAATCATACTCATTAATGTAAATGTTTGCTCCGTACGAGAAATCGAACCCGCGACTATCAGAAGTAAATAGGTATGTCAAATCACTAGACCACCAAGGCCGTCAAATAATATAATTTTTCTAACAATTTATTGTTATTAAGTTGTATCATTAAGTGCTTATTTGTTGTAATAATCAAAGAAGTATATGAAAGAAAAGTTAAAATTATGCAGCACCCACTTACTCATGGCATTTCGTAGGAATTTGACATTGGGCACTTTACCTTAATACTTTAATAATTTAAATATATATCCACGGTCCTACAGAAAAAAATTGAGTTACCTACTCAATTTTTTTTTTGTTTAGATTATATTTCTATTTTACGAATATATATGTCACATTAATGGGATTCAGATCAAAATATCAAAAAGAAAAATGATATGGATATTATTCAGAGCGCACTGCGTGCCAAGCTTTTTATATTACGTTGTGTTTGATTAGATTAACAAATGTAAGATCGTAAGTAATTCATTTTCAGTACAGTTCATACATTTTCAGTAAAATACCCCTAGTATTTAGTATTTGTATTAGTTTTGTAACGTAATTAGATTAGATATATGCTTGATGTATAATATATATAGTATACTATCTTGTTGCAAAACTAAATTTTGTATGTAATTTGTATGAACTTACTTACCACTACTTTGCCCTTGCCATACGCCCCGACTTCACACACGTGTACATGTATTATATACATATAAACCTTCCTATTGAATCACTTTATCTATTAAAAAAACCACTACAAATTCCGTTTCGTAATTTTAAAGATTTAAGCATACTTAGGGACGGACAGACAGCGACAGCTACTTTATTTTATACTATGTAATAATGATGATGATAATGACTAAACCATATAGTGTAAGAATTTATCAATACGATATTATAGTTGTGGTTTTAACATTCTTAATAACCAATAGTGCTCGCTGACATAATATTAATATACATAATGAAAAAAAATACATATAAAAGAGACAATTAATCAATACCAAATAGTATTCCAGTCGATCAACTTAAGAACAATCTTGGCCAATATTTCTGTAAAATAAGCGGAGCTGTAAATAGTTCTGAACAACGAATGGTTTTAAAGTGAGCTGTGTAAGCTTAGGTCGACCGGCGAATACCGGGCTTAACTCGAAGACAAACGACTGAAAAAAGGCTATTCAAACGGGACACAACTACGTTCCAACTACGCATTTTTCAAGAACGAATTTATTCACTAATAGCTGAGCCCGCGAATTCGGACGGTGCACGGTAGTATTCGGATTAACGATAGTTGTGGAACACATACATAAATGTTTAAGTAAAATTTACCACAACACTTCTGTTAAAGTACCAAACCAGTTGAGTCGTTTCTGACATTAGCAAAGGTACATACTGTATACAAAAGTTCCAACAGTTATTGTTTTGAGTTCGGTAACCGTTTTTACATACACATCTTGAACACATCACATCTTGAACACTGCGCTCAATTACCTTTTTGGTTACATGTATATAAATTACGTTCATTTTTTTATTTAAAATGACAGTAACTACGTAGAATTGCAACTCTGAGTTTGGAATATTTCGGTCTGTAGAGATTAGAACATTGTGACCTAGTTCGTTATCCGAATTTATAGATCCTAGGAAATTCTAAACTGACGCTCATAAAAACTTTGCATATCATTTGATATTCTTGACTTACTCTCCGGTAATAGAAACATCGATAGGACATCAAATTAATTCCCACTACTACGAAGTCTTCCAAAATGAGGGGGCTTACAGTACTTACTGTATTGCAATTATCGATTATATGTAACATAAATATAACAATAATTATAATACATTAAAATACGGACATTTTATAAATTTTCATAGTCAGAAACATCCTTTATGTATTAGTAACACGGCAGAAAAGCCTCTAATTTTGTGGGGTGTTACATAAACCATTATTAAAATGAGAAATTTAACTACCGAATAATTTTCGCTCGGTTCGAAGTGCCGGCCGTTCGAAATAAGGTTATGCAAGTGCCGAAAAAAAGCGTAAATATGTCATTTTCGAAAGGAAATGAGTGAAGATCTGTACACTAATCATATAGAGTAATTCTTATTTAAATTCAAAATTGTAACAACAAAATAAAAAAAGAAAATAACAGATGTCTACTGTTTAGGATCTGTTTTATTATTTACTAGTTGTATTCGTGACTTCGTATGTATGTATGTATATATAGATGCTATCTATTGATGACAAATAATCTACTATTCTATACTAATATTATAAAGTGGTGGTAATCTCCGATTCTACTGATCGGTTTCAAAAATTCTTACACTGTTATATAACATCACACTTACGACTAATGGGAGCGGAGCAGCATAGAAAACGTGGTAAAAAATATTCACTGTCTGTGCTTCCACTGCGTGCGAGTGCGAAAAAACGGTTAACGTTACCCAAACAATATATATCACGGAATTGTTCTTCTTTAAAAGTTCTATAAAAAAGTTTGCGACAACATAGGCCTATCTTTTAATCTTTTATATGGTAACAAAATTTCTTACAAACTAGGTGTTTTTATAAACATAATATTAATCGTTATTTAAATGAATATATTTTTTATTATAAGTATTTAATCTTGAACAAAATTGTCCCTTTTATTACTTTATTTCAACAAGCACTATTTTAGTTTTAATACAAGAAGAACATTAAATATTGGCCCAGTGCGAAGCTCCCGGCTTCATGTTGCTAGTTAACTAAGTAAGAGGCGTTTTGAAATATATTGATAAAAATAATTGTATTATTCCATTCTTTCTCAGTTTCTTTAGCTTAAATGTTAACAAAATATTTTCTGAAAATTCTAGCCTAATTCTTCTAGACGTTTATACATGAATAATATACAAACTGTCAGTCTTCATTTAGTCAGGATATTTCAATATTATTATAGCGTCTTAGATGTCTGAAATAGCAACGGACGAGGGCTAATTTAGACAACATATCACGTCGATCTTGCATATAGGAGCCACGTTTGCCATTTGCCACAGAGTATTTTTTTTTATTCCAGTTACAAAAAAAAACACTGTCCAGCAATGTTAGATCTGAACCGTAACGATATTGAAAACTTCAAGAAAAGAGCATATTCTTTTTTAAAGAGCCGACAATGTACTAGTAATTCTACCTTGTGCTAAAAAAAAAGAAAAAAAATGAAAACATTTTCAATTTATAAATTCTCATGATTACATATTTGTTTAATTGTTTGTTTTATAAATCCTATGATCAATCTTCTACAAAATTGATGTGCAGTCCCTTTATTTAAATGTCTTCAAAAAAAGGGGCTTATAACAAAAAACCGTGAAAGAAAACATTCAGAGTGATGTGTCCCTAATCAATCAGGCGATTTTGTTTGTGGAGTACCTAAAGTAATATTGTAACGCTATAATATAACAAACTCTACGAGTATGTATAATATCGTTTGCTCGTGTCATAATAGAATGTGTTTATGTTACATTATTAAAACTATTACTGTATAATATGTTAATGGGAATAACCTTTTAAATACAACATTATATTTGAAATTTAATTAATGTACTTAATAGACATTAGTATGTTAGATTCATAATTTACTGATAATTCCAGGTAATATTCAGATAATTAAAGGTACACTTTGTACAAAGCCATCTGGGTATCCACAAAATATTCAAGACATACCTATGTCTTAAAAATTTCAAGCAGCTACAAAGTAGCTTACAAGCTCTGTTTCGGTTAGAGACTGAGATATGATTTTACAAGGTATTCATAACGTCCTAGTCCTTTAGAATGGCCCCACATAAGTAAAGCACCATGGAGGTAATATGGTGACGTGATATTCGCAGCGTTGTTCATCTGTAAAATTCTCGTGTCACAATGTCAGTTGTGTTCACCATACTCCTCCGAAACGGCTTGACCGATTTTTATGAAATTTTATATGCATAATCAGTAGGTCTGAGAATCGGCTACTATCTATTGTTCATGAGCGTTTTAATGATAAGTGTTATCCAATTTTTACCCTTCTATCATCAACCCCTATTTTTTTAATAGCGATTTTAATGTATATGCCAAAACATTGTTTTGCGGGGTCAGCTAGTATAGTATAGGCGATGTTAGCTGGTTTGCCTTTATATACATTTCAGTCTTTATTGCAGATAGCCTAAATCTAAAAATCAGAAAGTATATTGCTGGGGACCAGTGTCTTCTCATAAGAAGAAGATATAGCCTCTATTATTCTAATGTACTTTTCCATTATATCAGTCTGCTTGTTTATCAATTTCACAATAAAACCTAGCAGATAAAATGACTGCATAGCCAATTGAGATATCCAGATAAAAATTGTGGGTAATGGTCGCTATTAGCCAACGCCACTGAGCCACTGAGCTGGGAAAGAGCAAGTCATTTACGAATAGAGCTGTACAAGTTGACAAGATGTCTGGTGGAACCTTTCTATGTACTAGCAGTTAGCTAACTTTTGAACACAATAGAAACGAAATCAGAAAGAAATATAGACAGCCTATTTGCACTGCCTTTCTTTCTGATAGCCGCGGATGAGATTTCACCAAAATAGCATTTGTATATACAGTACATTGTATTGATTTTGTTTGGATTGGTTTCCTAAGCTTGATTTCCTATGTATATAATACATATAAATTTCTAAGCAAGTCTATCAGTTATATAGTGCTCAACTTTAGCGACAAACTGCTGTTTTATGGATAAAACTGGCTGTATAAATTGCCAGAAACTAAAAAAACATCTGCTTTAATTTCTATATAAATGGTATTATGTATACATATACTTATAAAGAAGTCTTATAGGAGTAGTCAATTGTTCTTTAAAATATATGTTATAATATTATAATAAATGAATAATTTCTTTCTAATTCAGATACAATATTACTAAAAATACAGCTGGCTATGTCTTTATATGCATGTAAATTTACAAGCGAAGAAGGACATGATAATCATTTCCGTTTTTGAAATTAAAACACGAAATATCAAAAAGGTTTATGACGTACCTGATAGCAAGTAGTTGCCTATAAAAACAGCACAACTGACATCATATTATTATTTTTTTACACACAAATTTATAGAGCATAATATAAAAACAATAAGCTGCAAAACTGCTCAGCAGCTTGTCTGCAGCAAAAGCGCTTAACTTAATACTTATTTTTAATCTATATACATATACACACACACGTATATTTACGTAAACACATTACTGTAGAACCAGGTATCTGATTATCATGTCATGCCCGTGATATCACTCATTCCTCGCCATTTCAGAAGACTAAGATGTCGTACTGTCACTGTAATTTCAGTGCCTGATTTAGTGTTGAGTCCTACAATTTGAAACTCAGGTCTCCACGTAGGTAAGTTTGTACTAAGTATACCTCTGGTAATATAACAAGCTTTTTATAATAATCAAACGTATCTCTCTGTCTCGGTAAATATCAACATGCTTTGTTTTTTTATTAGGCTCATCCCTTTTGGACCGCGGATCTCCCGATCACTGGTAATGCTTCATTAAGTTTCCTTTTATCTTTTCACAAACAAGTAGATTTTCCCTTAGGTTTTCCAATGAAACATCCAGTTGAAGAATTCCAAATAAAATATTATATTTTTTTTTCTATTGTAATTTATATAAATAGGTCGGTGTCGGTTTTTAGTCAGAAGGTAACAATGTAATTTTTTGGTATAAAATATAAGTCAGTTCATTTTATTACAAAATATTATATAATAATAGTAATAAGCTCATATAGCGCCATCTAGTTCAAAAGTAAGTAGAGATAAATAATAGATTGAAATACTAATACTTAAATTGTATACAAAGTGCGCGGAATCGAATACACAACCATCAGATGTAAGGCGATACGCTAAATCACTAGATCACCGAGTTCTACAATATTGTATTTGGTGATAACAGCAGCAAAGTTTATATACAATGTTCGTTAATAATGGTATTAATGAAACTGACCAATATTACCTAAGAAGTAAAGTTAGAAGTTGAAAATTTAGGATCTCCATAAAAACCACATTCACGTGGTCAATTAGAAAATTTCGAAATATATTATCAGATTTGAAATTTGTTTCAAGATTTTTCTAATTGGCTTTCAGCACGCTCTTCAACACTAACTGTTTACATATAACGCTGAAGACCCGGGGATTGATGGTACTGATGAATGGTGAAGGACTCATGCACAGGATTTTCATTTAATGTTAGACATAGAGACCTAAATAAGTAACTTTCTTACTAGTTCTTCTGAAATAAATATATAGACTGAATTCTAAAATTTATTGTATGAATAAATTATTATTTATTTCAATTTTTAATTTCGAGCAACGTATTATGTTAGGTCGACGTTCACGTAGTCTCCTGAAATCTATCATGGTTATATCGTGGTAAATTTAGCCGACATCGAGCCGACGATGTCCGAATAACTACTATGGATTAAAGTTATCTTGCTCATACAATCAATTGCCCCGGCAGCCCATCACCAATAAAAAACTGTGACAACACTTAACACATTAAACATGTGTATAGGGCTGCCAGCTTGTTTGCCATTCATTGCTATTCCAAAAAGAAGTTAATCAAAACAAACAAGGTTTAAGTTGGCAACACATTATCGCGACGCCAATAATGTTTTTGTTGTGAACACAACATCCAAAATCCTATTCCTTGTTATTTTCACGGCAGAGTAACCGGATTCCATTAATGTGTACTAACGACCGGACGCACTTCGGATTGGGCTTTAAAAGGGTTGAGTGGTTTTGTACAATCGTTCTGATAAAAGGGATGGATGTTAAAGCTTTTAGCGATTTAAAGATGTCCCGATGAAGGATTAATTTTTCCGTCATTGATCTAATAAGATTCCTACGGTAGGTTACGGTAATACTTTATTACCATGTGTTACGGTTCAAAATGTCGTTCGAAAGTTATGAAGCCAATTTCTTGAGGTTGATAACTATAGAATTCAATTGTACTATTACAGTTAATTAGAATATTAGTATTAGTGAATAATTTAGGATATGACAACAGCATTATTATTAATTTGTATATATACTCATATAATTCATTACTATACAGTATGTTATTAGCACGTTACGAGACAAAATAACGTGTTAAAATTTTCGAGTACTAATTGTATATTTAAGACGAATATTCGGTTGGAAAATTCATGTCTAATGGAATAGCTTGAAGTGTCCCACTTTAGTGATGAAATTAATATGAATGCATAAATACCTTAAAAAAGTTATTAGTAGTTGCACATAGCAACTTTAAAATCTTTTAACCGGCCAATTATACGCGTGCATCGCTATTACAGCCGTACACTTGATACGTTAAATTAAATAGTCGATATCAGGAGCCGCGGCCGTGAAGGCGGCTGTTTCCCAATCGGTATCGCGCTGAGAAAATGCGCGCTACTACGCAGAGTAGTGGCCCGTCTATTGAGATAGAGCTAGAAGCTGCAGAAGAGAGCATGCAGGTACTCACCTGCAGCTCCAGAAATAAATGGTGGAGGTACACTTTGGGGTTTTAGCCGATAGGAGTCCGGGAGTACCCATTCGTTACCGCTAGGCCCACTCCAGGAGTAACGAAGGGGTACTACCGGACTCGGACTCCCGGACCCGGGATTAAAAATATTCGATGTCAATTGTTGTTTTTTTTTTCAGATATTAAATAATCAAATAAGTATTACAATGATAATATGGCATCTGTAAGTGCGAAAATTTACTTTTTATACTTTCTTTCAACACAGCGAGAGTGATAAATGTCCCAAGTACAAAGTTACAGTAACCCAGTGACACGGAATTAACCCCCTGTCCTTGACTCAGCACCCAATCTCATTTTCGACTGAGTTATTGCTTCTTTAACGTAAACTGAAATTACAGATGATACTTTTATCTTCTGCATTGTTTACTGTATACAATAAGTATGATTTAATAAATCTGTTAAAATCAGTAAAGCGTAAATTGATTGATTACAATATATTTTTTTAATTTAATTAAATTGTATTGAGATTTTGTATAATAAGTAGGCTTTAGGACTATAGAAATACTTGAAAAAATATATACGTATATTAAGTACACTTATAAGTATTGGACTATATATACGTACATATAAGTAAGACGGTGATGATCATTACTGTAGCTTTATGAGAGACGATTTCAAACATAAGCATTATCTCATAGGTATACATAACAAGAAGTGCAATAATGTCTTCAGGATATGATACTTGTATATTTATTACTCTTCCATATAAAAACTATTAGATGGATTCAAATGAAATTTGGTACATATGTTGATTAATGCACTTGCTATTTTTACTCGATTTCATGTCTATGATGTCCTTTAAAACTAATGAAAACTAAATAAAATAGCACTACATAAGGAAATAAATAAACCCATAGTCAAAGCCGGTGTATCTTATCAGATTTGTTGACTGAATCAAGAGACAGCTTGCTTGACCTTTCCATTGTATAAATTCGCGTAGGATGTACAGAACTTTTTGTAATCATCCTCTTGTTAAAAGATACCCATATAATAAGAACTTAGAAGCACGTTTTTAATAATGGGGAGTAATTGTCCCTTTGATATGAATTAATTACCTCAGGTTAATTCTTAACAAATATATCAAGATGGGTCTTAACCCTTATTACCTGACTCCATCCTTTCATTCCTCAATGGCGCAAACAATTATTATTAAGTGCTTATATTAACGTATATTTATAATTAACATCCATCCTATCACAGTTCACAATAAAATAAAAACCTTTATATTATAAATGTGTAGCAATGCTCTCAGAAGGATGTAAAAACTGTACATAGTGTTTGGCTCTGTATGAGTTTGTAAGTAAGGGCAAATGAGTCAAAATTGAACGTAATACAAATAAAATTTAAATTACAACTTTATTAATTTGTAATTGCTTATATTACTTAAAACGAAATTGTCATTTGATATTTTTGTATGTACCATTTCTTCTTTATCTCCAATTCATTGAAAATATGCAAAAATACAAAAAATATAATGCACAGTTTTCTATAAATCATATTTTGTTCTATGCGACGCATGTCTGATACGAAAATCAAGGCGCGAACGTCATTGGTGTTCCAAATTTGAAATTTTGAATATTCTCGTAATTTCATTTTTTAATCCAATTTCACCAATTTTCGGTATTAAAAGCAGTTCATAAAACACGGGCGTGTTGAGTGAAGTTATATTCCATAACCGTACTGTTTTACCTAAACTTGACCACCGCGCGACACCAGCCAGTAGGCAGCTGGTTTAAAAAAGTAAAACGGCGGGAAAGCGACAGTGTGCATCACAATTTTATGGGTAGGTTTATTTAAAATCAAGCGTGTTGATGAACGTCGTATGATATTCGTGCGTGTTTATCACACTCGGCTCTATTACGCCCTCGCCGTCGGCTCGAGCCTGAAATACCTCCTCGAGTGTTATCCATTATAACGCACTTCTGTCGTAATATACTATGAAGACTTATACTGGAACGTATTTATCCTGACATACACAAGAAACACTAGGAATAAAATATTTTTTATTTGAAACTGTGAATTAATGTTTTTTTTGTCATTTTTAACACGACATATTCTCAATGTTTACATGTTACAATTTATAAATTTTGTTGACATATGCAAGCCAACTTCAATTAAAACAAAACAATTTTTATGTGAAACTATGCAAACTTTTGTTTTTAGAACTATTATAGACTGTTTGTTACATATATTCAATTTTCGTAAGGGCCGGGCCAACTCTTATAAAACGTAGAATTTCGGGATCCTATGGACATAGACAATTCACACTGTGCTATGGGAACTAAACTAATGATATATGTATTTTTTTGTAAATACATACTTATAAATACAAATGTTTGCCGTGTCTGAGGAATGGAACGGACTGAGAAAATTACGGGATATTTAGAAATACTGTCTGAAATTACTGTCAATATGATAAAATTTGGGTTAGTCCGATAGAACATTATTTCAATATAAATCTTTTAAAATATTAAAAAATAAAACATAACCTAAAATACTGTTTCTAGCAATACTCCTTTCTTGAAGACACGTGAAAAAGTTTTGTATGGTAGAAAATTAATTCACTCTACTACTATTCTAGTTTCAGCTGTTGATCAAGTGGCACGTACTTTATGTCAATAGTAGTAGCGCTCAAAATTAAATGTGCACTTTCATCTAAAAAAAAATAATAATAAACACTGTCACCTACAGGTGATACTGGGAATTGAAGAGTTAAAACAGAACTAAAAACTAACTTACAAATAAATATTCACTAGTACAGTGTTAGTATAAAAGCTAGGCACTGTCAATCGCATCTGAGCATGCGCAGTGGCACTTTTAGCGCGGGCTTGCGTGCGGACTTCAGTAATTGGCCATACGCCGTCCGGCCCGAACTGGTTTTAACCGGATTTTTCTCGGTTTTCCCGCTCGTCAGGAATCGTGCGCGCGTGTCACCTGTCATCCGATTATATTAATGGTGAAGATTAATACACTTTATAATTATGACTCAAATCTAATAACACATTTCTTTTAATGAAACTTTAGTTAAAGTGAGTTAAGTACTATTTAATACACTTGTATAGAAGTTGTTTTAATATAAATAATTAATGTGTGTAACTTGAATAAACAATGAAAGAATATGGTAGTTAGTCAACTTTTAGATAATTACTTATTTATGTGTGTTTTAGTGCATAGTTATGATTACCTGTGGATTGTTAAGTACTGGTAAGTTGTATACACAATTTTTTTTACACTTGAATTTTAAACTACTTTAATTCTTTACATTGTTGTGAATTACGATTATATATGAATTTAATAGAAATAAATTTATTACAAATTAGAGATTTCGAAGTTAGTTCTCCTTACACTAAAACTACTTTATAACAGGTAACTGAAGTTATAAGTTGGAATAATAAAATAGCTTTAGTTAATATTACGCAAAACTTTAATTAAAAATAAAACAAAACACTGGGAGTATAATAATTTAAAATACAACCAATAATATTAATACTATGACTATTCTAATTTATAATTCATAAAAGTATGGACAAGTTTTGAAACAAGAATATTCAGAAATTTTAAACTTTTATACAACCCACGTGATCACATGTTGAATTCTTTTAATTCAACATGTGATCACGTGTATTGTATAAAATCAAGATTAAAAATATTTATTTCTATTTCCTTAAATAATTTTTCATCATGAATAACTTATGCCAAGTTGTTCGTGAATGGTTTCGCTGCATTTTCAGTCTATATGCTTATGTATTTTTGTAATTAAACAATCGCTTTATAAAGATAATATAAATATAGTTTATTAATAATAGTTGACAGTCCTACATTTATTCTAATCATGGTATTATAAACAACCAGATAGAGCAAAAACATCTTTTAATTCGAGTACAGAAAAGGTTGTCCTTTTAGTTCAGATAATTGTATATTCCGACTGCATATATGTACTTATCTCAAAATAGAACACGACACTGAAGTGAATGAATTTCATGTAATCATTAGGTATAAAATATACTATTTATTGTCTAGGTTTAAAAGGTTCATATTACTAGTCTAAACATTCCTTTTACAGTTTTCTAAGGCTTTAGTTTTTAAGACCCATTTCCTATTCTTGTAACATTGAAACTCATAAACTATTTTTAAAGTAAGTAGTCGACAATGTTAAATAAATCTTATTTGTATTTATTTTGTATACATATACACATATATATACACTCGAAGGCAATATATATATACTCGTAGGCAATGGTTATCACTTTAAATGGATGCAATCATTAAGTACTCGATGGATTTATATCATTTTGTTTAATTCCGCTACAATGAATAAAAATAATATAATAAATCTATCGCATAGTGAAATGGAAATAACACCTAATTCGATACAATCATATTTGTCATCCCAATTGCCAAAAAACACAACTTTTGATAATAAGCACCACAAAAGTTACGTTGTTACCTATATTAAATTGATCAATGATTTTTTTGTATTTTATTATTAAAATGAGAAACTTTAGGTACTTAATGTTGATCAATTATATACTTACTTAATACTGTATTTACTAATTCAAAACCAATCAATTATTAAAGTTCTGTGTATATCTGCTTACAGCGTATCTCATAAGTTTCAAAATTTTGTGAATAATGCCAATAACTTCATAAAAATCCTTAGGTTATTTAGCGGGTCTTAATAACAATAGTGAAGAGAATACTCGTTACATGAAAGATTTAGGAACTTACTACATTATATAGATTTCTTGATTTGATTTCTTGCTTCGCTGCACCGTTTATTTTAAATTGGTGCGAATAATTATGTTAGCAAACTACCAGTGAAGGATGATAGGATGAGCATGACGTCAGGTCTGTCTGCCCAATATTACGAATTTACCATATTCGTTTCCGTAGGGACCACGTGGAGGCCGACTAAATATTGTAAGCCATTATAGTCTCCTAACAACACCCTACCCAAACATTGTGAGTTATGTATATATATATTTGAGTTGTTGTATATATATATTTGAGTGTCTGTTTGTAATATTGAAATAATCGTTTTTTACAACATGCATATATAAATATATATATGGTATATATAAATACGTTACATACACCAAAATAACATTTCATAAAATTTTTGTCTGTCTGCTTTTTGTTCTGGCTGGTCTCTTAAATGGCTGTACCTATTTTGACGGGGCTTTTTTTGACAGGTAGCTGATGTAATAAGAATAACTTAGGCTATTTTAGTTTAGAAAAATAAAGTTAAATCCACGCAAGGGAGAAGTCGCCTGTACACCTAGTACAATATATAGCCAATAGGCTATATATGTATAGTGTGTGTATGTATCTTACATAACGTCAAAGGCCTTTAGTGTTTCTAATTATACGACCACGGTGTATAAAACAGCCTTTTCTGCAAATCTTTGTTTGAGGTTTGGTCTGTATCACATCTTACGTAAACGGTAAGCTGAGCACTGATGATACATTCTTGGCCGTTTAACTATTGCATACTTTTTGCAAAATAGTTCAAGTTATTATTCAGTACAATTACATTTTTATTGGAATTTAATTGATACGTCTTGCAGTTGGTGTCAAATGAACTAAAAAAATATAGGAAAATTATTTCTCTCCATGGAAAGTTAGTCATTAATTAGCCATATGTATACCTGAAATGTATTTATAACAATATAAAATATCATTTCTTCTTATAACTTAGGATAATATACTATAGCCTAAGGTCTAACTTGGCTGGTTTTCATATACGAAATATACTGTAGCCTTCGCAAGTTCTAAACATGTTACTTGTCGGTTCCTATTTTATTATTAGTAGTAACTAGTAATCGAAAGTAATAATTGGTATATGAGAACTGGCCGAGTTAGACCTTAGGCTACAGTATATTATCCTAAGTTATAAGAAGAAATGATATTTTATATTGTTATAAAAACATTTCAGGACAGACCATTGAACTTGGCACCCATTTAGATCTCACCTCTTTTGTCGTAGAAGTCAACAATCAAGGCATATATCATAATATTTACTCGGCTATCATTTCACATTTATATTTTTGATGGGATATGTATATCGCCAACCGTCTACACCTTGCTATTTGTAATGACATAAACATATATTATCTAGATGATCCCGCGACTTTGTACCTTTAGAATTTAGAATAACGATTGTTTTTGTTTGTAAACTTATGGAAATAAAATCAATTTCAAGTAAAGCTTATCGCAATACATTAGTGAAAAACGTACCTAATGTAAGCTGTTCTTAATATTAGCGAGCCCAAAACATATAAATAAAAATTCTAACAATCATTGTTTGGGTTCGATTTGTTTAATGAAATCTCCCAACAGGTAATAAGTCTATCTAATATATTTTACATGTAGAGTCGGTAATCCTATTGTCATTATATTTATATATTTAACATATTGTAATATATAAATATTATAGTAGTTTTAAGAATTATAGCTGTAAATGCTAATATATAATTTATTATAAAGATAGCAAAATGGAGTTATAGGTATTGATAATGATGAAATAGGATAATGTATTATATCCATAATATTAATTGATCTTGCAATTTCCTATTCCTTCATAATATAAATAAATTTCAAGATATCTCTTTAATATAGAATTAATAATCAAAATTGAACCACCACTTGTTCGTATATGTCGTTGTTTCAGACTTATCGATCTGTAAGGCGATTTATATGCACCATCTATGCCAGGCTTTATATGAAGCTCTAAAAACTAGTAAACGCCAACAACAACAAACGTTTGTTTTTACTCTGTTAAGCCCTACTCTGCCTTAGCCCCAGAGCGTTTTGGAATCCGAGATACTGAATACCGTCCGGTGTTATTTACCGTAATGCGAGCACTTTTTTCCTCATAAGAAAAAGAATAATAAATGTGAATGGACATAACAAAGCCACTAAAATCTGACTGTTATACGAGTGGATCCCAAGTAAAGGAACTTGAATAATAATTATCACGGGCTATTAAATATTCCTTCGTTAATTTAATTACAGAGGTTGATTCTGCACAAAGTTGACTCATTCTTGCCTTTATCTCATTATTTGGGGTCGGCACAGTATGTACTTTTCTTCTACTGATCCCTATCAGCCGTCATATCTGAGCTTACTCTCCTTTTTTACATATTGTCTTTCACACGATCCATACATTTCTTTTTTGGTCGGCCTCTCCATTCCCATACATCCACGTTCATGTTAAACACTTTTTATGACATTGACATGGTATGGTTGACTATTGACTACAGCTTGCTTTGTAAGATGTTTCAGTTAAGAATAGGGTATGATAATGAAGTTATTGGGTATGGAGATAAGGTGCAACACCTGAGTTCTCTGGAATGACAACGCATGTGGAAGCGCCACATGCGTTGCAATAGACATCAAATAATGACTGAATCCGTGGTTCTATGTTCATATATAAAACAATATTTATCGAGTAATATAAATTCAAAATGAAATATTATATATTTATATGATTCATAAAGTTCATTTCAAAAGTTGACTGGAAAATATTTCTAGAATTGAATCCACCAATTGTACATTCTACATTTGTTAGATAAGTAATACTTAAATACTTAGACTAATACAAACAGTTTTACTTATGTATACAAATATTTCTATTGTCCTTATATCGATATATATATTAAGTTGTTATAATCAATAGATCTACCATTTTGTATAACCGTCCCACCAGCCAGGATGAATTAATATTTAAGTATAACGAAACATTAATATTGCGTTGCATATTTATGTGTATGTTATCGGATATATTAAGAACAAATTTGCATAATTTTGTTTTAATAAAATGAGTTACTCCCACATTGTAGCTCTCGAGTTGATACAATATTATGTTTTTGTGGAATAAAATCTTAATTTCTTACCCTTATATTATGGCCGTTAAGCTACAAAATTTTAATAATTAAAATTCATGGCATAAAAAACATATTTAACTTCTTTTCATAATAAAGTATAAAAAAAATTTCAGTATATATATTATTTGATTTAAACATAATTAAAGAATATAGAAATAGAGATATAGATATTAGAATATCTACTTAGATAGACTACATGAAGTCGTTTCTGTGAATATCTATGTTTTACCTATTTCTATGTTTAATATCTATCAAACTATGTAATATTATGTTATCTGTGATTCAAACTAAAGAACAGCTTATAATGAGTGAAACAGGTATTTCTAGAATATCTATCTTTCAGTTATTATAAGCTGTTCTTTAGTTTGAATGATATTTATAATGATACTAGCTGTGCTAGCGGTTTCATACACATACAATTTATAGCCAAATATAGATGTATTATTCTGATGCATAAGCTATATTACTGTAAAGTTTCATCAAAACCCGTTTAGTAGTTTTTGCGAGAAAAAGTAACAAACATCCAGATGGATGTTTGGTTGGATAGATTATCCAACCATACTTTTAAACCTTGAACGGTTATAATATTAGTGAGATAGTAAAATTACTATATAAAGGGGTATAAAACCTTAGTCCTCCAAAATGGCAATTCATGAGAGAAGTAGTACGGGCGTCATATAAGGACGGAATGATTGTGGTAGTCCGTGATGGTTGTTGTGTATACATATGTTTAATAGATGGTTGCCACCTACGATTAGGTGGAATTCCACTTACATAAAAAAAAACAATCAACGATTTTACCAGTATTTCTTCATATTGCACAAAAAAGTAACAGAAAATATCCTTGTATAACAATGAGTACATATTTTTTTTATTTTTAACTTTTAGGTAGAGTCAGTTACCTGAAAAGTTATGAACATCGTTCTAGCCCTGATATCAGAATTCAAAAGGCGTCTTTCCCTTTGCGTATTGTTAGTGTATTAGCATATCGTTACGAACGACGTCTCTCGAACTTTTATGCTCTATTTATGTAATGACATTATTTTTGGAGTACCAAAAAAGTGTGGCTTTTATTTAATTACTACCTATATTGGTTTGTTTTAGTTAATTGTATTTTTTTTAATTATTCATAATATTACACTATAAAATAGTGTTAAAGGAATACCGAACTAAAATCTAGTATTCATAAGACTGAAGAAAACCTTCTCAAAGAAATGTACTTGAAAAGTATTATTTCTTTTTAATTTTTCATACAAATTGAGCAATAACGTTTTCAAATAATGTGTAAACCTTTTTGAAATGGCCGTTCACTTTCGTATATACTACCACTTTCAGTCTGTACAATAATAATATTGATAAGCTCTTTATAAAAAAACAATACTGTAAGTATTCGTTTTTTATGTACAAAAAAGAACTTAATATAAAAATATGTTAACAAAAGACGGCCTTATCGCTTAAAACAATCTCTTACAGACAACCTGTATTATTAATAAACTCCCCCCTCTTATAGAATATTCCTAATGTTTTATGCCTGTCAGAACTACCTCTGTGTCAATTAGTCCTTATCCTGAATTTTGCTTTGTTTGTGAAAATTGCTTTTTTACAAACTATTAAACTAAATTCAGTTTGTATAAATATATATCTAGCTCCATTTCGAGCTAGACTTTAACAGCTGTCAACTAAATCAAGTGAAGCATCGTTAGCGTGCTTTCAGATTTACTGAGTTACACGAGACAATTATTTGAAAAGCTACGCAAATGTTTGTCTATGGGTGAGGGATGGAGCTTGTAATCAATCATACTGTTACAGAAATAGGAGTAATATATATTTATTTATTTACAACTAGATGTATCCTGAGACTGTCTGCATAGAATCATTTGGTAACACCTTAGTCACGACATCAAAATTCCCCTTTATATAAATCCGTAAGAATAATTTAAATTGATACATTGAGAAAAGCAGAAGAAAAAGACAGTATAGTTTTATTATTAAAATAAGTTTATTAGACGTATGACGACTTTATAAATAAGGAGTGGTACATTTAATCTTACTGAAATAAATATTATCCCAATGTTACTAAATGTATGTATGTATACATATCTATTTGCCTAAAATATGATCTATGCATATACCTTTCTTTCAAGTCAGTACAGTTCTAGAGTGAAAGAATAACAACCCGTCCACTCTTCAAGCTTTTGTATCTTCTTTAAGTCATTCTTTAATCATTTGTATTTAAGGTGTTAGTGTAGTACATATATATTTATACTTGCATTATGTTTTTTAAATGAATAATTAGCGAGACTAAGAAAAATGCATGTAAATAGTTGATTGTCGCTTAACTCGAGTTAGCAGTCGTGTAAAAGTTTGCGCGCACTGAAAAATACAATAGAAATGTAAATATATTTTAAGCATTTTTCTCGAAAATTAAACACTATTAAAAAACTATTCAGAATTTGTGGGACGCAATCTAACTTTGTCTTTGTTATAATGAAACGGTTCTTTAAAATATTCTCGCTTGAATGATTCCCATCTCGAGTTTCTTGTAGATTTTATTTTACTGTGAATTGTTCGATATTACACAGCTTTTGGGTAGATACTGGAGTATTTACATTGATGGAACATTGTCTGTCCATAATTATATTAAAAAAAAAAATTGTAACTTTTAATAACAATTATAATTATGCTTGTGAAATAGCCTTGGTTATTTAAATAATAACATAGAAGTACTTGTAAGTATATAGGCAGATAACTTGGGGGGTCTAGATTATTAGAATATAAACTAAACAATGGTCTTGCGATCATCATACAACAGTATTACTGATCATTTACTTAAACAATATACAGACAGACAGCAAAGGAGCTGTACAGTTTGTAATCCATATTAGCGGTTTAGAACACCGCATAACTTCCGATGGTCGTGGATTCGATTCATAGCACGTCACAAACATTTGTATTAATGCGTATAATTGTTTGTATCGGTCTGGATGTGTTTTCTATGTATAACATGTAGGTATTGACGAAAACAAATATATCTATGTAGTATATGTATCAGTATCTAGTACCTAAAGCATGTGTAGCTAGCTTAACTTGGGTCTAGATGGCACTGTGTGAAATTGTCTTGAGATTATTATTATTATAGAAAATATGAAAGTAAAATGCAATAGTTTTTGCGAATCGTCTACTAAACTAAACACCTGACAACACTGTGTAAGAACCACACATTTCGGTATACTTAAGTGATCCCGCAAACCCTTTTCCGGGCGACGTTTCCGCGTACCATAGTAATTTCGTTTAATCCCTATTTAGTACTTAGCTAAATTAACTATTCTTGTATAAGTCAACAATTCTTGTAGCAAATTTCATGCTTTTACCGCTGAGAATTTTTAGATGTGCTTAAACGATAATTTATATATAGGTGGTTATAGATATATGAAGAAAATTTTTTGTATGATATATTTTACTAACCAAGTATAATATGTAGTATGTTATTTTTTATACATTATTTTTAATTTTCTTTCTTTTTACAATGATATTTTATAGCCATATATCTGAATTTGATGACGTACTCTCTCTAAAGAAGATTTCCAGATGAAGTCCGAACAATTGTCGCGAAAAACAAAAGCATAGTTCATACATTCCTGTACATAGTAACTGTGTGTATGTACTCTAGATCCGTGGATCATTGAAAACTAATAAGAAACCAAATCATGAATTAACTAGTAATTATATTTATAATAATTTTAATATATTACAATAAATAATGTGAATAGATCGATTTCTAACGTAGTTTTTGACTAGATGCTACCGTATAATGTTTCTAGGTAACTATTTAATAAATCTATTAAATTACCAATATAACTCGTTAAGACTACCGCATTTTGAATCTATAAAACTAGTAAATATATCAATAGTTTCACCGCAAATGGCCGATTTATTTTACAACTTACGCTTTACCACATAAATCTCAATTTATCGGTATCTCCTTAGAACAGGGCGGGTAAACAAACCCGCACAATGCTGTGAGGACGTGGGTATATGTTTGTTTTTATTGTACTACTTAGCTGCTTTTGCACGGTGCCTATAAAAAGAAGGTCCCATGTCCCTCCATCACGAATACTATGTGTAGGCCAATTTTTACTCAGTAATAAATACTATTATAATAATAGTATTAGTTATTTAATATTTTTTATACTACGAAGGTGGCAATCAATCATACAGACCATCTTATGGTAAAGGGCTACTGTACAAAAGGTACGGACGGACGATGACGCCTAAAACACCAGGGGTGTCACATACCCCTCCTTAACGAACCTTAATAATCCTTCTTGAAAAACCCACGCTGTAGTTTCTAAAGTAAACCTCGGCAGGTCCACGTCAGGGCCGCGGGTAGAAGTGCAGTTTCCCTTTGAAACTGCACTGTCTGAGACCTATTATATAATATATAATAAAATGCATATAAAATCAAAATTCTATACTTAAATGTAGTATTTAATCGACTTTTTGTCATGTAATGAAATATTTTGCATTGTGTGCCTGAATGCTCTACTGCTGGTATAAAGGGACTTACTTACTTAAACATTACGTTATACTTAGCAGTTTGATAATAGGTATTAGTTAGTAAATAATTTATGCTATTTGTTATGTCTATGCAATAAAAAAAATTATGTGTTTTTTAAAATGTAAAATTTTATTTTTAAATTGTCCACCGTCATGTTAAAGACTTACGACCCATATTTCAATAAAGTAAAATTTATTTTACCACCGAGATAGGTTACAACAAAGAACTCGTAAGGTCAGCTTGCGTGTTATTCTGCACGCACGTGCTACTAAACTGAGGGTGGGGTTTTCAAGGGCGGTGGAAATAATAATTCAGTATCGTGACTATGTGATCGGTAACTAAGGATACGATCGGGCATTTAATTATGTACGTTTTCGCGTAATTACTGATTTTAAAATACCGCTAAATAGTTTAATATTTGCTTTAACTGAGTGTTATTAATGACGGTCAGTGGAAATATAATTTTGTTTTCAAATATAATATTTAAAGTTGACTTAATATAGATTAAAATAAAATAATTTAAGTAATCTGTATTCTATTATCCTTGTTTCGCATAAACATTGTTTACGTAGCAATACATTATTATTGTTTGAATAAACAAAATGAGTTTATATCATTTTGTTAAAGAATATATAACACACTTCTATAGTATCCATATGGTTGAGTATATATAATACTATGTAATATATGAGATACTACATCACGTTAGTAGACTGAATATCATATTTGAAATGTTCATGAATAAAATAAATTATATAAATGTAATAAAAAAATATAAGTTTACAATATGTGAATTCATTAAAATCTACTAGCGTACAACCAATGTTCAGTACATACTCTGTAAGTATACGTCGTCAATTAAATATTAAATCAAGTTGCGTAAATAAGGATATAACATACAATCTAAAATTGAGATAGCGATGGTGTTCTTACACGAGATAACAAAAACGACAGCCCTGCATAAATGGAACAAGGGCGGTACTTGTGGGAGCGAGGCTTAACTTATGCGGACAAAATTTACAAGGTGTAATCCTAGCTTTAAACTAACTTACGCACTCAAACATTTTACTTTCCAAAAGCACCACAATTATGTACCTGGACATTAAAAAAAACATTGTTATTATGTTCTGAATATTTTATAGAAGCAGCATAATAAACATGTTTACATTGAATAAAAGGTACGTACATTTTCAGTTTCAATATCGTATTAGTTTCTTAGGTGAGTACATAATATATGTATTATTTAATAGTAGTAGTTAGTCATAGGTACTTAGTCGTTTAAATTTTAATTATATCGAGACAAAGAAACGAATATGGCTACTCGTAATTTGTGAGTCAATTATCATATTTAATACGAAAATTATTAAGTCAATACTAGATTTATTAATTCTATTTGAAATAGGTATTGACAGAACTATTTTTGTTTTATAAGCAGGTCTAGGGTGCAGGTCGGTGGAATACCGTATTTTAGTGTAAGTGGTATTTTTATTTTACTATATATGTTCTCGCCGATAATAAATTAATTGCTGTAAATTTTGGTGTTTTGATGTTGATAAATCAGCTAAATATGTCTTAATAATATGTGAAAGTTTGAGAGTATGGGTGGATATTTGTTACTCTTTCACGCAAAAATTATTGAACGGATTTGTATGAAATTTTACAGTAATATCACTTATAGGTACATCAGAATAACATATAAGCTATAACTTTTACGCGGGGGAACTGCGGGCACAGCTAGTATGGTAAGTAGTATGTTATACGCAGATCCATTATAGGTACAGTTTAATCACAAATAAGTATAATAATTCTTTTATACATTTAACAAGGGGTATTTTAAACGTTTCGTGTTGAAACACGCGAACAAAATTGTCTGAAGACGGAAAATAGGCTTTCTTTTGCGTTGTTAAGGATCACTTAATTGACTCGCGAACAAATCACGTCGAATTTTTGTAGTACTTTATTTTTCCTTGGAAAAACCCTTACTTTATAATAATGCCAATTTCAGTGGTATGGTATCTCATTAAAACTTATTAACATCAAGAACAAATGTTTTATAAAAGTAATAAAAATAATGAAATTAGGATTTAGATCTATATTAGTATTAGTGAAAACAATGATTTACTGTGTAATATGGAGGTATGACGTCTTAATCGTCGGAATGGCAACGCTCCAGAGGTGATGGTAACGCGGGCGTAACATAATAGCGTAATGTTCATCTAATCTAAAAACGTGCGACATTTACTATTTATCACATAGACCATCTTTTATTGGCAATTCCATTACATAAAAAGGTAAAATTTGCAAATTCTTATTAAGAATTGTCTTAATAAAAATTTAGTGTTTTTAGTTTTTTTTTATATATAGAAAAAACTAAATAATTATTCAATTTTTATTAGTATGTTCATGCTAATAAAAATTGAGTATATATTATTATCTTCATTTTGGAATCATCTAAGTAATGTATACACCTTATGGTATAGCATATGAATTAAAATGAAATAAAACTACAAGTTTCCCGTGTCCATCCAATACATATAAATCTGCGACCACAATAAGTAAGACACTATGTAGTCGATTGTAGACATAATTCAATGTTGGTAACTATGTTAAAAGCGATAGAAAATATTGCGGTGTCGTGCCAAGGCAGTGCCGGATTCAAGCAAATAATAATAAACTGCCCAAAATATTCAAGAATAACATCACACAACGCGGCCATGCACACCGCTCCCTGGCTCATTTTTCATTCCTAAATTACATTTGTACACTCAACCGTATAATGTACTGATGATGTGTTATTTATGTAGAGAAAAGCAGTATTTTGTTTTAATAAAGAGTTGGAGGAAGTCACTTTATTATGCCTCCCATTTAGGTAATCGCGGTTAACTTTGTTATTAGTTACATAGTTACGTGTTTTCAGACAATAAAAATCCGTTGTAATAAATAAATCTTAGTGCTTAGAAAAAATAATTTTATGCATCATATACTATTAATTTTCCGTAATATCCCAATATTTATAATGTGGGTTTTGTAAGGACGATCTTCTTAGTCGGAAGATTGAATTTGACAATTACTTAGGGAGATTCTAATGTGAATGTAAATTTCAATAAAAAGATGGTTGTCATTATTATTTTATTATAATAAACATTCTTATCACTTCAGCCACTCCTTGTCTACTGCTGTCTATGTACTTTGTCCTTCCCTATGATACGGAAACGGAATGATTCTGAGTCACTCGACTTCAGCGGAGGGGTCTCTTGTAAAGGGTCGTTCGATAGTCTATTTGTCTATACGGATACTACTACTCTAGAACATAAGTGACTGTTCTTCTCTAACTTATTACTTGTTGGTTGCTAGATGTGTGTACATCCATGGATGAATCCTCTACGGAAAACTATGACATTGAAAATATTATTAAAGAGTATAAATAAAGAATATTTTTCGTTACAACATGAATAAACATTAAAATCTGCAATTATTATAGGTATGTTCGTAACTTATACTTGAGTTTTACAACCCACATTTAATACGCGACGTTTCAAATTTCTATTTGAAGAAATAAATTGTCAACATAATCATATGGTTAATTTACTCGATAAATATGAAGTATAATTATATTGGTTGAGTGGAATAAGAAATTTAGATGGTGAATAATTAATTAAAAATTCAACCTTAAATACAGTTAAACTTATTAAATCGAACTCTTCAAGTTATAATGAATTGTTTGCTAGATTTTATTATTGCAAGTAATATATTTTCTTAATTATAGTGGATGATAACCTTTGGTGTACATATTTGAGTTTTTTTTGCAATACTCTTATTGCACTAATTAAAGTCACTACTTTTGTTAGTATGAAATGGATGTATATCTAAACATAATTAAATTAGTAGATGTAGTATATCAAAAACGTGGCAAACAAACGGCATTGACTAATTTTTTTTTATTTTCTATGATTTGAGACCCTTACAATTGCATTATTTTAATACTATCTCATCTGATAGAAAAATCATGAGGTAATTTATATATTTATATATTTGATCTGAAAACGTTAGACAACTTGTTTTATATTATCTATAGATAGTTAGAACAATGATTATTATGGCGCCATCTATATCTAACTTATATTGTTTATGAGTATCTATTTTATATATAAAAGAAATGTAATATTTGTTTTCGGTGCCATAATAAATAATTTATATTCGTATCTCGTACGTCATTAATCTAAATTCTATTTTTATAGCTCTTACTTTTAGAGTTCCGTAATATATTTTTGCAAAAACTCTATGTAATTCTTACAGTAAAAGACTTGACAGTATTAATTAATCATACTAATATTATAAAGAGCAAAAGTTTGTTTGTTTGTATTGAATAGGCTCCGAAACTACTGGACTGATTTGAAAAATTCTTTCACCATTAGGAAGCTACAGTATGCCTGAGTGTCATAGGCTTTATTATATTTCTAAAAAACTTAGGGATCCTTACGAAATCTCCAATAATGTAACCCAATGTGTGAAAAAATTACACAAAAAAATCCCTAGCGCTGCAACTATTGATGATAGAACAAAATGATGTACTACAACATTGCAGAGCACATCATTATCTATAATAAATGTCGCGACGGCATGTGTCTATCTATTATAGTTACATCACAATAAATTTAATTGAAGTGCCGCCGCTAGAAAAACATCTTTATTTTGTATCTTGGTATTAATCCTTATCAAAATAAACTCAAACACAAACAAAAATAAACCTCATTTTAACGACTACTTCAATTCCTGTATATAACTTCTTGAATTATTCAATACGGACATTCCATTAGAAAGATATCACGTATTTAACAATGTAAGTATTAGAAAATAAACCTACTCCTCTGTTATTATAAACCAAATGCGATGTAGGGGTGTCACTGCGGTATGAGTATTCATATTTCATTCTAGGGCAATAGTGTTATCTAAATATGGTACTGTCAACAACATAATAATCTGATTATTCAAAAAGTTCGAGGATAAATAAAAAATTACAAATCAATCGACAGCGTGACTAATATCGAAAACGTAGTTCATTATTGACAGTATTTTTTCCTAAACCCTTCTGGACTGCTACCATACGATTTGACGTCAAAAATCGAAATATCTCGATAGCATGATCCAATCATGATTTTGAGAAATGTAAACCCATCAGAGGCTGGTTACTAAGGAATTGAAGGAAAATTTAATTGTAGCGACCTTTACCACCGGCACGGCAGCCGGCAGCCAACTAGCTCATATACCAAGAATACCGATGATCTCAACTGATATTCCAATACTATTTAAACGGCTTCAATATCCGGTTAAAATATCTTCTTTGTAATACACCTATGTATCTTAAAAAACTACGCGGATTTTGATGCGTTTTTATTTAAAAGACAGAATATATGGAGTGACTCAAGAGAAAGGTTTAGGATATATAACGTCCTACTACTGAACACGGATCCTTAAACGAGCGATAACCTATATATTCTATGTCCACGCGGGCGAAGCCGCGAGTGGATAGTTAGTATGTAATAACTTAACGATGTAAAAAGTTGCGATTACTGAAATGCATATTCACTGCAAATTGCACTAACAGAAATTAAACAGAATGGAACAGAATTTAAAATGTATATACATATGTATACTTGTTATATATTTGAATATCCTATCCTATTTCTTTATATATAAATCCCTATTTCTTATAAACATACATAATTTTTATTATTTTCTAGTACTTTTTAGATTGTAGAACGTTCTCAAGAAATGCAAATATTTTAGAAAACTTAAGTAATATTTCTATTTCTCACATTGGACAATTCCCGCATTTATTAAAACAGAATAAAGTCTTTCGGTCAGCTGCATGAAATAATTGTAACGCATCTAATCTATTTCACTCCTGTATAAACCCAACCATATTCGGTACCATTTTTCCATTTCAATAGCTCGTACAAACGATTCCATCAGAGCAGATTGTTTATGTGATGTATTTTCGCATAGGTGTTTGTATTTTGTTTGGGCTATACTGGATTTGTTATGCTTTGGACCGCTTGCAGTCACCACTTTGATAACAACGCATACATGTACGAATGGACTGGTCATTTATAATTCACAAATTGTTTGCGAGCATAAAGTAACATAGTTTAAAAGTTCATATCATTTTCTAAAGATGTTTGCATTGCATTGGTGTAATTTAATGGAAATTACAACAATATTATTAACATTCAAATACACTTTTTTCGTAGTCCGTAGGCTTTACCATCTTCAACATTTGTTATTGTACTTAGTCATTAATCACAATATATTTTCAGTTAATTATAATAACGATAAATCTACTACTGTATAATTTATATATTTAATTGTTCCTCTACTGAGGACTTTTATAAAAAAAGATAACTGGATATACAAACAAATGTTCGTATAAAATGTACGGAACCTATTTAATAATTTCGCTTTCGCTGCATTGTTCATCGGGTTTCGTGTGTTGAACAAAACAAAAATCCGGGAAATATTGCCAAGAGCGGACTTACGCGATTGGGTACTTACTATGCTCGTCACGATTTGAAAAGGGTATTTTCTAACGCGGTGTTGTGTTTTCAAAGTGACAGATAAAGACTGTGCGGCTTCTTTAGTCTTTTTTTGTGTAAAAAAAAAGAAAACGTTGAGTAGGGCAGCGATGCAGGATCTTCTATAATATATTCTTAATGAATATGTATTTTTCAAGGATGTTTCTATGGTTTGTTATTTCTATTTATTTAAATACAAATCTAAAGAAAAGATTAAGGTTTTATTGGTTCAGATTCAGCTATGTTGGATAATCATTAGCATCATATATTATTTTATTTTTAATTGTTATATACTTGCTAAAGAACACTACTGATTTTTAACGTGTTAGATTATACTTTTATTTTCATCAATGTACCTAATATATTCTTACGTTACTGTTATGTAATGAATAAGTAATGAACATTAGAGAAAAAATAAATATTATTGTCTTTCGATTCCATTTCTTCTGAGAATATTTTAGCGATATCTTTTAATATTAGCATTTAATACTATTTTTTTTTATTTGAACTTCGTTACTCTTCTGTGCTTGACTATACACATAATGTATAATTTACACTATCAATTACTAAATGATCAACTTAATGACGCATTATTTATTTTTGTGAATACTCTGTTCTTGTTATAAATGTAAGATTCACATAATAATAGTAACGATTTATTATGAGTCAATTTCTTTGTTTACTCTCGTCATAAATTCTGACAATTTGGACGCTTCGCATTAATTATATTAATATTAGATCCATATGATCCTGCAAAACCATAATAATCATCGTGTTCTACTTCATTGTTTTTTTACAAAATAATTGAAATATATTATTTATATGTATATACGTAACTTATTATGCACATGACAGCAAATAACTGTAATATTGTTTTTATATACCAATGCAGGTTTGTACAAAACAAATGGATAACAGTCGAAAATTTTACTTGCCTGCGATAATAATACACGCCGGCGGGGTACCATTGAAGAGTTAGAAGATAAGGTCAGTTAGCCCAACGTGGTGAATTCATTAGGAATTAAGCATGATGGTTTCCGGAGGATCGCGTCCATTATTAACAAGTCTCTCCCTCGCTATAGTCTGTTGCACATTACTTACATAACTAAACAGCACCTCTGAATTAAGCAGTTACTTTATAAAAAATACTTGAAAGAAGGATAATGCTGTTTACAAGCAAACAAGCTTATTTAAATAAAACTTTCTTATTCATAGATATTATGCTGTTATAAATATAAAAGTAAGAAAACCTACGATACACTCCCGTCGTGAAGTGCTATAATAACGTCGCCGTGTTACCGATCTGTGGCTTAATCCAAAGGTGTATCCACCCCTTTTATTACACGCAGTGCGTATTTTTTTAGGCAATTTCCGCAGTGTATTTTTCTTGTAACATAAAAAATGATAAATACGCGTATAACTCTTCTTTATAAGTAATAAAATACTCTTTACTCGGGAAGGGGTACGTAGTGGAGTTCTGGTTTCTTTGCGTTGTTTATAATATTAGAATGTATCCGTCACGATTACATGCAAATGTGGTAGCTGAGTGCTTTTATTGTTAGGTGGTAAAAGACAATAATCACATTAGGTATTTTTTTATTACCAGCTCTGTCTATATTCACACAGGTTTGAAAATGTATGTGCCATGTCTGCAACTTTTATCCATTACCTCAATCCCTTCCCGATTATAAATAAAGTCTATCCGACCTCGGACCTCAAATCTATCGTTATACTATATTTTATTAAGATGTTTATGTTTATTTGTAAAAATGTCCCAAAAATATACAATTTTTCATTTATAATATAGTAATATAATATTAAATTCTAATTATTGGTAATTATATTAAGTTTTATTATGACGTAACCCTAAACTACGGCGTAGCACCGTAGCTCTACGTTGTAGCCTTTGTGTAGTTTTTAAGACATGCATTCCATAGACGATCTTGTGACTTTATTAAGCTTGTACATATATATTAGCTATAAAAACGAAGTACTACAATTTTATAAGTGATAAAAATATTAGTTCGTTCAAATTGCGTGATTATATTATCACAAAAAATCGCGAAGCATTGGCAACGCTGTGTGATAAATCACAATGAGTTTTGTGGGTGTCTATATTGCTGGTCGGATCTATTATTATTATTTTATTGTTATTATTTTACATCAGTTACCGCTTATTAATAATTTCAGGACGTAACTAAAAAAAGATTCAAGGAGTAAACATATAAGATATGTACTATAGTACAAAAATAATTATACCCATAGATGGAATCCAATATACAAGTACAACTCGTTAAAAATCAATATTATTAACAGTAATCGTTATGATTGGATTTGCTTATCGAAGTTGGATTCCCTTTCTGTTTTCCTTCAAAGGAGCATTTGTATATTGATATATATGTATGATATGTATGTATTCCTTAAAGTCTTTATCGAATAAGTATATAATATTAGTTAACTAGTTAATAATATGGATAAATACACTAATTACATAGAGACGGATTAGCTAGAGTTCACTTATATTAATTACTTAGCGTATATTTTTTCATCGTAGTAAGATTTTAGTGGTCTTTTCATGAATAAATTGCACTATTTTCTTTAGTAGCCTGTTGGAGGCCAAGTTGAGTACTTCCGGCTTATATTAAAACCGTTATCGTACAATCTTAACCGTCTTATACTCGAAACTACAGACCCGGTGAAAATGATATACTTATTTTTTGTCTACGCGTAAAAACCAACTTTAACGCAATGCGGTAAGGCTTAATTCAAATTCAGTTTCAGCCGTCAAGGTTCTATTATTTCTCATTATTAATTTGATAAGAAAAATACTATTTACGTTTATACGATTTTATAGCCAACGTATCAAGTAGTGTTTTAGAACGTAAACAGTGAAAAAGTACTTATTTAAAACGGTCATTTCGCTCGTATTCAGATAGGGTTTTAATAGGACCTTTTGTTATTTGATAACAATGGAATATGGTGCTCTCCTGAATGCATTGTCGATTAATACTACGATGGTGAGGTGTAGTTTTTAATATTTGACAGTTAATGACTTGATCAATATTAAATGTTAAATATCAATAAAAATATAGGCTTAGATTAATTTCTTGTTAATATCAAAACATAGGTATATATTGAAATAGGCTATGAAAATTTAGATCAAATTTTGTATAAAGTCTGTAATAATTGACATAAATTTTTTTATTTAGAATTTCCTCCTTGAGGTTATATATGTATATATTTATGGCTAAGCGTACCTTTAATAAAAACATGTTTAAAAAATCCTATGGTCAAATATGAATATATATGTCTCTATCCAGAAAAAATCGCATATGCTTTCTTCAGTCATTAATCTATAGATTAATTGTATATTGTATTGTAGAGAATAGAAACCTAAGCGCATACCTTAATTACGGCGCAAACAATATTACTATTATATTTAAACTCCACATGTTACATACAACTAGAGCCGAGTTCTGGTGATTAATTAATTATTCGTGAAGTGATTACTATCTAAATACAGTTATCTAACGAGTACGGTGATTATACCCAACTGACAATTGACATATTAGTGGGATTATTACATAATCTACGTGATATCTGTATTATATAATTGTGCTATGCTAGCTGTAACCTTGTGGTTTTACCCGCTATTTATTTTGAAAGAAATGGCGGGTAGGTACTAGGTATATGAGCAGTATCATGTACCTACCTTATTGCTTGACGACTTCTTTTTATTTTCGTTCAACTACTAAGGGTCAACAATACACTACCTCTCTCAAGAATGAAACTAGATATACGACGACTTTTTTTTAACAAATAGAGAGATTATATATTCTTTACTTTACATATAATACATTGATAATATAATTTAGAGATATTGTGAGCAAAGGTGGACTTATCCCTAGAAAAGTCTCTTGCAGATAACTTAAAACAGTATCATAGATGGTATTAAGTGGGTAACTGGTGCAAAAAAATATTTATTAGCGCGTTCTTGCATATATTAGTATAAATAACATTTATTTATTTATTTCTACTATTTCAATTATTTTCATCTAATACAAATAGTTCAACAAATATTTTTTTTTTATAATTGTCCTAGTTATTAGTATACAAATGAAGTATTTTTTCTAGAAAACGTACGTCATACTTTAATGAAAATTCCGTATATATAAACAGATTCAAGACTATTTTCGCCATATGCACGTTCTCGTTTTATGTCATCGCACATTTTTTACCCCCGCGACCCTATGAGTTCCTCCGCAGTTGTCATAAAACATACCACGAAGTGTTACCCCTGGCGTGCAAAGCGGGTAACTTGTGGTTACGACATAGTTTATGCCTTTGGTAATATATTGAATTGTTTTTTAGGTGACAAAAAGAAAAAGATGTTATTGCCTTTCAACCGACTTCAAAATGTAATTGGTTGTAATTTTAAATCTTTGTTTTGTATTACATTTATGGTGTCAGTGCTCTAGTATTTTGGCACATCGCTTTACTTAACGATGAATTGCGGGTTTTATTCCCCACACGGTGCAAAGATTTATAATAATAAAAAAATCATAAGTATAATTGTTTAATTGGTTTGGATAATTTTTATGTAAATTATGTAAGTATTTACAAAAACATGTAATTAAGTATTTATATCCGTTGTCTAGTATCCATAACACCTTATTTAATAGCATAATTATCTATCATTACAATAAATATTCATATGCCATCTAGTCATAAGCTAAACAGAGTTTTAGTTAGTTAATTATTCTACATTCGAACTCCTTTAGAATTAGAGGCGACTTCATAGAATAAATTATGATATTATATTATACAAGAAAACATTATGCAAAGGCGTCTGTCTATGCAGATACCTCAGTCTGTATCTATATGTGGCTGTAAATTTGTTTACTATTTTTGTATTTAAATATGCATTATGTTTGCATCATTTATTTAACTATTTTGAAAATGATTAGACTATATTCTGACGCAAGTTACTATACATCCCAGTGCGTCAGTTAAGTTACGTCCAATTGCAATCAAACGTGTTATCCATTAAGAAAATATGGTTTATAAGACGATATAAGAAAATACCATAACGGTCACGGAACAAGCATGTTATTTGGGAATCCTTTTCTAAGATTATTATTCATCCGAAAAAGAACTTTAAACGATTAATGTAAAGCGTTATAAAATCGATTGACGCGGACCAGATGACGGCGTTTGTAATAAATCATTTATATGTATTAGCTACTTATAATATAAGTTTAGGTAACGGTATAATTCTTTCATCAAAGATACGAAACTTCTTTCATTAAAACAAACAGCAATTACATAGCAATATATTGTCGTCTAATGGTACTTGTCATCAACTAATGGTGACTATTAGTAATATGAGTGCTTTTGTTCAAACGTACCAATCGATTATCGTAAGAGACAAGTCACGCCATGTGTTTTAAATCTAATGATGAACATAAATTTTCTGGAACCATTATTGTCTTGTCTATTTCTCTCGTAAATTATTTCTGTTACCAAGCAGTATGATTGTAGACCAATGTGGAATATAATAGATACGGCTGTGAAACTAGAGTATCGAAACTAAAAGTTACTGCGGTGTTATACAGTACTATATTTCGCTAAAGATTTAAATAGTAATACAGTGCGTTAATCAACAATAAAAATCATATTTCCGTCTCGATACCTTTAGTGTGTGCAATGTAATGCTGTTATTTATTTTGTAAATGTTTAAAGTACACTACATATATATAGTACAAGCAAGATTATATAAGCATTTTCATAATTTTAGTAGAATTCACACCAAATCCATTACAGTGTACTTAATTATAATAATTCTGCTACATATTTCAATGATATTCATAATAGTAATAGCACATTGCTTTATGTAATGGAGTTATTCTATTCGATTCTTGGTCAGACGATTTTAGAATTTAGAATTTCTAGATTCTAGTATATTTAAGTTCTTATCCCGTAAAACGTGTGGCGTGAGGATAGGTAGATAGATAGACAAGATTTTTAAGTATTTGTTTACGATTATGGTGAATAAATTCTACTGATTAAATCGTTTAATAGAAACATCCAGTAAAGAGATGCTGAAAACATTGCTTTTACAGTAGCGCCAACCGAATAATATAATTCTGGCGATATCCTTTCCTTTATCTCAAATTGGATTCCCTGAAAGCAATATATCACAGCTAAACACACTTATCAATTATCTGAAGTTATTTATTTCCCTGATTTTGTTTTAGAAACAATTTGAAATGGATTTTTCATTACATTGTAACTAGGTATTTCCGATTTGTCGACAGTTTACAAGTATATTTTAATCTAAAGTGATGAAATAACTACTATTTGCGCATCTACACTATTTTTTGTGGTGGAAGGTAAATCATACAACTGCTAGAAAACATATGATATCTAGTAATACATACAACACATGAAACATACCATCATGTCCATTATCGCATATGAGATAAACGCATATGAGGTAATGTGTAGGTTAGTAAGCCTACCGCTGTCTCTTAGATTATTAAATTATTTAAAGTTTGTCACTAGCGTTCCTTTACCAGAGAGTAATAATCATATAAATGAATCATTCATCATCATCACCATCGCAGCCCGGAAGACGTCCACTGCTGGACATAGGCCTCCCCCAAAAATCTCCACGACGATCGGTCCTGCGCTGCTCGCATCCAATGCCTTCCAGCGATCTTAACCAGATCGTCGGTCCACCTTGCTGGAGGCCTTCCCACGCTGCGTCTTCCGGTCCGTGGTCGCCACTCGAGGACTTTACTGCCCCAACGGCCATCTGTCCTACGAGCTATGTGCCCTGCCCATTGCCACTTCAAAGTCGCAATTCTTCGGGATATGTCGGTTACTCTGGTTCTTCTGCGGATCTCCTCATTTCTGATTCGATCACGCTGGTATAAATGAATAGAACACATTATTTTTTAGTGTCAGCCAGATTTGAACACCTAACTTTTTGGTTGTAGTCAGGGTAGTAAACCACTATCCCATGACGGTTTTATACAATATAATAATACTGAATTATATCTTGAACTCTGTCCTCGAGATAGACAATTTTTTTAAAACACAATCTTACTTATATATTTCTACGATCTAATTAATAGATGTATGTGAAATTAGAGCAGAAAATGCACTAAATGACATAAAAAACAAATAATATTAGTAAGAATTACACACCTGTATCATACGGCTTTACCCGTGGTTTAATTAAAAAAACGGGCGCTACTCTTCCGAACGATCGCATCATCATATTGCCTGCGCTTGCTATTACTTCGTTTTCATTAGCATTCTGTTTGCTTTTATATTTTTATGCTATAATTTTCTAAAGATAACGTTCAAATCAACATCAAGCATTGGGCTATTAAGTGGAAAACAGAACTAACTCTTCTACTTAATAAATTGGTTATACTTATAAAAATGTAATTGTTCTAAATTTAAATATGCACATGTGTTGTCAATTGGGCAAACACATTTGAATTTCGAAGAAGTTTAAACTACTTCGAAATTTAAATTGTGTATTAGACATGAATAGATAGACGTAGCACACGACAGGTTAAGGTTACAATGTGACCTTCTGTAATCGTCGTTGTTGACGTTGGTTAGAGTCAACCCATGTCAGAATCAAAGAGCGTGTAAGTCACATACACGTGTTACTGCATATTTAATTCTACACCGGCTGTCATTTAAAACGCTATGTAGCTTCTTATGTACCTTTGTACAAAAGGTAATTTCGAATTTGCGTGTTAACTCGTAAAACGAACGTTTCTGTTTAGTTGATGGGGCCGGAGGAAAAAATGAAATGGGCACTTAACGGGATGGTTGTGTTTTTTAGGCGTACGCGTTTGTTGCTATTTTAAAAATCCCGCATTTCGCCATTTAGACAATGTATTAATGTAATGACTTTAACGTGAAATATTGCTAGAAACAATAGATATATATTTTTATATTATAAACTAGCTATTGTCCGCGGCTTCGCTCACGGTAATTTATCCCCTTAGGGGTGGAATTAATCAAAATCCTTTCTTAGCAGATGCCACGTTATAACATCTACCTGCATGCCAAATTTCAGCCCGATCCGTCCAGTGGTTTGAGCTGTGCGTTGATAGATCACTATGTCAGTCACCTTTGAGTTATATATATATAGATTTGTCAAATTAAAAGATCGTCTGCGTGGCTAAGTCACTACTATTGTTATTATCTAGGTACTATTATGATTAAAACTCTATATTTCAGTTACTATGTAAGTAGCTTGCATGGTAAGAAATGTTTCTGTTGAAGATCAAATAGAGCAATAAGGCAGTAAAATTACAGGATAAGAGCCATATCCTCTTAGTCCTCTAGAATAGCAACGCATGGGCGGTATCACAGGCTTACCATTATGACTAGAGTGCTATTCATGTATATAGGCGACGGTCAACTACTTAATTAGGGCTGTTTGCTTGTTTGTCATTCCAATTACATAAACAGAAGACGAAGAACAGATTGATATAGTACATTTGATATGATTTATCAGTTTACAGTTCACTGCCATTACATCACCCTTAAAACTAAAACAAATGTTACAAAAGACAGCTTCCTTGGTTAGAAAAAATAGATGAGATAAAGCTACCTAACGCAAACGACTTCGTATAAAGTGTAATTTTATGAGATTCTAGATACAATAGCATTTTTGACGTTAACAATGGGTAGTGTTGAAATAAATATTTTTATTTCCAAAACGTTCTATATTTTATTAATAGTATAATTGTTAGTAATATTGCTTTAATTGTATTTTGGTAGCATATTGAGGTAAAAAGTGGATTTTTTTAAGAAATTGCTTTATGTGTTTCAGCACTCGTTAATTAAAAGAACTCTTGTGAAACAAGGTGTAATTAATTGAATTTTCAGTACCACGATAACGAGCTAGTGAATAGGGCTGTGTTTTTATTCAGATTAATGATTTATCCAACCGACTTTAAAAAAATGGGAATCTTCACGTCTCTGATTATTTTTAAAGGTATTCGCGTAATATTACCGTCAAATGTAAAGATTTTTATTACTTTTATAGTATAGTAATAATATTACTAATAGTTTTTACTCGACTTAAATTAATTTTGTTATTTATAATTAACTTTGAAAAGATGTAGATTTTCAATAGTGGCAATTTTATGGGTAATGCGGATTGATCTTGTTATTTGTATATACTATTACATATATATACAGGTACATACATACACATACACATATACATTCTTGACCCCATTAGCAATTGGGACAATAACAAAAAAAAATTACTGAATAACTCTTTATTGTTCCTCTAACAGAAAGAAAATAATTACAAAAAATAATAATGATATACACCAAATATAAAAACAACATAATTACAATACAATTAGTAAATACACAAAGTCGGGGTCAAAAACTTGTATAGTAAAAATTAGTGTAAACATATAGTCGGAATATCTATCACTTTCTAATGTTTTGAACTGCTTAAACGTGTCTGAACAGTTGCAAGGGCAAATTGTATCGTGTACACAAACCATTAATGAAACTAACCCAATGTAATACAACAGTAGGTATATCAACATCTATCTATAGATTATCTTCAATCATAATATTGCTTTGTCGTGAGCTTCATACAATTATGTCAGTTTGATATTGTCGCTGTAATAATAATGGACACAACTTTTTTATAACGATATTGAATACCGTTTAAAACTGTTAATATCAATATTTTTTAAACCCACAAAAATGTAACGTTTAATTTTCGTTTACAAGTAGTGCAACAGGCATTAAATAAATAACCCGTGGTATTTAACACAGCGCCATCTAGTCCCATGGTAAGCAGAGCTAGTATTATGGGTACTAGACTACTGATATAAATATTTAGATGTTTGTTTTTTAATGCATACATAGTATATAAATATATAAAGCTCTGACCGATGCAAACAATCATACTCATATTACAAATGTTTGCACTGTGCGAGGAATCGAACTCGGGACCACCGAACCCTGGACCATCGGAAGTAATGCGGTATGCTTAACCGATAGACCACGAGACCATCATTGCCGTTTCACACATATTCTTCTTGGATAAAATTGCATCTCGAATTATAGTTGCTTTGCAATTACATTGGCAAACAAGGCTGCCTACGGACCATCACGTTATCATGTGACGTCTGTAATACCCCACATGCTTGTAATTCTGAAGTCCTAAGATAGTGATTGTTACTTTGTAATGTCACTGCTGTCGCTCATTTAGACACATCTTACAAAGCAAGCTGCTTGGCGGCTGAAACCAACATTTTACAAAACCTGCCTCGGTAAAATATTAACATTTAGTGGACGTATTTTTATTATTCTAGTTTGAGTAATACGTAGATTGATTTTCGGGTAAAGGTGAATAATTTGTACACGATTCATTTACATTAGTCAAACTGTGACAGCTTTTGTTAAGGAAGTAGAAAAGAAACAACCGCTTGTATTATTTGCGTGCGTTGCCTTAACCTGTAACTATGTCATGCCATTAATAGTTCTGCAAAAAACATTTACGTTCTGTTCTCTAAATATATCGTAATTAGCATCTATATAAATAGAGGAAATATTTGATTGTATAGTATTAATGAATGTCTGATATAGATAATGAAGTCGGTATATATCCCTATTTATTAATGAATGAGATAATACTATTTTATTTAAAAGTAGCCATGATAATGCTAGGAATAATAAATATTATATGTAGATAGAATAAATTTTTCACTAAGATTTTACAATACTTCGCTGTTATACTTACTTATTTATTGCTATATTTGCTACTTCTCTTTCTGACATTAAAATTGAAAATAAGAACAGAAAGAAGACAGATGTTTTGTTTATAATACATATAACATTAAATCTACTAATTATTATAAAAATTTTTACTATTTCATGATTTATATAAGGAAATATTGTAGAAAACTGCATCTGAAAATAGATTCAATAATAAGAGTAGCGTATTTTCTGGGTAGTTGTCGAATTTCCTTTTAAAATATAACCAAGATACTCCTTTAGAAAAACGAAATACATGTGTAAATGAATATAAAAACTGAGGTTCTTATTCCTTAGCCAAAATTTAACAGAAACATAAATCAAAGGCAGATGCCATGGGCGTCAATATTTTATGAAGATAAGGCGCATGGCGGGCTCGTAAAGCATAGGTCGTAATTTATTTGAGGTAAACCTATTATTATATCTAACAGTTTGTACTAAAATGGGTTACTTAATAATTATACTCTTTAAAATTACAAATACGTATACTTTATATCTTGTATACAATAATTACTGTTAAGCCATAATTTGTATTAACTGAAAGAAAAGTAGGTAAGTGTCTATTACCATGATATTTCCATGTGTTACTTCAAAGTGTATGTGTGCAGTGTGTTGTATAAACATATGTTTTGTAATAAGAAATCTATTTATAAAATGCGGTAGTGGGTAGAATTAAGGACAGACAAATTATATAATGTATATGGCATTCCGAAATATAGTAACAAAGCGAATGTATATATCCCAGTACCTATCGTATAGTGGCTGAGAATGGGAAACCATTTTATTATACAATAAATTTTAAAATATCGATATAAAGGGTTAAAAAAATATTAAGTAGATAAATCCATAAAAAAAGCCGCATGTATACGTTTTTTTTTCTGGCGATGGCGAGAACTTTTTAGCATTCCATGGATTCACCTTACGAGTGCCGGGTCCAAGGTGTATCAGAGAGGAAACATCCATGCAGTTCCCGTGACTTGTGACCCGGGTGTACGTTTAAGGGGCCCCTTTACTAATGTACGTCAACACTCACATTCACCGCTCGTATTTTCTCAAAACTGATAGGAGCCTGCTAATTCAGATTTAGATACAGGCTAGATATAGATCTCTGTACAATCTTCTAAAAGATTTCGTTGCTATACCTTTTGCTCCCATTTCGACCGCATATATGTTTAGTAACTACAAAGCCAACATAACGGCCCACCTAATGGAAAATGATAAAAAAGTTTGCTGCTTATCAGATGAGAAATGCGAGAGAAATCAAATCAAATTAAAGTGTAACTTATGTTTTTACTTTCATTTTGCGATAATGTGTTCTTTTAGGAATATAATAAAGTCATCTATAGTACACACCACTACCATATCTCAGTGTAAGCTGTATATAATAAAACACGAATCCGCGCGCTTCTTGAAAGGAATGAAAAGATTACATGCGTGTTCAATGAACAACGAGTGGTCCTTTCACCAATGGACCGTAAACAGATCATTTCGCTAATAGGATGTTTGTGGTAGATTGCCTTTATTCAGAGGTATCCTCATGGAGAATACCGATGCAATATGTATTGGGGCGTTCACACCATGCATGAATTGTGTAATGAAATAGTAGTATTGAAAAATATTGACAAAGATAGTTATTTCACTCCTTTAAGACAGATAGACTAACGGCGGTTTCGAAATATAGGTAATATTTCGAAACCGCCTTTAGTCTATCTATAAGTTTATCCAAATTTTAATTTTACGTAAAACCTTTATATACAAACAGTCCCATTTGCGCCTCGTCACGATTTTACTGTCTATAACTACATATAAAGAAAGTTTTAGATGTAGATTAAAAATATATATTTGGCGTTAATTACACTTCAGTGGTTTAGATTATAATTAAGTTATATTACTACAGGTAGATCTTAAGTGCGCCAAATCTACTTCCTTATGTATGATGTGCATTGAAGGTATATAAATAGAAATGTAAAATAAACACATATTTTCTCTACTATAATCTCAGAAATGATTTGGGTAGTTCAAATTACTCTACCAAAAAAAGTGCAGTATAATATTTTTATATTCTCCCTCACTTTAGGGTGATCCTTAAACTGAGGTATGAATATGAAAATATTTAAAGACTTAGGTACAAGCAGTTTACTGAAAATAATCAGAGAAGCTTTATTAAAAAAGAGATTTTCAACATGGTTCAAATTGCCTGTCGTGTGAATATATTTATGTGCATTGTCACCCGAGTGAGTGTTTTTTATTTAGTTTTTACTTGTCATAATAGCTACGTACTTACATTTAATACCCGTGCATGGTTCTGAGTTTATCAGCAACATTATCTATGCCATTACGAATATTGTACAATAATGTTTTTAATAACAGTAATGTTTATAAATTATTCTACATTTTTCATATATATATATATGAAAAATGTTATAAATTTCTTTATGTATTAGTCCTGGCATTGCTAAAAAAAAAAAAGTGTAAAAGTATCTTTTTGTTAAAACTTTTTGTTTTGTATTAATTATTGATGAAATTAATTCTCGTAAAAGTGATTATAATGTCATCTTTTTTCATGTGATTTTGATGAGATGTGTCATTTTCTATATGTGATTTCTGTCAGGCGTCATATTTATTCATGCTCTTCTTTAATGCGTGTCACCCATCTTTGCAAAAATCATCTTTTCATCGGCGTTATATATACTTTATACGATATAATTCAACTAACATTATTATAATTCGTAGATTTTATATATTATATCTAGTTATATGGTACAAAATGAACCCTATTATAATTCTATTAAAGAAGTTTTTAAAAACCTCCAATACAAACAAATTTAAAGTGAAACATTAAATTCTTTAATAATGCGTAAAGTATTACAAACTATAACGAATGAATACTTGAAGTAAATTGTTCGCAAGTGTTAAGTTAACAGGGCCTAAACTTATTAAAATTCACTTTGCGAGGATGATTATTGACTGCTGCCTAAATGCCGGCGATAATACATAAACGAATTAAGCTATAAAAATAATTATCATTTTTATTATGTCAGTGAGCAATTATTTTATTATCATTATTATTGATCAACCTAGGGTAGGAGTGGGCTGTTTTTCATTAAAATACTTATTAGTCTTTCAAATGAACACATTAGTTTTGTAAGTCGTTTTACTTACTGTCTCTGTTATTTTGTCCCTAAAATAGGAAGAAGAAATATTGACAAACCAGATATGTTTACAAATAATAATATAGTATCCATATTGCCCCAAGGCATGGAACAGGAGTGTTATACGGATACAGCACGGTAATATCAGGAATATTACCGTACTGGCTAAGAGACTCAAATAGATGAATTTCCTGCTTTTATTCTCTTCCATTTGTGTCTTTGTGTTCCACTATGTAGTACAGTAGTTGTCAATTTTTACACGAGATGTTGGTGTTGTCATATGCCGTTTTCGATTATATACTTAGTAAAACAAGATATTAATACAATTTCATATTTAGTCGTTATATATGTTGAATACCAAAAAGGCTGCAAAACTAAAATAATATATTATATATAAATATAGTACATATAACCTGCCACTTCATCAACAAAATAACACTATTGATACTTGCTTGCTCTGTACTAGTATTAAGGTTAAGCAAAATTTAAAGTTTAGTGTAAAATTCTTTCAATATTTACTTTTTAAGTGAGGTATATCTTAGAGCATAGAAATGACACGATAGCTTTCTTTTTTAGAAATTAAAAAATACAGTTTCATTTTCATTGCTTTGTCTTTATACCATTATTTGGGGTCGGCGATATCTGTATGTGTATTTGAGCTTACTCACCCGTTATACATATTAAAATGCAGTTTAAGAAAATAAGTTTAAAAAGGGACAAACCTCTTGTGACCACCGCTGGTATTGGAACCACAGCCGTAGTAGGAAATTAGGGTGAACTAGTTTGGCGCGGACACGCGCTTGACTTCGTCACGTCATGCGTCACTTTCAAACTTGGATGATACCGGATACCAACTTATGTTTAACAACCCAATTTGCCACCGCACAACTTGTTTTCGGAATGTGATTTGTCCTCTTTAACTTGAATATATTACTTCCTTTAATGTTTCCGATGACTGTTTTGTATACTTGACAGTATTGAAGCTTCAGATCGTTTTTAAACCAGTGCAAGTTACTCACCGATATTCAATTTATTTCTTGGTAAAGTACAGTAGTTCAGTTAATAAATACTTTTCCTGAATTCTGGCTAGATATATCCTTTGTGACTAATTTTGTGTTTGTAAGTTTTAATGTTCCGGGTAATCTCCGGAATTTCTGATCTAATTTTGATGAATTCTATTAGAGTTTAATATTTAATAGCCCATTTAACCAGGAAGGAATATACTATAAAATATTAAGCTTCAACTATTAGGAGCTATTTATTTATTTAATTGTAATGAAAGATATTCCAAAAGAGAAGGAAAAGTGACGCAAATTGACGCGGTTCCGATAGTATTTTTTTAATGCATGACATTATGAACAAGCGAAATCATTGTAAAATACATGAAAAGTGTAATTTTATCAAAAGTTCGCTCTTCATCAAACTCCGCCGTCGGCACTTTATTTCACGATGTATATTAAGTTATAGAATAAGATGGCAGTTATATTACAGGATACACAGATACATTTTAGTTATTGTTGTAAATAAAATTCATGTTCGACTAACACTAACTTTATTTTTTATACACCCTCCTATATGACATTTTATTATACGTTTATAAATATTACAACAGTTATCAGAAATGGTAAAGAATGGAACTGTACCATCTCCATAGCTTCCTATGGAGATGGTACAGTTCATAATTTATTTATTTATTTATTTACCTCATACTAAGAGAGCTTTACAGTCTCCCAATATGCCCACTTAGTAAGATAATATACAAATACACACAATTATAAATACTAATAATATGTATGTAACATATACATGTATGTAACACTAATTGTACAAGGAAACAAAAGAGAAAATACCTAATCTTAATTTAACATACTACCTAAATAATCTACTGCCATGCTACGAAACTCCAGCAAATTACAAGTAAATGTCAAATTATGTCTAGATCTGGAAAGCAACTAACTACCGTTGAGTAGACTCAATGTCAGAAAAATAGGAGCCTGTTTGGCCAGATGCGTTCTTCTCAATGGACTATGAAACAAGTTTCGTCTTCTTAATTGTATTAATTGCGACGTATGCACGTTATAATAGTACGTACGTCACAAAATGGAGAATGACTCTAGTACATATGGTACTGTGTTCATTATATCGCCATATATTACACCTTCAATCTCACATGCCATTAACACGTTTTCCATTGCAATGATGTATAAAAAGTCCAATTTCTCTTTGCAGAAGCATTTCAAATATTTTGTCTGATTAATTTATATTTACGGCTACTAACGAAACAAATATTTTATCAGTTTCAATTTCCGAGCGCACCCTGAAGCCGGCCATTTGAGCGTGGCACCCTAATAACTTTGAATGGTGGATTCAAATACTTTGAGAGGCTCATTGTGGCGGATCAGATAGACGTTTGTACTTCGAACCGGATTCCCAATGTTAAAAGATAGAAGCACAGAAGAGTTTCTATCCATCATAAGTATTAACACTGCTCCACTTTTGAAGATGCTAAAAGATAACTAACTAATATCTACATAACAATAAAAACACTTAATAGTAATCTAAGAGTGCCCATGCACAACTGTTTGTCACTTAATTGATACAGCCGATCTTTCGAATTCTGGTAAAATATCGTATGCAGAGGAATTAGTTGCGCCTTCATGTTGAAAATAAGTCTACCTGACTTAACTCTAGAGATCAAACTAACAATTTGGAATGTCATTAGCGCGAATCATATATCCTAAGTATTGCTACAAGTTTTACTAAACATGGATGGTGAGTGGTAAAACACCCATGTTAATGGTATATTATTTTTTCTTATTTGTAAAGCTGGTGTATGACCTCATGTCAATAAGTTGTCAATACTTAGTGTAAGCCAAAAATATTACACGTTTTTAGATGTAGATGTTTCATAGTAGACACTATTTGATATAGGACTTGTCATAGCAATTTTTATGAACGCCGTTAAACTAAGTTGCTCGGCTTAGTCAAACCGTCATGCTTATTGGTGTAGAAGGATTTAGACTAGCATGTAAGCATTGAAATTTGTTAAAGTGGCTATACACTATAGTATTACATGTAGGTATATATGATGAATAATAAGTCAATTTTCGCATTCCATTGTCTCTTACTTTTTTGTTCATTACGTTCATAATTTGAGCTTTCTCTCTCATTTCAATTCATCATCCCGTTTTCATTTAGTCATTTTTCATTTAAACACACTGTAAAAATATAATATCCTGTTCGTTTCAGTGATTATCTCAATGAAAGTCGGAGATAAAAGTATTTTTTTTAATTAAATTTATTCATTTCCCCACTGATATATATTTTTATCTTGTTATGTTTTTTTTTGTTATGATATTAATTATTATATGTACTAATTATTTTACGAAAATAAATCTTATAATAAATATCTTATATATATTCAACCTAATATATTGACTTGCATTTTTATAAAAGAAAAGGATTAATTAAATTTAAAATATACATATATATTTTTAAGCCCTTTATTTATTTGTGAACACATTCTAAAAAGCCAAATACTAACTCGATTATATATCAATTTCTATTGCAGATATTTGTATATCGCTACTTCATAATTAGTTAATGAATAAATAACACATTACAACCTATGTCTTATTGAGTTGTAGTTCAAATTATAAAAATTAATATTCCATTAATACATTCTGTTATAAACAAGATGATATCTTATCGACACCCGGCCTGAAATCACATCAATTGATATTATCAGCAAAACCACTTATATTCAATTTGAAATTTCTCCATAAAACGTGTTCTGAGCGGAAAATCTTCCTACATGCAGAGCGCGGGCTCACTCAGTGCGGATGACATTAAGTGTAATAGCACTTGAAGAACCTAACCTTCCGGAGTTCCTCTTTGTACCCTTGTCCGATTGACGTCGACCAGCGAGAAGCGACAAGTTTATTGCACTACAATGGCCTTTCACACAATTAGTTCCAATTATTTCAATGGTATTGAATATAAACTTTGTTTCTCAGAACTTATGGTAAGTATTTGTACTCATTTAATATAAATACAAAGTTAATATGGTGAGGTTTCATTCAATCTAATGGTGCAACCTGGAACTAGTGTGTTTTATTAGAGTAAGTTGTTTAGTACCAATAGTACAGTCAATGACATTAATTTGTAAATACTGTTAAACGTTTTCCCAACATAAAAATGAATATACCTATTGGAAAACTTATTATGTATTGGTTTTTCACTCTTTATTATGTAGAAATAATATATATTTGTAACGACTGCAAAATTGTAAATGGTAAAAGTCTAAATGAATGAATAAAGATTATTATATTCTTTATTCCACCATTAAATACAAAAATTGAAATAAATTTTAGAAATATTGTTAGCAAACGACTATCTCTGAGATCGCTTCCAGTCAACCTTAAACAGCATGACATAGGAAGTGGTGTGTGGGTCACAGAAGTGCAAATAATAAATGTAAGAAAAGACAAAAGAATACTAATAAAACTAAACATAAAAATTAATGACAAAATAGTATATTCCTTGACACTCACAGTGGTATTATACTGTAATATTCACTAAAAGCACGTAATTTTATAAATAAATAAACAATTTGAATATTAATTATTGTATTACAGACTATCCTACAATGGTCAATGTTTCAAAATTACTTGTCTATACAAATTTTATTTATAAGCTAAACGTATTAATATTATCAGAAACTGAGTCAATGATGAAATTAAAAGTTCACTAATATTTTTAAAGAAAGTTTTGAAATACGTAATCAGTTCTTAGCACAACATTGCAGGCGACATTGTAAAAGTTGATGCAAATGTATGTGCACGACATGAATAAATAAAAACTCATGATTAGGGTTGCCACTGAAGTAGAACAAAAAATAAATGACGTACATAGTGTAATAGCATAAACGTCATCTATATCAGTTTGTTCAGAATCACACCTACTGATTTTTATGACAATTTTTAGGATAACTTACCTGTACTAGTTTGTTCGGAATCAACTACTGCTTTTTTAAGGATGCTTATGAAATAGTGTACCCTCCTACGCTAACAGTATATGCTGGTGTGACACCAGTGGTAGATGAAAGGATAAGCATAATGTCAGAGAAGTTAGCCCGTCCTAACGAATGAGTTGGATGATGGTTTCCAGAGGGACTACGAGAGGTTGAACTAATGTCGTAAAGTTAAAGCCAACGTCAACGGCCGCCGTGCGAAATAATGAATACCTGGATATTATGTGTATTTTTTTTTAAAGCCTGAATACAGGAATCTTAAGTTATATTAATTCTTGGTATAGTATTAACATAGATACTAATACGCCGAAACTCTACGAAATGACATAACAATCCAAATTCTACCATAAAAGCAATTTGCGTTTTATTTTTCTAATTTATCTAAATAAATATCGTTTCCATAATATAACGTTACTAATAAAACTGAAACAACGATTGGTTGTCCAGGTACAGGCATATAAAAATGTTTGTGTATTATACTGCGGCTACACGGCGAGTAATAATTACTACTATACTTGTTGTATCTCATGAATATTATAGTATTACATAAACAAACAACGTACACCTACGACTGTTATTCCATATGGGGTAGATAGATAAAGCTTTGTTAACTGTAAATGTAAACTCAATACTTGACATGCTTGTTTCATTTTACTAAGTATATTTGAGTGGGGGGGAAAGGGATTGTTAGTAATGTGGACTCTCTACCCTATAGCTAGCAATGTACCATATCAGGTTGACCTCCACGCGGTTCCCTCTGGAAAACGTCGTGATAAATTCCAGATGAATTTATCACGATGGGCTAACAGATCTGACCTCTCATCTTATCATCTTCCACTGGTGCCCCGCCAGCGTAAACCGTTAGCGCAGGCGGGTGCACCATTTTTTATCATATACAAAAAAAAAAAGTATATTTGAGTCCTAACGGGGTTGGGGGCGAGAATGTCTGTCGGCATTATATTATTATATAAATAATATTTACAAAAGTTTGAATTACATATTTGAACAATATTGAGTGAGACTAAATTTATCAATTTATACAAAAAGATTTTATTTATATACACATTTTGATAACTTAAATATTTCATACTTGAAAACGATTGACAGTCTGTGGTCAGTTCTGAATATCCTATTGAATGATGCTAACTATTTAGCCCATTCCGACGAAGGATTTAGCAATTGTCTTGCTAAGTCTAAAGTTTGGTTGAACGCTACAATACGATTTATCAATTCACAACCGGTCCGAGTGGTGAATAAAAGACCATTCGTGGCCGTAACCACGTCTTAGTTCACTATAGGGATGTAAGGAGCAAAGTATTACAACTTTTTATATTCAAGAATCAATATATTCCAAATATACGAAATTGAGACTAATAAATACGAGTAAATCATGTAGCAGATTCAAAACAACACATTGGCAGAGGCATTATAAACAACTGAAGTTGTGATGAACATAAGATATCACATGTCTATATTTATTCTAATGTCGCATGTGTCGATGACACTGATTCTTAGATTAAAATGATTGTAAGTAGGTGTTTTCAATCATGTATAGTAAGATGAAAATTTAAATTGACACACAAAGTTTTTGTGCAAGCCTTGATTTAAGATACTCAATTATCTTAAACTCTGTCATTGAACTAAATTAGTAACCTATACAAAGAAAAAAATTAAACTGTTACTATTTTATCGATTTAGATAAAAATAGATGTTATCAATGTTACGATTATGGATATCCTAAATTATTACATGTTTGAGTTACCTTTCAATTTATACAAATTTATTAGGCTGACAAGTTTGACAGTCCTGTCACTAAGTTTCGTAAGTGCCAACCCTAAATGGAGGTCATGCCGAGAGGCCGCGATTACCACAAAATGGGGCCACGGCTCGGCCACTGCATCTAAAGTCCGCTAAAGATTAGAAATCGATGGCGGCTTACAATCTAAGAAATATTCCAATTCAATAAATCCGCAAGTAGAGGAAATTACGAACGAGGAAATATTACAGGGTAATTTATGGGCTCGTTGATTTGTGAAAAGTTATCGTCGGCGATGGCGACTATTTCATATTGGAAGTCTCAGATTTATACGAGGTTCTTGTTGAATTTAGTCTAGAGCTATGTATTACGTAACTGAAAGATTGTTCAAATGTGAAATTAATAGTATTTTATATTTTTAAAACATATATTATTTATTGCACTCGCTGTTTTTCTGTTTACCTGCGTGTATCTGTTAAAGTTTCTGGTAAAATTACAATAAAACATTGTGGTTTTGGTGGTAGTTTGTTGTTATATCTGGGTATACTTAATCTAAACAAAAGTACCCCCAAATAATACAATCGGGAAAAAATAATAATATGCAACTTATATTTTAATTCAGCAATAGATGGCGAACTATGAATTTCGAAGGCCCGGGCACCACTATTAAAGAAATAATAAAGAAAGAATAGCCGAACCAAAACTCACCAACATCTGCCGACCGAATGATTTACAGCACTTCAAGGAACATAGTGCTATCGACCTAATAAAGTGTGATGTCACTCAAACCAAGGTCAATATCGTGTGGGTGACATGAAGTTATTTCGCTAAGAAGTCCCACTCACGGAGACCGAATCTAGTGCCACTCAAAAACCACTTGACTTTACACGTCGTTTTGACTCCCACCCGTGTCGTCTCGGAGCCCAAGAATTTAATCTAAGAGGGATAAAGGACAAGAAGTAATAGGAGACACACGTTTTTGCGACGTATTCGTATGTCGCAGAGTTTTTTGTTGTAACTGCCTATGTCGTAAACGCGGTTTCTGGTTATCTCAGTGAAATAGGCTTTCACATAGTGTGAATGTTTTTCTCGTAATATTTTATTGTGCTTGCAAAAAGTATGAACGAATGTCGCAGAAAACGCTTTGTCGACGATTATTGGTTCAGTGGAGAGTGGAGCGTGGCTGGTAATAAAACGATTTGATTGATTTATAGTTACACCCGGTTTCGATTCTAATCTTGTCTATATATTGATTCTTACATTCTAGTGAGATTTATCTCCATTGCTATGTTACTTTACTTAGATATCCATATATATATTTAAATATATAAAGAACCTAAATTTTGAATAACATAAAAGTAGTATTCTTTTATGTAAAACATGAATTTTAATTTTGCAAAAGAAATATTATAATATTAAATCTGTCAATAGATGAATAGATAGCTTTGTCTCCCATTAACAATTGGTTTCATGTTTGAAATTACCTTCTCGGAATAATAAATGAAGATTGCAGTGAAGAGCTTTCATTGTACGACTTCGATAAGCTGGAGTTTGAGTTGTATACAATAAGCAGGATTTCTTACTGAAGTACGTAAATTAAAATCATATTTTTTACTTATGAATTAAATACAACAATATTACTCATTATACAATACAGCACCATACATTATTACTGAAATCTATTGCTTAAAGGTACAGCGAATATGTTAGAATTTTTTGTCAGTATTCAAATAGACAGTAGAGAAATATCAGTGAAATATTTGCTGCTACTACAAGAATTTAGCAACAAATTGTGGATATTTTAATAAATACCGCCATACTAATTAATGGCAATGACAGATTTAATGAATGGTGATTGTTTTTATTTTCTTTTAATTAATTTACTTGAGAATATTTTAAAAGCATTACACATAGTAAAAAAATTTTTTTTTTATGTTAGAATGGTGGATGAAGAAATTTTTAACATGCTTATTTTGGCCATATTCCATTTAAGTAATTGGATTTATTTCATGAAAGCTTTATTAGTGATAGAAGACGATTAGGCGTTAAAAGTGATATTGTTACTTTATAAATGCAGCTGTCTGCCATGACTGCTTGAATACCTTCATAAATAGATATACCTAACATGACTAGACAATTACTTGATGTTTATATCACCGGTGAGTTAGTCAGTACTTAAGTATATAAAATAAGTTGACTCACAAAGTTTTTTCATAGACACTAACTAGATTCAAACTTATAACCTCTGGTCTCTGGTGTGCTAGACATGTACATGACATTCAGTTTTCTGTTTCTACAACTGTTTTAAAGTAATATAATTATTAACAATAAGACTATAAACTTGAACCAAACAAAGGAATATTATATACGTTCTCCACAACTGGCTTATTAAACTAGAAAATCTCCTAAAATTCCCAGAGCCATTAGTAGCCTCTTAATATTATCATAAAATATGCCAAATCCATTTAAGCGCAGTTTTTCCTTCCACGTTACTGGCCTGGAAATATTGTTATGGTTGAACGTTGCCTGCTAGAATTTTAATAATGGGCGCGCACTTTCCTTGCGCATTGCTTCCTTTTATACCTAATAAAGTTTTGACGGATCCCCGACTTTTAACTAAGGTTTTAACGCGAGAAGTGGTGTTAAATACTACGTTGCAGATGTGGTACTCGGCTTGTAAGTGGAACCTTGGTAGCAAATGTAAATATTTAAGGAAATTATTCTTTAGAATCGCGAAGCTTGTAAGTAGTTTTAGACATGAAATAGTTGTTAAATTAATGGGTTTAAGAGGGTTTAACGGTAGTTTTAGTGTAATATTGGCTATTAAAAAAACTATTAAGGACTTAAAATTAATGTACTTATATAATAATGATATTTCTATGCTCTGAAATGGCAATGAGTCAGTATTACTACGAGCGTCACATGATGTTTGTGATAGGTTTCAGGTAAAAGTGCAACGCTTACGACTTAAAGAAAAAAAGAGAAAAGAAAGACAAAAAAAATATTCAATGTTTTTACAAAATAAAAAAACAAACAAAAAAATAAATAAAGTAAAATACATACATATATAAACAAAAAAACAATTTTACACATTGTGTGTCGCATTGAGATAGCTCCACTCAGCTTTATGACATATTCTATGCGAACATGCCGTTTCTGTGGTACCAGTACGGAAAAAAGACAAAAAAATCATCTATTAATCATCAACCATCAAAGGCTAGCTGGTTTGCCATTCCAATAACATAAAAGTTGTTCAGCAATAAGTTAAAGAGATTGAATTTTAGATAATACGAAGTGTATTTCCAAAAGGTCAACAGCACAGAGTAATTGTATTCAATTTTAATATTCTCAACGATGTTTCTAAAATAAACACAAACATATTCCGTACATTTTCAAGCATTTTGCCCATTTACTTATTTCAGCCTTTCAACATTTAGGTTGTTTTATTAAGTGTTCGTAGTAACGCGAGTGAGCGCATAAAATAAATGTTCTCGCATCTCATTTCGTTTCACCTTTCATTTTACTCGTAATTCTCGCCTATTTGCAGTATTTTTAGAGTTTTATTACTTTATGCATGCAGTATTTGTAAATAAATTATTCTTCTATTTGAGTTTTGTGAAATCGAAATCTGCTCGTACAGTTTATTAAGTGTTTATGTATTTATTCTGTTAAATCATAATAAATGAATATATAATATGTATCTTGCTGCTACAATTTCATGTTTTTGTGGTTACTTTCTTTTCTCATTGTATTCATTATGAAAAATTTTTTTAAACATGCAATATCACTGACCGTACCATATTGTTCTATAAATGTTAAAATATTGAAATTCTAAAATAATACACACATATTATTATTTGACAATTACTCCATACGAAATGTATGCAAGTGTTATGTTCATCAAAACATCGACAGTTGACAATGTCTCTGACTACCCTATCTACGAAAATAGTCACAATAGTATGTGTCGTTATTTATTATATACATTAAACTATTTTAGTATATCGGGGATTTAATTCCTATCTTATAATTCCTTAACATATCCTATAATATCTAGTAACCAAATCAAGTTATAATCAATTAAATACGAGTAAATGACATTATGTGTATTGTTAAAAGTTGTATTGTTTTTTATTATATGTAGTTATTTACACAGCATGACTTGTATGTTAATCAATCGTCCCAAATCTCATCTTAATTTCGGCCCAGTCTGTTAAGATATCGTTTTCCATCAATTCACTTGTTATCGACATGGACAATCGATTAATCTTTGACCTCCGTCTCAACGAATATGCATCGTAATTTAGTTCTATCGATATAAAACACATAAAGTATATATATATCAATATACTGCTTTATATTGAAATACGTAATTTGAATCATCAATCATCAATTCTATTACTGAATATAAACTTACCTGTAAACTTTTACAAAGAATGATTTAGGTCTGTGAAAACGAGTATGCCCCAAGATGAAGTAAATTTTTATTAAAGCAGAATGAACCACTAATAGTATACTTAACTATTACCTTTGAAGTTAATATTAGTATGAATGTATTTTTATATATATAAACTAAACTAAATCCTCGACTAAACACGCTACGTCGTCCGCATGGAAATTATTTCTTTTTATTAAAATACATATAATTTCTAGAATAAAAGTAGATTAACTTACTCCCTATAACATTAGATATTTGCGAGCGAAAGTCCCGTTAAAATCAGTCCAGCTATTTCAGAGACAACAATTAGAACAAATGGACCGTGAAACAGAAAAAAACATTTTTTTGATGCAGACACTTAAATTTTATTTATTTGTACACCTACACAGATCACTTCGTATTATTCTACTTCGGTAATCTATCCTGAGTTTGTGAGGTTATAGAGATAGTCTCCGGATATACTGAACCAATTTTGAAAATGTAGTGTGCGATAGCCCATTTATTCAGCAATTGTGTATATAATATCACGCTATGACCAATAGGACTGGAGCTGGAGCAAAAATGTGTACCCGCGGTTTCATCCGGATAAAATTTATAACCTCTGTGTTATTCTGATTTATAACATATTACGGTAAAGTTTCATGAAAATCCGTTTAGTAGTAGTAGTAATTTTGTGTAAAAGAATCCATCAATACTCTAAACTTTTGCATTTATATTATTAGTAAGATTTAAAAAATTACAAGCTCTACTTTTTAGCTTTTATGAAGGTACCGATGCCAGTATTATGATACCAGCAAAAAATGACTCGCTGCAACTATCTTTACTTTGCCTTTGCTTGTACAGGATCGTTATTTAAACTTTATGACTTACTTAGTGTCACTTCAGCTTGTTGAACCTTCATGTTTTAATCCGTCTGTATATATTCTCATTTCGAATTTACAGGAATATGTATATGTAGATGAATTAAAGTTGGCTCGGTAACAACCTTTCTCGTACGACTACCAGTCTAATAATATTTTGTTTCTGTAAGTCATCGTCTACAATACGTATTGTTTAAAAACTATCATTTATAAACTTAAAACTTTATTTATTTACGTTAAATGGTACAAGTAGCTTTGTAACATGTCATTACTTGAGTAGTTTAACGTCAAGTAAAATCGTAGACTATTTGAAATCCATCAGTATGATTGGTTAGTTCTTGATGTATTCATATTTAGTTAAGAAAGTTTGTTTGCTTATTAAGAAAACTTGTTTCCTAAACTAACTTATACTCTATTTAGAAATCCTTTCTTAATATTGGCACCTTTTTTCTTTACAAATTTTCAGTGGTATCTTTATTAATATCAATTGTTTGTGTAGTAAAATTCTATTAAATATTATGTGGTTATGTTGAATGTATGTTTGAGTCATATCTACCTCTTGTCGTTTGACCGAATTTGTTTCTCTTTATATGTACGCTCAATTAATAATAGTAGAAAACTAAATAAATCTAAAGAGATCAGCATTGTCTATGCGGTCTCATACTAAAATGCACGCCTTCTAAAATATGATAGTTTATTTTAACTCTACTTGGCTATCTTTGGTATAAAAATATACAAATCAATAAAAGTAGACAATTGTAAAAGAATGGATGGATTTCTTATTTTTATCCAAAATATTGTCCAAACTATCAAATATAGTATATTTATTTATATAATCTTTTTATGTAATTTGAATAACAAAGAAATTGATGGTCCACCTGATGATAAGTTGTAACCACTCGTATATACGAGTACATACAAGATCAACACTACGGACATCACGTTATCACATAACACCATGATATCACGCATCCGTTGCATTTGTGTTTAAACATCGTATGAAAATTTAAAATTTCTTTCGAAGATTCCTCATAATTTCTACATGGCTTTAGTTAGTTAATGTATCTGATGATACATGCAATACGATTGCAAATTTGACGCGAGGCATTCATTGTACGTTCCTTTAAAACTGCTTATTCCTTGATTCTCGCTTTTTCTCTCCATATTAGAGAGGCTTAACTTCTGGGCGCCACGCTGGTCCCATCAATTTCCCTTACTTTTTTATTATTCCCACGTTGTGTTTGAAGGAATTCCACAGTTACTTATTCTTTTATTAATAAAAGTTTACGCCGCCCCCGCCAGTGGTTGCTCTCCTGAATTCTCAGTTGAGTCAACATATTTTCTCATGATTTTTTATTTCAAAATATGAATGTAATGAAAAAATATTGCCACCATTTCGTAAATCAACCATTTGTGGAACAAAATTAGTTATTTAAACGTATTTTCTTTTCAGTAAACAGTATGTTTTATTTTATTTGTTTCTTAAGATTTAATTGACTACAATTTGTACGTATAATTTCTCTATAGAACATTATAGATATAGATTTAGATATGATTATTACATGGAGGTCGTCATTCAAGGATATAATTAATATAGCTATTGTAATTGTAGGTCGTAACATTATGTATCACTCTATTATTAAAGTGAAGTTTTTAATTTTAATTCAATAGGACGAGCACGAAGTACTTCTTGCTTATTAAATAATAGGTTCTGATCGCTATTCTATCTATACAGAAAATGTAACGTATGTTATGTACAAAAATATACCGTCACGACTAGATGGGGTAGTCAGAGGTATTGTTTACTGTTGATGTTATGTTGAACTCAACACCTTACATGCCAAAATAAGCTGTCGTCTGGATTAATTTTTAATTTATATCGGTTTTTTCTTTCATCGGAGAGTAAGTAAGAATTATAAATTGACGTATTTTTTTATGTTGGCCATGAATACGTGACCCTACCCTGAATTACCCTCAAGAGGGTAATTCAGGGTAGTAAACCACTATAAGCCATGACGTTCTCATAAGTAACTAAACAGTCATGAATATACACTAAAATAAAAAAAAAGTAAACATTCCCGTTCGTAATATTCGTCAGTGCGAATACAAAATTCTTGTTTTAGAACTAAAATATGCAATATTCGCAGTTTGTTTTATTTGATGAATAAAAGAAGCTTCGAAAATGCAGAGCTGAAGAAAGTATGGAAGTGGAACAGCGCGCCAGTGTTGCTGGCATTAATTTTATTATATCTGCTTCCTCTATAAGGTAGTAAACAATTTTTTACACGCTCAACAATATGCGATTTTATAGAGCAATGTTTTTCTGAGAAAGTCTTTACAAGTGTTGTTCTGACATTCCGCATCGTAACATCTGCTATGGTAATGAAGAAATAAAACAGAATGCAAGTAATAATATCCCTAAGGTATATGTTTTTTTTGGATGATAATCGAATGATGCATACGTCTGCGCTAATGGTTTGCGCTAGCGGGGCACCAGTGGAAGATGATAAGATGAGCATGAGATAATGTCAGTTAGCCAATTGTAACAAAGAATGATTTGAGGTTTGCTACTCTTTCCTACAAAAACTTTTATATATATGTATATTACACGACCTCGTAAGTACTTCTAAACTAATAACTGTTTTACATATTTATAATAACTTAACTTTTAATTTTAGATATAGCTGAAATTGTTAGATTTATTTTTATTTCATTTAGCTAAAGTAGTATACTTTATTTAACGTAAAATTAATATGCAAAAATAATTAATGGTATATAAATTATTAACAGTAAAGATACTTAATAATAGAATGCAAAACTTTAAAAATAGAGAAATAGTGTAAATTAATTATTTTATTAAAAATATTATAAGTATAAAGTAATAAAAAATTAAATAACATGATGTCCTTTATTGAGGGCGTTACGTCTTGTAATTAATTATTTGAAAGAAACTGTATTTTCTTATTATCAATTTTTCATATCAAATCTTTTTACTCAGACGGGGGATAACCTTGTCAAACTTTAATTACTTATAAATTAAGATTAATTAGTGGCGGAGTTGAGAAACATTTTAAGAAAATATTAATTAATAATCACTGGCCAGTACTTCACACCAAAATGTATTTGACAGGGACAAATAAAGATAACAATCGAACAATATTTTTATTATTATTATATATCTATTTTTTATTGTTAGGGAAAATTGAGGGGCAGCGTGAGATTAGGTTTGTCATGGCTTTTGTTGCTCCAAGAGTTTTTAGTGTTTTTCAGCATGTATCAGGTTCCAGAATATGTATTACTATAATCTACACGCACAACGGCCCAAATGAGAGGCTAATTGCTGAGAATAGACTCCACATTACATTACTACCATAATCTCACTAGTTTAACATTTAATTTAACCAATCACATCAATTATTCTTTAGGAAAGTATGCGCGCGTGTCGGGCCCTTAGATGACGTCAACTGTCGTGGTAGGGAAACGAAGGGACGCTGTTATTCTAACGTAATTTAGAATAATTATTATGTAAGTCAACAAATACATTGCAATACTTTTTTGTAAATTTGATACTAAAACAAGCAAATGGATGAGATTAAAGGTGAGTTAAGACGGTAACGGGGCAAGTACAGGGTGTGAGATCTTAGTCCTACGGATTGGTAATACATGTGCCGTTACAATGTTGTTACAAATTCGTCTTATTTTGTCCGTGATGATATTCCCGTATAATAGGCTATGGTTGCTTTTTTATGTTTCATAATTTATTATATTCTACTTTGAAAATATAACATGATATTGTTAATATTCTTCAGTAAGTCAACCAACGCTATTTAATTTACTAATCTTGATATTTAGAACCTTTATAAATACCGGAGTAGATTACCTTTTGGCTGTTTTGGACATGTTTACCTGTCAGTTGTGGTTGATATCACTAGACTAGATATTAAAACTGACCAAAAGGTTTTGACTAGCTGTAATATTAACAATGTGGCTATTAACCACATACTACAAAATGTTACTTACAAAGTAAATGAAATTGTCCAATTAATAGTTTCACAAAAGAAATCAATATAAACACAATATTGATATGTTAGCTTACTGAATATAGTTGAATAATTGTCTGTATGTAATTAATTTCTCAATAATCAATTACTGTGTAAATAAATTAATTCAATTAGTGACAAAATTAATTCGCATGTCGAATTCTAGTCGATTCAATGCACGCTAATTGTTTGAAACTGGTTACGTCTGTTGCTTATTTGTTTGTGTCAAATTAATATGGAAACATGTAGTTATAATGTAGCGTATATTAAGATGTAATTATAACAATATTCTTTGACAATTCACATAGCCGAATTTAGTTCCAAGTACTTGTGTTATCGGTACTAGACAGCTGAATACATAAATAAATGCTTTTTTTCGTAAATACATACATAATATACATAGAAAATACACAGACCAATCATCCTCATGAATACAAATGTTTGTCCGTGCGAGGAATGGAACCCGCGACCATCGGATGTAAAGCAGTGTGTTAAACCACTAGACCATAGGCTGTCAAATAAATCAATAAGATAATTTTGTATGTATAATTATATCAATCTATACTCACAAAGTTTCACGTTAACAATATCAGTAAGTTAAAACTCGCATTTATAGAAAGAATATTGAAGAGTTTATTATTGCTACGTTGCGTTGGTCAGGTATTTGTTTATGATTATGTTTTGAGTTCTTTGTTTTGTTACTACGTTTTTTTATTCCTGCTCCCTTGTATGTCTTAAAATATACTGGGAATAACAATACTCATATTTTGTAAATACAAGAATTATGTGTAAGGGGTTTACAATTTTATACTGTTTTTAATACACCTGTATTACACAGTAACAAGTCTATAATACTGCTTTTCTTTTAGTAATATTTTGTACCAATTTATAGGTAAACGAGGATTGTTAATAAAGTCAAAGCGAGAAAGACTAAGTATCGTAGTTTGTACATAAGTCGTGTGTGATATATATGTTTGTAAGAAATACTGATTTTAATTTTATGTTTTTTTAACACATTTGTATCATCATTACATATATTCTAGAAATATTAAACCAAAATTAAAATTTCTAAAAACAAAAACATATAAAAACAATTATATTTCATTTGAATCCAAAACTCGCACACCAAAATAAAAGAATAAAACTTGATATTAACCGTAATGGAGGGCTTATGTAAATATTCAAATAGCCGGTATCATAATTTGAATATCAAACAGAAATATTAATTACCTATACGAAAATTCAATTCCTTCCTCGATCCATCCTATAGCCGTTTATTTTAACGATTACGGCACGGTTGATGTTGTGTGGATAATTTCGGACTGCGGTGGAAATCTGGCGTGCAGTTAAGAAAATAACTTCGCTGAATATTCAAGAGTCTAAACACTGGCTATATCGCATGGCTTGTTTTCATTAGCATGATTGGACTGACCTCGTTATACGTGCCTACATTAGTACGAATACGGTTTGAATTGTTTTCTTCAAAGTTGCCGACCGTTTAGGGTAATACCATACAACAATGGCGGGTTTTCTCTCTCTTTCTATTCAAAAGTGCAAAGTAATGCAAATTTTATTGATCCTGATGTAGATACATTTTATACATTTCGTTGGATAAGGATAATTTATTAAGAAATACAAATATGAATACAGATTCATTTTTTGTATTTATTAATAAATTATCCTTATTTATCCATTAATATAATGCATGCAGTGAAGACTTATGGCACAGAGACGTGGTCGCTAATTATGGGCCCCATGAACAAGCTCAGACTCACTAAGAGGGCAATGAAAAGGGCTATGCTCGGAGTTACTCTGCGTGATCGAATCAAAAATGAGGAGATCCGCAGAAGAACCAGAGTGACCGACATAGCCCGAAGAATTGCGACTCTGAAGTGGCAATGGGCAGGGCACATAGCTCGTAGGACAGATGGCCGTTGGGGCAGTAAAGTCCTCGAGTGGCGACCACGTACCGGAAGACGCAGCGTGGGAAGGCCTCCAGCCTCCATCCACCTTGGATCGACGATCTGGTCAAGATTGCTGGAAGGCATTGGATGCGAGCAGCGCAGCACCGATCGTCGTGGAGATCTTTGGGGGAGGCCTATGTCCAGCAGTGGACGTCTTCCAGGCTGCGATGATGATGATGATGATGACAATGCATGTAATTAATTAGGCACTTGAATAAGTTTTATTAAAATAATGACTTCTGCACGTGTCTTCATTCAAATGAACATATGTAAAAGTATTGAATTAACCAATTTTGGCATTTATAATCTTAGGATTCAGTCGAATGATGCTTAATTTTATAGATTAAGCGTCATTATAGAGAGAGTAGAAATTGTTGTGCGGAAATAAAGTATAGGATAAACTATTTCACTGTCTATACGGTAAATTATTCTAGAGTGAAATATGTTATATTTTGTATCAATATATACAAAACTCAGATAGTCAGTACCTGGGCGAATCGCTAGAAGCAGTTCTATTAAATCCCTTATAATTCGATATAAAAGGGCTAACAACCAACACGGTAGGTATTATTCTTTTAGATTGAGACTGCTTTATATAAAATTAGATAATACTGCTATATGATGCTCACTATATAGTGAGTACTGAAACAAAACTATATACTCTATCAAATTATCAATACCGATTGCAAACTAACGAAAAATACATATGTATCCTTGAGGAAAATGTATGGTACTAGATATATATTACTTGAGACAATAAAATCAACTCGTGTCTTGGATTTAGAGGATAAAAATAGGACGTAAGAGATACGACACGGTAAGCGGATCACAAAGTTAATCAGTAAATCTTTACTCTCGCAATATAGTATAGGTAGTTTCTTAGATTAGATTAGTTGCCTACAGATAATTAACGGTTCTGTAAAATACTACTAGCAATCTTCCATAGCAGCGCCTGCAACTGTTAAGTAAACAGTATTTTTGGACGGCCTGATGGTTTAGCGGTTAAGCACACTGCCTTACTTCCGAAGGTTGCGGATTGAATACTAGCATGGTACATATATTTTTATTTATATTTATAATCGTTTGTATTGGTCTGGGTATTTTCTAAGTATATTACCATGGCATGTATTTACTAAAAACGTATTTAAATATTTCTATTAGTTGTTTGGGTACTAAACAATTAATAGAAATACTTAAATACAATTGAAAACACAGATTATAAAGCAAGCTATTTGCCGTCTGAAGTAGGTAAGACTGAGGTCATATTAAAATTTAAATTAATTATAACATAAAAATATGTTGGTTGTTAAATATTTACAACATGCGTATACATGCACAGGTTTTTGTTAAATAAGCAATAGCATATAACTTGTCTTCTTCATATATTATCTAAGTAAAGACTTATCTCGTGTTCTCGCTTTAATAAGGTGTTGAAAATTACATAGTTCGCGGGAACAGCAGCGTTATTAAAGATTGCTCGGAGAAAGATATAAAATTTTACACCGTAATATTATTTTCATGAAAATCTGACAAAATAAACGGGTCGAGGGTATATTAAGTATATGAACTTGTTTGCTTGCCAATATTTCACTTTTATTAGTTTATTAGGAAGTCTTTACATTTTGTATAATGTTTTTTTTGTAACAAAAATAGAAGGATGTATAAATTTAAATCCTAATTTATTTTCAATCATCAGTTCATTGAAATTGACTGATCTAGGATTAAATATTCTTTATTATATATAATTAGGTATGCTTGAGGTTTTAATAACGTTAAATTTCAATGTATGAATGTCAATAAAAAATATAGCCCATGTGTTATTCTGATGCATAAGCTGTATTATTGTAAAGTTTCATCAAAATCCGTTCAGTCGTTTTTGCGTGAAAGAGTAACATACATGCATTTACAAACTTACGCGGTTATAATATTATATAGTTTAGATTTATTATTTTTTGTATTAAAAAAAATGTAATTAATATAATTTATATAAATTCTATAATTACATTTTTTTTCCTACTGTTACTCAGAAAATCAATATCAATATTGAAATAAAAATATTCGTCAGGCTTTTGGCAATTATTTTTATCAAAATAACTGGTAACTTACACAAAAATTAAGGATGTTTATTTTGTTGTGATTTTTCTTTTGTGAGTTATGAACTCGTGAATTTATATATATTTTTTAATAACAATCAATATTAGATTAAGGAAATATGCTACTTATTTGAAGACTTTTACACAATAACTGCAAAGAGATAACGACGAATATACAAAAAAAAACATACTCGTAGACTCCTACGAGTAAGAATTTTTTTGTATGTTCATCGAGAGCAGAGCACAGAACCTTATCTTTTTATGAAATCAGTTAAAAATGAATGAAAATGATGGTTTAAACAGATTTAGTCTTCAGAAGTAAATCAGTTTGAATGTTTTTTTATGTTTTTCTTTCTTTCTTTATTTATTTCAGTTTGAATAAAATTGTAAAAAAAGAGCTGCCGATAAAGTAAATCAGAACCTTGATAATGGGGATCAGTCCTTTATGGATCAGTAGAAAATTAGTTAATTTATCGGGAATTATCTGCTCTTTGCCTCGTAAGTAAGCTATTGTGCGTAACAAGGAGATTATTCATCAGTTCTTTATGTGTTTTATCTTTACCGACAAGTAGATTATTCATCAGTTCTTAATGTGTTTTATCTCTTGCCGGATTTTTTGTTACTTAGATCAATAAACAGAATTTATGCACGAGTTAGTACCATATTAATTTACCAGATGGAAACTATATAAATTACACTATACTCATCTGAGTAAATTGTTACAAATATCCATCCATACTCATAAACTTTCGCGTTTATAGTAATAATAAGATGTACCTATTAGGCGACTATTGTCACTTTCATTAGGCGCTCGGCCACCTTGCTTGCCATTCATAATGATAAAAATAAAATACATAATAATGACATAATTACAGTAACTATAAATAAGTAACCCTTTGAAACGCTGCAACAGATCGTAAATTGCATTCCGTGCAACCAAGCTTCGAGTACACATCGATTTTTCTTGACCTGATTTCTTACATTTGCGTTTACTTTCAAAATGTTAAGTAACACCTTTCTATCGGCTTTTTCTAATTCATATATTCTTTTATGTATACTGTTTAATTACAGAGTCGACAAATAATTAAAAAAAAAATACTATAAAAATAATAATAATAAACCCGAAATATACGTCATATTAATCTATTTTTATACAAACAAGCTTTAACATTTCTATCTCTAGGGTAACATGAATATTTATGTACTTAAGTTCCGTAAAAATTAGGCTCGCAAGTTGAAATAGATTAATAGCTGAAAGAGGCCATGAAAGGAATTTTAATTTTGATCATTTTGGTAGTTTAAATAAATAAAAAAATACTAATTCTAGTAATATATGTAACATTTTTACAAATATTATTTTTACAATGAATGTAACATTGTAAACATAATATTTGTAATATTCTATATGTAATTCCAGGTGAACCTATTGGCTATAAATAGCCCACAATAACTCGACATAATCAAATAAAATTTTATTGTACAAGTTGTCGAGAATTCGAAATCATCTTAAATTATATTGTAACAATTGTTCAGAACTGAAAATTGTTGTAAATGATTTTGTAACAAGTGTTGTCAAATCATAATTGTTTTAGAGAATTTAAAATTAAATTATATTATATAAGTTGTTGGAAGTGGCCCCAATAATACACAAATTTTACCGAAAGCCGTCTCAGATGGCATGGCCATGGAATGCGAAGTGATGAGGAGTACGTGGTCAAAAAAGACTTAAGACTACCTGAACGTAAAAGAGGTAGGAGTCGAACCAGCATGAGTAAACTTATCGCTATAGAAAAATTACCTGACTCGACAACCCAGGATAGATTGTTCTGGCGCAACAAAATTATTAGAGCCGATCCCACATAAATGGGAACAGTGCTAAGAAGAAGAAAGAAGATGTAAGTTGTTGGAAGTCTCGAAATATGAACGTAATATAAATAGAAATAATCTTTATTCAAAAAAATTCAGTACAAGCAATATGAATAGTCATATTTTTCTATTCTACCACTCATTCGTAACGCAGATTTATCACAAGAAGAATGGGCAAGAAACTTGTATGTCTTGCTTTTTTGAATAGATGTTATATAATTTTAGTGTAATCAGCTATTTGCGATGAAATTACGGTCAACACAGGCTATGTTGATGCCAAATCACATAGGTTGTAATACGTAAAAGCAGTTACGTTCACGTCTGCATGCGACGAGCAATTTGTTCAACTTATCCATCAAGTGAACTGGATGTTTGACGTAATGGACTGTTTACAAAGACGTGGAACGTTTTTGACTCGTGAGATGTGATTACACGAACCACTCAGAATTTATTATTTTCCTCCTCCAAAATGGCTTCGGAAAGTGCCTCGATTTTGTCAATATCTTTTTTTTATAGACTATTTATTGATGAACTTGGTTGAACGTGGTTGCTTCACTGTTCAGTAACTGCGGGTTCGATCCGTTCTTTATACACATTTATGTATATTTTCGAGCTTATATCTGCATAAAAAAAAAACATAAATATTACCTATATTTTACGGTAAATTGACTATATTCCATTGATCCTGTACATATTATATTTAGTTTATAGTAGTACATATTTTCGGGTAAAAATATGTACGAGTCACTTCAATAATAATCTTCGATACATTATTTTATTGACATAAGCCTGTTCCTACAAAAGAAGAAAACAGTGTATTAGAAAAGAAAACAATCACATATATATTTTGAACCATAAGAAAGACTACTACACCAATGGTAATAAATTCTATCGATTACATAGGGAATTATTGGAATATTGAATCTTCACAAATATACATAAATAAAAATACTCTACGATTTGGTATTTGGTTAAAATTTGTTTAAAAATGTAATGGGCGAATTAATTACACAACGTAAAAGAACAGCCTAATTGAAATCTCCCTCTGTTTTGAAGTTGAAAAATTGTTTATACATAAAGTGTATTACGTTCCAGAATCAAAGAACCAACTGAGTTAATGACTCTGCTTTTTGAACAACTTTATTTATTTATATGCACATGTTGGTCAACACTTCAAAAACACCGCATTACGGTCGCCCGCGGGGAGTCTACTTTGTGGATTTTAGAATTTTTAATGGCAACGTTATGCCCTCTATAACTCTTTTTGAGGGTAACTGTTGGTGTATAAATTGTAAAAGGTACAATCATATTTTATTTTAATAATCTCATGGATTAAATATTTTATGCGTATCTTGCCCTTTTTGACTAATACGTGTGGGTAGTAATAAAATATTTGCCGGATGTATGAACCTCGAAAAAGGTATACTATAACAGTGTATGAGTGAGTTGGTTTAAAAGAAAGTGTGGGTGTACATAGAGAAGCGGAAAAAATGCCACGTGGAATATTGACAAAACAGATATGCAGCACAAAATGAAAGGATGAAGATATCTGTCGAGGCGTCGCTGACCATTATAACGTTAAGAAATTTTAAGCTTTCCAAAACAACTATTTTAACAATAAGAGTGTGATGAAAGTGGCTTAGTGCAAATGTTGAAGGTAAGAATAGAAGATTATGATACTCTATACCTGCTCTATATATTGCTTTTCTTTACCTTTTATCTCGATAATATACGTAGAACAATGTACAACAGACTTAGCCAAATTTGTTATGTTAGGTACCATGATATTATGAACTGTATACGTTGTACACTATAATCCAATATGGTTAAGGTGTGATATCGACATTTCCTACACTCAAATAACAAAAAGACAACCAGAAATATAAATTGACATATAAAGTTTTTGAAGTCAACGATATTTCAACCTTAAATATTTAAGTTAAGATAGTATACTTCTAAGCCATGACGCTCTCTATGGTATATTATGAGGCATTAAATTTCCCCAAAGTTACAATGCATGTATGTAAAAAAAAGGAGTTAAGTAATGCTTCGGACAATGATTATATTACGTTCAGTTTAAAAAGATTTTCTTTGTCTCCTAATCTTAACTGAAATCAGTGTTTTCCCATTTCTCGCTTTCTCATTCGGTACAACGGCTTCAACTAACCTCGAAACAAATGGGTACGTCAGCCGCAGCGTCGCCTACTGACGAACGAAAATTGCTTTGATTTTCAACAAATCTCCAAAAAGTGTTACTATGTTTCTACTTTGTAATAGTTTGCGCTAAGTTTACTGATCTTAGATAGTTACGTTTGAATAAAATATTTTTAGTAGATTATGTCCAACATGTTTTAGTTGCTGTGCGTTAGGAAATATGCATATGTAAAAATATCACTTTTACGATCGTGGTATAACTAAATTGTACCACATTCGATTCCGATGCTACTGTAATGAATATGAAATATCAATAGGTAATTAATAATTTTAATAAAGTATTTGAAGTAATTTAAACATTACAATTGATATAATATGTTTTACTAGAAATAGCAAAGTAATACATTGATATGCATATATACATATTTGTGATCGACTGATTCATGGTAGGTACTATAAATACTAAGACAACAAGTACATCGAAGTTAATTTTCTAAAATTTATAGCTCTAGGGTATATCTTAAATGGAGGGTAAAAATATACGATTTTTTATACCAAATCATAAATTTTATATCCAAAAAGAGGAGTGCTGGTAATAATATTGATGACAAAAGTCAAATTATTTGGATGATTTTAATATATGTTTGGTAATATTAAATTACACAACAGTGATTTCACTGGGACTATAAATACTCGATATCTCCAATCTCTCATATTATACAGTTTATAAACACGACAAACACAGTTAATGACTACAATGAAATGTAGTCTCATAATTGTATTAAAAATGCAACTCACGGAAAGTAAACATTATCGAATTGGAACGAACCCTTAATTGACTTCACAAATGGGGTTCATTAATAATGTTTCCGAGCGACAGCACCCCAAGCCCATGTGCTAAATTGTTATAAAACCTGCAACTTATGTATATCATTACGCCGAACGCCTGAACCCCCGGTTACATTTCATTGTACATCGACCTTTAAATGTATTGCAGTAACAACAAAGGTAAGTTAAAGTAGAGATGCAAGAAACATGAGGCGAGCTTTCAGCGGGCCAACAAATGGGGCTGTCAACCACAGGTGCGTCGTGGCTCCAGTATACGCGTAACGAATATTCGCGTAATTCATTATGCACGTAAAGACGGTTACATTTAAAAGAAGCTGAGCGATTGCTAAGAACTGAAGAATAAATTATTTAAAATGCTTATGAATCACATTACACATAAATTTGTAAAATGAAAGTGAATATGTAGTATACAAAATAGTAGTCATTTATCGGTTTCTTAAGGGTTGGCAATTCGCATGTCACACTCCAGGTGTTTCAGATTTCCATCGGCTACTGTAACTATTTACCATCAGATAGGTCGTATGCTTGATTGGCACATTCGTAGTACAAAAAAAAACTATTCTGTGTAATCAAATTAGATAAAAAAAATATTTATTTAATTAGGATATTTTAGTGGTTATAGTTTTTATATTAATTTTTTTCTATCGTTGACAATGAACTATTGTAGCCTGCTTACAAATAATATATTTTATTAAATAAAAGTTATACTAGAACAGATTGTCCTTCATTTTAATAAAAGTAGTATGTAAATAATATAAAAGAAAAACAACAAACATGTGTCTTTATGGTGATCTGCGGTGAATAAGTGACAAAAAATAAAAGTTTTTAAAGTAATTTATTATTACGTATCTTACAGTATAAATAATTTTATGTTTGGGACATAGATTTATGTCATGTTATTATTGCTTAAGAAATAATTATTGAAAAATTTATCGCGACTGAAACGTAATCACACTTGTGAAATAGTAGGCATCAAGTGAAATTAATGCCAGTAACTATTGCTATACTCGTAGATATGCTTATATCATATATAAGGTCTACGTCTATAAAAATTAAGTTTATTATAACTGGAACCATAATATCTAATATTCAATACAATTATAATTTAAAAATAACAATAATAAATATAAAACATATCAGTTGAATTTTTAATCATATATTTTCAAAGGAAGTTACTAGGAGAATTTAACAGGATAGTCTGTATTTATTTTTTTATTTATATTTGTTCCTAACAATAAAGTAATGTATAGAGTGTAATAATTGAGTGGCAATATTATTCATTATTCTAAAAACAAAACAAAGTTTGATTTTAGAATTAAAAACAAAATGGACAATAACGCATTGAATACAAGTTAGAAAAATACTTCCAAATTACCAGGTAGTTTTTCAAGATAATTGTGATAAAACTTTCACGTTAAGTGCTAAAAATATTCTGTATGAATACAGTTTTCTTCTATACTAAGTACAAAATAATGTTACTAGTTTCTCTTTTTGTGTGTAAATCCTTAACCTGATTGACAGTGTCTTAAAGCGCGAGACACGCGCGGCTCAATGTTTGTGAGTAATTAATTATTCCAGCAGTACAGATGTGACATGGGGTGCTTCGAGAGCAGTTACCGTGGCCATGTGCAGTTGTGATGACGATGATTTGATGATTTTCTAGCAAAAGTTTGCCAAACATATAATAAAGAATTGACTTTGCCTATCGTTAAAATTAATAAGTTTTTTTTTATTTAATCAGTTAACGATTATATTATTAGTATTTGATAAATAGTGTGACGCGACATGTAGTTTTTTATCAAGTTGATTTAAAAAAAAATAGCAATTGCTTGTTAACGAGATTCATAGCTCTTTGTGATAGAAAATGAACTAACTACAGATATTAGTAAACTAAACTGAAAAGTTATTTAACCATGCATAAATTATCATAAAAGCAAGAACTAATACTATTTGAGAGAAACGAGTAGGTGTGAGATCAGTTTTATAAAAATTATTCGTATGTACTTCAGAACATCGGAATTTGACACTTTGTTTAAATTACTGCCTGCCTCATAAGAAACCTAGCGTAAAGATAAATTGGTAATAACTTCATACGTGACATAAACATATTTCATTCAGATAGCCCAAAGCATTACGGAATTAATTCATTACAAAGTTAATACCCGGCTGCCGGACAGAAAATGTTGCAGAATTTTCAATTTTGCAGGTTACGCCTCTTAATAATAATTTTATTAGAACGGCGTGAATACTTACTAAGTTTATTAATCTATAGGTTCCTTTTTCTGAAAATACTTTAGCTATTTGACTGTTTTTGATAAAAATGTTTCTTTTATTGAATCAATTATATAGTAAATTCGGAATTTATATCAGATTTGTTTCATGTTGGCGCGAAGATCGATTATATTAAAGGGATAGACTATATTATACTTAAAAAAATATGAAAAAGGTAAAAAAGAGAATAAAAGATTGGATAGGGAATCAAAAATTCGTCAAGTAATAGAGATATAAAGCTAATAATGTAATTTAAAAAATGGAGAAAGAGTTAATTGTAGAATTAATAGTAATAATAATCATGGGTACTAGATAACTGATACAAATACACTGATAGAATTTTTTTTTCGTAAATACACCGGAAGTGAGGTGGTGTGTTAAACCGCTATATCATCGAGGCCGTTAAATTATTACTTCTAAACAGACGAAGTCATGGGCATCAGGTAGTGAATTTATAATTCATAACAACTTTAATATTTTTTTCTTATGGTATATACCTACGTCAACAAGAATTTAGTTTGATTTTGACAAACGACGGGCGTGGATTTAATCTATATGTGGGCTTGAGCGAATATTGAGTATTTATTTATTTTGACCATGGTTTTGGTGTTTTACTAAAATTTATCTGACAGTCCGTGAAATTGGTCCGATAAAAGCATGTCTATATATTTTTATGTACATATAAAATAATTTTGAGTAGACATATGCCATTTCAGTATATAAATGTACCCTCTTTTTTTGTAATGTTTATGTTTGTCCTACAAAAACCATTTTCAATTATGACAAATTAAATATCTATAACGTACAAGAGAATCAATTTCATGAAAAGTAAAAGAATATAATTGATATTATTTTTATAACAAGGTTGTATTTGAGCACTATAGAATAGTCTTCTTTATCTATTTATCATTTCGAAAATTTATCAAGTTTGGAAATCTATCTTAGCACAAGAACAACAGTGAAGATACTTGAATGCTCTTAAAAAAATGTAATTTTACTTTATTAAATTGAAATATCAAATAACACGAAATCATTAGAAATATATTTTTAAATATAATAAAATAGTTAACTAGAATTATTGAAATATCTGCAAACAAGGAAACAAGTCAAACTAAAAAACTGAAAACAGTAAAATACACAAGTTGAAGTCGAATTTGTAATCTCTACTTATTATTTTATTGTCAGTTGAAAATCACGCGGCGAAAGCTGCCTTTGAACTCAAACTTAGATATTTAACGAATTTAAACTGAATAATAGCAATGAAGGTAAAATGAAAGCGAAAAACTTCAATTACTGTACCCGCCATTGAATTTAATGAAATCTCCGCAATTGCTACTGACGACTGAACAGGTGTATTTTTGTTTAATAAACGTTAAGACAAAAGGCCACTGTTATCAGGGGTCGCGAACAAAGGACGCAAACCTTTTTTTTTTGCCCTTTTTCCTTGGCTCGAGATAAAAAGAGAAAGTGGATTAAATGCATAGATAGTCGTCACCCATAAAGAGATTCTACTTGCAGATAATCCGGAGAGAAAGCGTGTTATCTGAAAGGAAAAAGGTTTCGCGTCAATGTATTTTTATGCAGGTACGCTGTTGAGATAAATTTTATTGATGAGGAACATGCTACGGTATCGTGATTGTCACAGATAAAATAATAATGACAGTACCATAATGAAACATCTTACTGTACTCGTTATATTCGAAAGTATGATGCTGTCCTGTGACACAACAAAATTTTACAAGGTTTTTCTATATATATTTTAAATCTTCCTTCATTCAATATATATTTTAAAATACATTTTAAAATAGATATTGAATGAAGATATTAGCACATTTTACTAAATAAAAAAATATTGGCGAAAAAATTTATAGCGTATATTTCAATATTGAGGAGTTATTTTAGAATTTTCATTATGACAAAATCTCTCGCATTCGATATTTTTGCAGAGCGTGCATTAAATTTCGTATTCCCTTCAGAAATTCTGCTGCAATTATTTGTCTTTGAAATGCAGTTGGGTACGGAACTTGGATGCGCTTCTGCACTTGCACTATTCAATAATGCTGAGACAATGAAACTTGAATAATTTCTTTGAGAAAAGAAATGAATTATTATAATGTACAACAATTTTTTTCCTTACAATCTTCTTTCGCATTTATTTAATATTCAACTTACAAAAATAACGTTATTTTACTGTTAATTTCTATAAAATATCGCTGATACTATACTTTTTGTATACAGTTATAACTTTTTTATATTCGACATCTTTATAACAAACAAATAAATACTAGGAAGATCTATACTCATGTTTAATTTTCAATATAAGAATCCAATACAAGACAACGGGTTTAAGTGTTCCCAAAAATACTGGAGTATGTTTAACATTTATTGTAGTGTAGTAGACAAAGCTGTTTTAAAACAAATATCTAATATTTCAAATCAACAGAGCCAAATATACTGGTACGTTACAGGTGATAAACTGATATCGATCAAGAGTGAGAATTAATTTCACGGTCTTATTCATATATAATACCATAAATACATAATGTTACCTGTGACTTTGTCTGCTTTTTTGAGATTAAAGATACCCTATATACGTCTTCGTGATACAATCCGGCCTCATATCAAATTTAAGTCAGCTGTTAAGGCGTGGCAACAGATAGATTGACATACTTTCGAATTTGTAATATTAGTATGTATGTTAAAATGTTATCAGTTGTTACTACCTCGAAGTCATTAAGTATTTTCATCACACCACACTGCTATAGCCTCGTTAAGTGTACCCCGGAGGAAACAGTTGGGAAACGGCGCTTTTTCTTGAATTTTTAACATCGCCTTAATACCGCGGCGTAATTTATGAGAAAACTGCGGAAAGCATTATGCGATAAAGTTTCTTAATTGCTGTTAAAAATTAAAAAGTGAATTTAGAATTAATTTACTATTTTATAATAACATAATATCTCTTCTATCGAACTATTGAATTGACGATTGGATATAATAAAATATTTATCATAAGTTTCTTTTTTATATATTACATATACAACTAAATATATTTATAAAAATTGTGCAGTAAAAAGGTAGTATTTCTTTATAATTATATACATAGTATGGCAAAAAGCTTTAAAAAGTTGTATCGAGACTAGACTCGTTGAAACTTAATAAACTAGATTTTATAAAATAAATAAAAAAAAATGTTTATTTCGCTTTCGATTCTAATTTGTGCCATAGTCGTTATAGGTACTATAAACATATACTTATTTAATATACGATTATGTACTCTAGAGCTACAATTTCTAATTAAAAATATACAGTGAAAACAATAAAAACGTTTCGTTATAAAAACAGAAGTTAGTACCTACCCGGAAGAAATTATTATAAAGAATGTTGTTAAGATCAATTTTTATAAATTTTGTTACTGGTCTGTACGATATTTAGGATTTTTCGCCATCTCTATAATGAATTTTAGTTTATTACGTCATATAATAGTGTCAACATCACCGGAGGGTGTTTTTATGCTTGGTAACGAAATAGTGTTTTAGTGGATGATCGTAGAGTGAATATGAAACCAGGCCTGTGAGATCATCGCGGCGAATTGATCAGAAATTAATGTCATTTATTTCCTCAGGAAGACCGCGTGAAGGTCACCACGATATAAAGATGATATGAATACACATTGAATTGTTCGATATGTAAATCAATTTTTTGTTTGTTTGCAAGATTCGAACGTGGTTCGAACTATTAGTTACGGGATCATTATTCCACTTCCTAATTCTGCAATATATAAATCAACACATACAAATTTTTGCTTGTAATGTTCGAACTTGCGATATTTGGTGTGTAATTCAAAGGCGCAAATCACTAAACTATGCTTTGTGTTATAACAGCGTAGTCCTTATAAATAATCGATTAAACTGACGTTCGACTGAAATACGATTTCATACTACTATATACATGACTCAATAGTGGAAAAAGAACTAGCAACATAAATATTGGACCCAGTTCAATTTCACGACAGTTTCAAATGACTTTTAGCCATTGAGAAACTTTCAAAACTCAGTCGTGTTCCTAAGAAATCGGTATACAGTGGCAATTTAGTAAGAGGAATGGTTCTTGTCAGACATTGCTTAGGAAAATATGAAGATTGATGATGTATACTATAGTCTAGATATTGACTCATGAATTATGACTTTACAAGCTTTTACCCTAAACATCATCTGTGTAATTGCAACATGTTAATACATCGATCTGAAAAATTGTTGCTTAATACTTCTTAGAGGCGATTATGACATTAAATACACCTTTGTTTTTTAATTAATGATAATGAAATAGAGTATCACCTACGGGCATCAGTGGAGGATGATAAGATGAGCATAAATCAGATCAGTGAGCCCATCGTAAAAAAAATCACGAAGAATTTATCGTATTGATTTCCTGGGGAGGAACCGTGTGGAGGTCAACCTGACGTGATACATTGCTAGCTATGCGATTTTTATTTTATTGCGAGTTACAGTAGCATAAGTTACTCCTTATTACATCAGCTACCTACCAGTAAAAGTCCCGTCAAAATCGGTCCAGCCATTTCAGAGATTAGCCGGAACAAACAGACAGACAAAAATTTTAAAAAATGATATTTTTTTGTTTATATACCGTGTTTATATTCATATGCATGTAGTAAAGACAGTTATTTCAATATTACAAATAGACACTTCAATTTAATTTATATGTATAGATGTAATATTTTAAATAACAGTTGGGTATTTAGAACTATTGTTAACTGTCGATATGGCAATGAACACAACACTTGACGTGCCCACATTTCATTGGCTATATTCGAATCCAACAAGTGGGCGAGCCCATTACCATCTCTTACATTAATTTCGGTTGTTTCCATAACAGAAATCATCTGGTCAGATGATTTTTTTTCATGTGTCTACCAGTTTCGATCTCATGACCTTTAGGGTAGTAATTCATTAAGCCACTACACTCTCGTTAATAAGTGAAATAAAATATCATAATATTAATACGTTAAGCAAAAACTTTTTACGAAAATTCTCCTGATGGATAAGTATGGAATTTCGCACACTTATAATTTATATAGAGAAGGAGTGCAGAATGCTAATACATTTTAAAAATATATTAAATTATTAAAAAAACATTGTACACACTACAATGAATTTGACACATACACATAGATGTATAGTTTTGGACAATGGAACTTCAATAATGTACAAATTTATAATTTACATGTATTAATTATTGTCGAATTTCCATCATTAACTATACCAAACATACTAAGAATTGATTGAGGCGTTAAGCCAAACAACAAATAAACAAACAATCTCTCTTTTACATTTATAAATTACTACCTATTGCCAGCGATTTCATGTGTATAACCTTTCATGCCTTATTTCAGTTCCTTTGTGTTTATTGTTTTAGATAAAAATAAAGCAGGTACATCTTCGTGATACATCTTAATAGCTAATTTCATTAACATCAGTTTAGTTGTAAGAAGTAACAAACAGACAGGCAAATTTTCGCATTTATATTATTAGTATAGACGGATAAATACTAGAGTAGTAAGCATGCTAACAATGCATCTAATTATATGCTTAATAGAAAACTTCTACAAATAAAATTAACTTACGATTGCATGTTCTAAAGAAATTCCTCTTTGTGAGGTTGTTTTCATGTACAAACAAGTTTTATTCTATTCCACATTTTTTTATATTGTCTTGAAAATAGTGGCTTTTAATTTTTTCTGTATTTTTTATTTGTATATACAAATTACATACATCATTATTTCGCCAATACTAGTAGACTGATTATTCTTGTTTAAATATTTACCGTCTTTAAAATAGTGGTATTTAACTTCTGTATTTTTTATGTACTATGATCTGATGAATCTTTATAAATATCTTAGAAAAGAACAATTTAAAGTGAAAATTTACTTGTGCGCTGCTGCAACTTGTATAACCTTGTATATTTTTGTGCAATATTATATATATATGTACCTAGTAAAATTTTACTCACTTATTTTTTGTTATTTGATTGAAATTTACAATGTTGACAACTAAAAAAATAGGCAATTCACGACATACATTACTAGTATATGCAAATTGTCATAAATTATAAACATTTCTTAACTGCAGTTATTTACGTTATTTCATAACTGAATGTTATATTAACCAGAAGCAATATCTAAGAATAAACAATACTAAATATCACTATTCTCAGCCAGACAATGACGAGACAAATCAATTATACCTGTACAGCCCAGAAGTTAGCCGCTGAAACTAGATTTTGATTGGCATCTGTTAAATTCTGCATCGGACAGAAGACAGACAAGATAACATGTGCCATAGTTTATATACTGTATGTACATAGTATACTATATGTATACTATGTATATATGTACGTGCATGTCATGAATGTACGTACGTATAGTATATTTATATATATAATGTGTGTTATTTTCTAATATTTATTATATCCTATCCCTATTACCTTTATATATATTCTTCCATTCTATTTATGGGCCACCTACCACTTTTGTTGTATTTTCTCTATCTAAAGGTTGTCTGGAAGAGATTGCTTCTTGCGATAAGACCGCCTTTTGTAGTTCCATTATCTCTTTTCTGTATAATTCTTATGTATTAATTCTATTGGTGCAATAATGAGTTTATAAATAAATTAATAAATAGTTTGCAACATAAAACTATTCTACTGTAAATTTATAGCTGCACACGTTTCTGTAAACAACTGGATATGTAGGTGAAAGGTGTAGAGTGGAACAAAGGGACTTAGTAAGGCCTTTTTCGTAGTCCAGCCGTCTTCCATGCTATGCTTGATTAACAATGGGTATTCGTCGATATTCACTATTATCTTTATAATAGTAATACCTAAAATACTATCAAATTATTCCCAGAATAATATTAAAAGCTGAATAAAAAACAGATGATATCATAAATAGACTATAATGAAACTCAGCAGTGCATCTCATACTGGAATATTATTAAAAACGCATTACAGTTTTGGCTCTGTTCCAATTCCGCGACATTTTTCAGTTATTGATAAAACTTCAATAGCAAATCGTATTTGTAAGAAATGGTATACAGCAGCAATTTAGTAAGACGGATTGCCGTTGTCAGACATTGGTGCGAAAATATGAAGATTGATGGTCGTATGGTTTATCTGTTGACCCGAGGGTCGTGATGCTGCGCTGTCTTCTATTGCGCGCAAGGTTTTTGTGTCACATGTAATCTGTTCGCCAATGTTGTAAGGTCTAAAAGAAAAGTGAATTATGTATTATATATTAGTATATAAATATTGTTTTTGGTAACAAAGTTTATACTCATTGTTATTTAAAGTATCGTTGTGAATATATAGAATATATATATACCTACTATATTTTAGGCTTGAATTTATACTTTCCAAATTATTGATTTGAAATCTAGAACACAATGACATTTCTAACTTCGATTGGAATGTATTAATATTTAAAGTAATATGGATATTGTCACATGATGATACTAGGAGATGGGCATAGCAACTTTAGAATAAAAATAAACAAGTGGATTTGTTACATTTGAACTCATTATTATGTGGCTGACATAATTACTAAATCATTTACTGATCATAACATTTGGAGATATAAGTTAATAGGTATTTGATTAGTATGTAGAATTAATATAAACAATTAATAAAAATCAGAATTAAATATATAATTAGATAGGACTTTCTATATCACAATTATCGTTCCTCTACTTCTTTGGACTAGATCTGGACTTCTTATGTTTTATTCTTTAGCCAAAAGTAGCCTTGTTGCGCTTCAGTTATTTTGTTGTTGATTTCAAATTCTCATCTAGCGTATTTTGAGTCAGTTTTATTTCAGTAATGAAATTCTAAGCAGAGATAAATGAATAATATATAATATATATGTATGTATGTGTATTTTAAACAAAACGTTATAAAATATTCGTATATATATATAGATAATAATAATATCTATTGAAAAAATATTTGGGAAATCACTGCAGTCGTCGTGTATAGGTACGAACTTTAGTGGTACATAGTTCAGTTTAGTCAACAATATTCACCGAATTAGAGCATAAACTTTGGGTACTTGTATTCATAACGAGCTTACTACTGAGATTAGTAGTTGATTTTATATATGACTGCCAAATTAACTGTAATTCGAGGAACATAATTTACTCATATGAGTAAGTATTAAAATATAATACTTCATATTACTACAGCATAACACGCCATTTATCGTCCTACGGCTTGGCACGTTTTCTCCTCAGAGGACGATATTGTTTTGGTATAGGCTATAGGTTAATGGTCAGATTGCATCGTTCTTCGTTCATGATGTACTGGTACTCACTAAGGCATACCATTAACATAGGCAATGTTATCATCATGATTTTATAAGTAAAAGGCTATTGTGTGTATCGCATTGTTGAAATAAAATATAATTTTTGTGGATCCATTTCCGTAAATTTCCTTTCAGTAAATAATTAATTCACCATCCATCATAGACTTAATTTAAACAAACCCTGTCCCAACACGAAGTTTCTGTAAACTGCGTAATTAACAAAGAGCAATAAGGGAAAAAAAAATTAACAAATTTTCAATTTGACTTTTCCGTTGTTTCAGAACGACTGGGGAGTTTAAGATGAATAAACAACGATTCCAGTGGAAATGTAATCTTGGAGATTTTGTGAAGTGTTCAGAATATTTTATTTTGTGACTGGTTTGTTGGGAAATAAAATGGAGTGTTCGCGGGCCAGTCCGACGCGGGTGCTCTCACTTTGGACACTTTTGCTTGGCAGCATTAATATTGCAGGTTAGTAATGTTTTATTTTTCATGCCATTTATGTTAGAGTGACATATTTTATCCTTTAACACGATGAAAGTTTTTTACGCGCGTGATGCGCGTAAAGGTTAGGTGTTATGTTATTTAGCTGCTACTTTTAAATAATATAAAAAATTTACATGTTGATTTGGAATTATAATAAGGTTATTTTGTTCTATAAAGATTGTCGTATGAAATTAGTACGATACTAACATGAAAGTTATGCTGTCAATTACAAAAATCTAAGCATATAAGCAGTCGTTCTGGAAAAATAAGAATTTTGTTAAGTTTTAAAATATACAATAATATATTTTTCTTTGTCACATGAAATAATATATAATGTCAATAACGATATTGTAACAAGTTTTAGGATATCCGTAAAATACGTTCTATTTTCAATTTATGTTAAAGAAGAAGAGTTTCTCAATTTTGGTATATTTTTTGTATGTTACGTTTCGCGATCCTTATCTTCGCCAAAAAATGAATATCGGTTTGTTTTATAAGAAACAAAATATAGTTGTTATCATGCTAATAAAATAAAAAAAAAATAGTTACTGTATAAATTTTAAAAGTTTTTAATTTGGACTCTTCGACCAAACTAGAAATCATTGTAATGTTTTGTATTAAAATATATACATATGAGTATTCGTATTACCGTAAAACTTTTTATTATGTCGTTATACATAATATGTCGTAGAGAACAGATTATTAAAAAAAATACTCCTAAATAAAATCCTGGAAGTTTAGTTAATGGCATCGATAATTATGAGGTATAATAAACAACTATTTGTGACAAATATTTCTCAGATATATAGCAAAGCAATGCTAGTAGTAATTGTTTCACTCTCTCTCATTTTTTTTTATACTATGATGGCAAACAAGCATACGGCCCATCTGAAAGTAAATGGTTACCGTAGCCTATGGCCGCCTGAAACACCAGGGGTGTCACGTGCGCGTTTAAAATCAGCAGTTTATAGGTTGATTTTTTTTCAGAACAGCTAATATATTTAAATTCTAAAATTTATAGAATTTCATGCCGCTCATCAAATGAGATATAACACAAATGGAACAAATATGCATAGTGCCTAGCCTTGGACGTTTCGTGTCGTGTCGTAATAAAATAAATATAATTATGTACCGCGTACAAAACAGTTGGTTTTAATTTTAATGGGATTTGAAGGACAGAAGTGAATCGCGTTAGTTGATTAAATTTAAAATATCATGCATAATTATTGACGTTTTTTTTATTTAAAACTAGCTGTTCCCGCGTATTCGTCCGCGTGGAATTTAACTTAATTTTTTATAAATAATAGACTTTTTATAAAATAAAAGTAGCTCAAGTTATTCCTTATTGCATCATCTACCTGCCAAAAAAAGTACCATCAAAATCGGTCCAGCCCTTTCAGAGATTAGCCGGACCAAATAGACAAAAATTATAAAAAATATTAGTTTGGTGTATGTACCGTATTTATATTCATATGCATGTAGTAAAAAACGGTTATTTCAATATTACAAACAGACACTTCAATCTAATTTATATGTATAGATATGTTTTTGTATATACTAAGTAGCATCTCGTCCGGCCTTCTGAAGAGTATTTCAAATAATTTGAACATAATATTAATAAATTATATAACCTACCCTACCTTTCCCTATCAGTCTGTTGATAGAAAAATTTGCTTGAAAATACGTTCAGTAGTTTTTAGATTATCGCAATAATTAACGGTCGTCATGGAAGACTTTGCATAACAATATGTCATTGTATAACATACGTATATACATTTTGTTATTGTGGAAGATTATAGGATGAGAATTGGCTGATTGACTTTTGACTTTATGATTGAGACGATAGTCTAAAAATTTTTGTATTCTGTATACAATATTAATAGTGACACCCCTCCGGGGAGGGCCCCATATACAATAATCACATTTCTTTATTCTTAAAAAAATTACCACTCTTCTCCTTTTTATTTCTGTAAAGATATTTATCGTGCTGTCGACTTTCTTGCCAATTCTTTTTCAATAACTACTTTCTAGTATATTGACAGATAATTGAAACTTTATTGAATTAATTTTAAACATATAATTAATAACTTTATACGTACAGGTATTGCCAATAAATAACAATATTGTCATACCTAAATTATGAGTATTTATAATTCTAAAGTCGTCTAAGAAAATATTTTATTGAACCATAAAATTACTTAAAATTGGACCATGATATGGCAACTGTATGGGACAGGAAAATCCCTCAGAACAATAAATCTTTCCACGTGATTTGGAAATCCCGCACACCACGCACACCGCTTATAAAATAATTGTTTATTAATATGTATAATACTCGCAGGTACAATTTAATATTAGACAGATTAAATACTTGTTACCGTCGTACGTGAAACAATTCTTTATACTCTCGGTGGTGTAGCGGTTAAGCACGCCGATTTACTTTCGATGATCGCGGGTACGATTACTCGCACGGTACAAACATATCATTTTATGAGTATGATTATTGCTGGCAGCTTGTCTACCAATCTTTTTATAAACTTTGTATTTTTGATATTTGTTTTGTATATGTCACTTTTGACTAGTTGTTGTTACTTTTCTTTCGCTGTGAGCCCTTTTGGTAAATATATATATTTTGTAACACCACAGATATATATGTACAAAGTGAAAGCTCTTAATCCACAGTACACTGCTCATTATGGAAAGAGTTAAAATATGTCCTTGTCAACGTTTGTAACTATGGAGATTTCTTAAATTAATGAAAATAATTATACTCTATGATTTTGTTTCATTACCTCACAAAAGTAATACTTTTGGTCTGAATTGAAACATCTCACTCGCATAGATACCGGTACGTAAGTACTGAGATTTCTGAATTAATTGATAATAAATATTAATATCTCAGATAAAGTAAATGAAGTTTCAATATGAAAAGGAAATCTTCTGAATTTAAATATTTAAATATGGCGGAAGTTCCAGATTTGAATATCAAATGGAATTCTAAATACTAAATGACCTAATCGAATTTAGGAATGTATTTTAGCTGTAATTGTGAGTTAGTACACAATTTACATTGACTCTATGACAATTTGTAGTAGTAGCATCATATGGTATATTATATACAAAAGGTTATATCTGTATATAAAAGTATATATATTAGAAACCTTACTAAATTCCTACTTAAATCTCATATAACATTGAAAGGTCGGGCACCTGGTGTACCTCTTCGGTTTCTAAGGGTTCTCGCACGCAGTATCATGTTTGTGAAGCTATATGACCTTACGTAACAAAGAACGGTCAATTTTGTTATGATTTCTATAGCATATACCACAATCTAAGAATAAATCCACATCAGTCAAAGTTGTCATATCGTTAATTACAGCGGATTGGTTCTGTTACGATCTTTGTTACGGTCATTAATATATGTTGAAAGGTATATTTTTTTAAATCTATTCGATAAAATAATATTTACAGTTTATGTAACTAATAATAAAAATACCCAATTTCCATGCCTGTATTATAATAAATTGTAGCTATTTAAATTGAACAATTATGCATTAAGAGAGAAAATGTTAAATTTCATTGTAAATAGTACAAAGACTAGTCATAGTAATTATAATAGTATAAATTTATAATATAGTTCATTCGGGCTCTATATAATTTAAATATCAATAGAAATCGTGAAATAATAGGCTTCTTGAGGATGATTTATAGATTTATATGTACAGACAGTAATGATTCTTGTTAGCTTGCTTAAAAAATAAAATGACTTAGTGTAATAGTTGTGGTCATTAATATAAAACATTTCAGAGAGTTCTGCTTGTTACATTATAAATAAATTTTAGTATTCTTAAAAGACGATGAATTTAAAATTGTCTGAATTGTAGACAATACGTGAAAGTATATTTCTATTATATTAATATATACTAATATTATAAAGAGGTAAAGTTTGTGAGTTTGTTAGCAATCTTGGATCTACTAAACCAATTTTGAGAATATTTGGCTAATAGAAAACCACGTTTCTTATATATTAACCTGAACATTTTATTTAATATACATAGTATACAAAGAAGTTTTAATAAATAAAATAAACATAATTTATTCAATAAATATCATTACCCGAAACCCGGTATAGCTAAATTAACATGCAAATACATACATATCATATATATGCAATCAAAATATGACACTCGTTTTGACAGTCTGGAAATAAATTATAAATCTCAGTACTAACCGAACCACACTTATAATTTCATTGCAAGTAAAAATACTAATACTTTATAAATCATTATTACATAGCATAAAACAAAGTCGTTTTCTCCGGATGTCCGTCCCTATGTATGCTTAAAAAACTACGCGAATTTTGAAGCGTTTTTTTTAATAGATAGAGTGTTCAAGAAGAAGGTTTATACAATACATGTACACCCGTGTGAAGCCGGGGTTGGTAATATATAGGATATAATATATTGAGTTTAGTATAAATCTATTAAAGTATTTTATATTTAATGAAATAATTTATAGTAACGCGTATTTTTTACGCGTCAAACAATATTACAAAAAACTTTATTGCCTTATACATCAAATATTACTATAAAAAAGAAATACGGGTACAAACTTTCACGGTGTACAATGCAGCGTGAAATAAAGTACAGTTAAAAAGAAACATAATCGTCCAAAGTTACTTAGAATAATTGAAAAATTACCATTTTACTTCTTCAACACAAGCTTTGTAAAAGTTTATGTTGAATCGCGAGGAATGAAATAACGTGACGAGAACACACGGCTCTAATGTTTATTGCACACGTCGCCTCGTGTCAGAATATTAATTAATATATTTAATGCTATTCATATTTACTGGATATACTTCACCGGATAATTCAATAATTCAAACAGAACTTTGCATTCAAAGTGTAACTTAATTCAGAACTTTTTAAAGTGAGTTACATACGTGAACAAACTTTTTATGTTCAAATAAGAAAAAAGAACGATGTTTAAGTTCTTTTTTATTATATATGTATATTATAGAGGTTCTCACGAAACTACAGCATAGAGTTTTGAGTATATTAAGGTAATAAGGGTTGGCAACGTTCATGTGACAGCACTGGTTTCCCAGGTGCCCATAGGATACGTAACCATTTACAATCAGATGGGCCGTATGCTTGTTTGCCACATTCGTAGTATAAAAAAATTATGAACCTAGGTATTCTACTGTCTATCGTAACTTTGTAGCCTATAATTTTTACAATTAATAAAGCTGTCGACTATACTTTAATAATTGGCAAGGTATAATGTAGATCGGCCTTCTATATTAACCTCCTCCAGTTAAGAGTCCTTATACCTTACCTACCTTGATACGTATAGATAAGAAATTTGTAATAAAGATATAACCTTATGAATTCTCACAAATGAAATATAAACAGCCAATTCATTAGCAACCACTTTACAGTGACAGCGGGTACTCAGCGGGTAGCTCACCAAACAGAATGCATCTGTGTCCGCCGCAGATATCCGTTGAATATTTACTAGACGGCAGCGTGGCTTGTTTTCATTAGCTTGATTGCTTGAACCCATTTTTGCAGCAAGTGTTGAATGTAAGTAGGTGCTTGTTTACTGGTAAACTAAATGAAATGAATGTGAACATTTGCTCTAACGAAAAAAAACGCTTCGTTTACAGTTTATCAGCTTATAACCTCACTAATAGCGTGCAGGTCTATGGATCTCTTATTACGCTTTATTAGATGATAATTGTATCTTGGCCCGTGTACCTCGTGGTCCCAAGGGATTTTTTGGGTAATATTTTCTTAATAAATACTTATTAATGAAAATAACATAATACATTCAACAGTAGTTTAGGATACATGTTGATGGATAATCCAGTCAAATTAGCATTATGAATCAAAAATACGATTTATTAGTATTAAAACATTTTGTTTTTTATATGTGTTACATCACTCACCACTTACAAATATAAATAATGCAAATAGTATTAGAGTGTAACTGCTTTCCCCTTTATTTCTAAACTGTTATGTTAACATTTATATTCAGACTTTTAATTGAAGACTATTTTCGTTTAAATATCGGTATTGTGTATATAATGTGTGTGTATATAAATTAATTATTAGGAAAACTAAAGAAGAAAACGACATGCTATGAATTTTTTTTAATTCTGTATGTATTTGCTATATGTCTATGACTGATTATAATGCCAGTGCAATATAAAAACAAAATATAAAAAATATAAAATATAAAAACAAACATGATAAAACAGCGTTTTGTGGTATACGTATACTAGTAAACCGAATAGTTTGCAGTATAAATATTATAATAATTGTAGTAATACTTACTATTTACCCAATACAGATAAAATATTAAAGGATTAACTGTACAATATTAAATACTCTGCATTATATTATTATGTATATTTAAATTAATACTTAATACATCATCATTTAAATTTACAACCACATTATTTCTAGGCTATATATGTATTTATGAATGTGGCATAAAATTAATTAATTTTACTTTATATCAAGAAAATAAAGTTTTAAAGTACTGTAGTAGTCACTGACAACCCTAGAAAGACCTAGGAAGAAATTACAGTACCTAATAGAGAGGTTAGACGACGCGGAAAACAGCGTAGTGAAGTGGTCCCTGGAAAACATGCTTTTATTTTATCTAATGGCTTTTACTTGTGACTTCTCTTCAGTGCCTTTACTGTTGTTAAATCCAGAAGGATATTGCATACATATCTCTGTGTCATTCTAACATTTTCTCTATTTCTCATTTTAATTCTTTTTCAATTCTGCTGTTTTGGTTAGCTAAGCTATTATATGCTGTGTTTTAAATATATTGTACTTACTAATTGTTGAGACACGGTAGTCGATAGCTATACAATAATTGACGGTGCTGAGTGATTACATGACAATTTTATTTAGATTTGTCTCATTTTCTTGATTTACTTCTACTACTTTATTTTTTGGAAATACTCTCTTTCCTCTCTTTCTCTCTTCTTTCTCTTCTGTCTGGAAAAGATTATACATTAGCTTTTTGTACTTAGTTTTATTTTAATCTATAATTTTATTTAAGTTCTTTTCATGTTTGTGCAATGTGTTACACAAAAATGTTCTCACCGCTTGCCTGTATATTACATACTTGGTTCTCATCTTAATATAAATCAGTTCCATTACTCAATTGATTTCTTATATAATTCAACCCTCATTATTAAACTCTGAACCCGATACTTCGCTTGCATCAATTGTAATTTTGTCAAGTTTTTCTGACTGTTAGAACAATACACGCAATGTGATACGTTTCACACAAAGGTTACCTCTATTAGTTAAAGTTTTCTTAGTCTTATCTATCAAAATTCATCATAATCGGTCAAGTCGTTCTTAAGTTGTGGAGTGACCAACGGTCAGGGATTATTTTTTATATATATACATCAGTTTTATATTGACATGTTAAATATTCATTTGTCTCTAATTAAAATCGTCCCTTATATACGAAAGAAAGTCGTATTACATTTCCATTGTATATTTGTGATTGAAATGCCATTAAAAAAAGTAATTACTTCTCGGTACGTGTGCATTGAGGGTAGATTTATGTACTCGATTATGTACAAACCCTCGGGGCGAATATCCGGATACTAATGTACTCAGAAGCCCATTTCGATCAAAGGCTATTCAGTTCCATTCTATTATGGTGGACATTGTAGCTATTTCTGACTGTCAATCTCGTAAATACTTACATTAAAAGGAATTGATCAATACTGTACTGGTATTAGCAAATTAAAAGAAAGGTTTAATTTTATTTGATGCACAATTTGTAGAAATTTATTAGATAGATAAAACTTCTATTTGCGTTAAAGAACACACACACGAGATATATTACTATATAAACAAAATATACAGAGTACAGAGAAAAATATACACAACTGCATTGTAATTTGTACATATCGCCCATACGCAATAAAGATGGCATCTCAGTGTATTGTTTGATAAAACAGCTGGTATTGCCCAGGGACATACGTGAACCCGCATGCAACAAGACTGTCGCATCCACCCAGCCATATTACACTGTCACTAATATTAATAAAATAAAAAAAATATATATTATTAAAGGTGGTGGGTTACAGTGTGGTAACGAAATAACCTTTGTTTTAAAAATATATGGTTTTGACACTTTTGCATGTCATTTGTTAAGTTGTTACTTGTTGCATGATATTGTTAAGTTATTTCATTAAAGTCAGCCGAGCACTTAACATATCAATTATGTGTAATGATATCCTCTGAACCACACGATACAGACTTGCATGTCTAGTGTGTGGTTCGCCGTAATGTGTATTGAATGTAAAAGTGTTTTATTGGCTAATAAAGTTTATTATTATTATTTCTGTATAGCAACAAATTATAACCGTACAGTTATCTAGAAACTTTTTGCCACTCACAACTACTTTGTGAAATTACCTTCCAACAATGGTGTTTACGAACCGATACGATATGGAAACCTTCAAGAAAACGACTTATTCTTTCTTAAAAGGCCAGCAACGCCTATACGAGTTTAACGCAACTCAACGTCATGTGAGTAGTCATTTACTATTAGGCGAGCCGCAAGCTCTTTTGACAAAAGTATTTAAAAAAATACGTAATTGCATTTTTTTTTGTTGCTTGGGGATACGCAACAAAAATATTGTAATTACCTTTTTTTTTAAATCCTTTAAAAAAAACGGTTCAATATATTAGTAGACAAGTGAATATTTAGAGATTCTAACCACAACATATCGTTACATACACAACATCTGCACCAATATCTTACGTAAGTGAATCCCTTTTATAGTATTGAGGAATTTTTTTACTTCCTTCGGAATAATTGGGGCTTCCTAGTATATCTGCAGCATGCTCTAATTCTCTATCCATAGGCGAGCTACTTCAAAGTAGCTTAGAAATTCTAATGATATTAATGAAAGGTATCCCATGACATAATACTAACAGTATAAACAACTGGGTATCAAGAGATTGTATCTTAATACTCATCATCATTATATATGTATATAATAATATATAATGCTCTAAAATCTCTCTTTTTCACCCCGGAACCGAGTATGTGAGTGTAAATGATGGTACGCATGTCAGTGCACCGTAAGGTTAAATTATGGCTCAGTTAAATCTCTGTTGGAATGTTTTGTAGCCGTAACAACCTCTTGGGAATGCCTTTGCGATGCGGTGGCTCGAGATAGAAATATTTGTAGGTGTATAATATGTTATAAATTCTCGGCGCGATAATGTAACATCATTTTAATTTCATTTCTACATCTTCTTGGAGATTTTGTTTTGGTGACACTATTAGCGTCACTGTATTGTGCATACAAGTATTTAGGTTAATATGCGAAACAACTTAGGAGAAGTTATAATATTGCACAATGAATTTTAGAAAGTGAATACTTAGTCCATTTTAGAAAGGGAAATTGCGAATTTTGTTTGCTTATATGATGATAAGAAAGAAAGTTATTCTCTCCAACGACCCCTATTTGAAAAATTATTTTAATGTTTGACTAGATATTTATGCATTAGACACTTTAGAACTATTTTTACTTTTCAGTTATTTTTAATCTGTTACTTTGAACTGTTACTGAAACTGTACTGTTACTTTGAAATTCCAATTGCTATGTATACCCCTATCCTTAAGTAAGTATATTTACAGTTGATAATTAATATTAGAATTCTAAAGTCAAGTAATTGATCAAAAATTAATACAGAGTATAATTAAATGAATTTTTAATCAACCATTCAAGAAATACACAATCTACATTTCGAGCTCAAGTTACGGGCAAAATAAATCTTTAGAAGACTATAAGCGGAATAAAACATATATATGGCTTTAAAATGAATTCTGAAAAGGGAGATGTATTTCACTAAATTCACAGATTTAATGGATATTATTATTATTTTGGGAAATTAACAATATTTGTTGGAATATCAATATATTTTCAGTAAGTAATTATATTTTTTTGCTTGTACACAAGAGTTTTAGCAATTGGTTATGATTGACATGTTAGTGAAGAATTGGCGACTTTAGGTTTGATAAGTTTAATATAAGTGTATAATAGATTAATCGCATAAATGGACATAAAGATAAAATTGCATATAATTGTATTGTACGGTTATCATAATGTTTATTGATGTTGAATGTTTAGATAATATTTATTGCAGTTATAGGTTGTGTTACATAATTAAGTTGAACATAAGAGTCAATACAATTTGAACATACTAAGTAATCGTGGCAGATAAATAAATAGATTATTATGTATCAGTAACTAAAGAGGGTTTTCGTGTACTAAAACTACTTCTTTCTTTCTTCTTTTCTACTTTATTTCAACGAAAGCTACTGAAATATAATAAAACTGCGTTGAAATTAGTATTTCCATCTTGGAATTGGGTACTGTCCTAGATAGAAATAAAAGATAAAAGCTGTCAACTATATTACCCATTTTTGTGAATCAATAGTTAAAAAGGTACATCTCTTTTTTTCCACTGTTTACTGCAATGGTACTCAAATAAAAGGAACCCTATTTCATACAAAAATATGACACAATAATAAATTCAATCTCGATCTACCTTTATCTGAAGGTCACGCAATAGGAACGCCGGCCGCGTTCACACGGCCCTACTTTTTATTGTGTTGCATTGTTCGTTTTCGAAATAAATCGACATAGAGGGTTCGCGTGCGTCGTGTCGTGTGTAGGTATTTTGCATGTGAAAGCCTGCGGCCTAACGGAAAAAGGTGCGTGATCTCTTACTGATATACGTACAAAGATTTATTGCCTCCATGCATTATAAGTTTTATGAGATAACTGACAGGCCAATATATATTAGACCTGTAAGTTATTTAATAAAGTCCCGACGATAAAATGCCCAACATAATATAATAAGTGTGTTTGAAGTTGGTATTGTAAGCAAAACATGTTTAATAAGGGGGGAACGGAATTGTTGCTAGCAATTGCTACAAATAGTAAATTTACTATATTTGAATTTGCCAGTATGGTATGGTATACTGGTTACTAGCTACTAGTAACCCCCCCCCCCCCTCCGTTGTAAACCGCGCAGGTGTGGGTGAATTTCATTCCATTATCGTTCATAAAAAACGTATGTTTCAGAATAATATTAGATTTAGTTTATGTCAGCTCATAATACCAGCACCATGAATATCACACCAAGGTTATGACTCTTATAACCTATCATATTTCACTCTTAGCTAAAGTAATTAATTTATTTGCAAAACAAGCTGCCTAGTGTCAGAAATTGATACTCACGCATTCGTATCTAAAGTCTAATTTAATTGAAGCTGGAAATGACACCTCGTCAGTTTCTATGAAAATATTGGTAATTTTTTATATAATTGGGGAAGAAGAAACATAATTATTGCCACGTCGTCAATCAATGTTAACTTACAATGCATTACAAAATCAAATTAATTGTGAATCCTTTGATCTCACGCGTACTTGACCGTTCAAACATAGGACAACACGGAGCAGAGCAATCAACGGGGCGACTTGTTAAAACCATTTATTGCACAGCTCAAGGATAAACTAGGGAATGTATTAAATATTTGAACATCCAAGCCAATTACAATTTCAATAGCTCCAGTCCCGAAATCATTGTCACGGACAAACGATTTCCAATTGCTTTGTCCTATTAAAAGGTTCGTTTTACAACGAGTATCACCACAGGCTGTATAATATCGCAGTTAGCGAAAATCCTCCAAATTGCTTTCGAGAATTGGAGGTCTCATATAAACCTACCAAATTTGAATGTACCCGGCCAGAAAATGATTTAAGATCAGTCTCGTGTGAAATTAACGAAGCTAAGTTGTTACGTTTAGATCTATAAACATATATTTATGGATTCGATTCCTCCATTTATCGAGGTTAGGTAAAATTGTTTTTTGATTGCCAATAAAATTGTCTCATTTTGTAGCTTTAACACAGTTCTGAAACATTTGTTGCTCATTCATCTAAATAAATAGTAGCTAATATGGAGTACATTACAATATTTATTTTATATTACTTTTACGGTTTGTTCATACTTTTGTAAACACAAATGAATTTACTTTGTATTACAAAAAGGTTTGTCCTAATTGACTGACTGATTTACCGAATGAAACCCCACTGACAATCATAGAAAAAGGAAGTAAGCGGCATGGCATGACTTACTTGCTTCTTTGTTCTGTGTTGATGATTATAGGTAATTTTTTAATCGAGTGAAATCAGATCACAATGTGATCACATTTAAAAGGATAATGGGTCGTTAGTGCCGCTGAGAGTTACTACTTAGTAACTTTCAGCCAGCTTCCTATAAATATTATTACTAACCAAAACATCTCTGTTTTCAGTATACTCCTACGTGTGATTCCCATCATAGAAGCTCGTGTAGCGGAATTGTTGTTTTGATGTGTTATTTTAGTGAAACATACATTTCAATGGTGTCATTAGATCGAATATTGAACTGGCATATCTAAATATTTGTATAGGTACAAACGCGTGTCACTTACACGGGGTCGGTCTGAACAAAGAGAGAACATATGGATCTGTTATGTACAGTGAATATGTTACTTTTATAATATTGTTTTATTTTATTACCCATATCTATAGTCGGACTCTATAAAAGTCAAACCAGCCCTGGTGCGCTAGCTTAGCTTCAAGTCCATTGAAGCATGCAAACTCTGTGGGATTTATCGGAACCTAATATTTAACCGTAGATTAAGAACGACCAAAAATCATGAGTGTTAGAAACGTATTAAGGACTTTTATACAACCCCATACTGCAATATCTAGGGAAAATTTGGCAACCTCATGCCAAAAACTGAAAGGTATGTTTCCATCATTAAAGTTGTATTCGTAGATAATATAACATTTATTACAATCTTTGTAAAATAAATATTATTGTCTAAAATAAATTTATTTTACTTAAACGTGACGTGGGTGTATAGAAATTGTATTATTAGATACCAAATATACATTCAATTTACTTATATAATACCTTAATACAGCCTACACAAACTTCTTGTATTGGGTGTATTATATAAACATTTCATTTATTCTCACGTATATGAATGCATAATATTTATTGTAGAATCTAATTTGTACTATCCGCTTTGATAATTTGCTTTAGCTTTAAATAAATTTAAAATTATCTGGATTAAGATTTATAGGGAAATCTCAAACAATCTACTAGTCCAATTTTTGTACAATTGTACACAAAAGTATAGTTCTGGCAATTTTATATAAAAAAATTAAGTAATTGTAAAGAACGCGAAGCTTCAAATATAAAGAAATATTTATTTCCTATTTAAAAATGACGCAACTACCTTTAGTATGCTAAACAATGCAAACCGATTATTAGCTACATAATATACATTTATAATAATAATACATTACCAGAAATAGCGTTATGTCGGAAAGGTGTTTATTTTATGTCATTAAGTGTCAATTCCGTCACGTCATGTGCTGTACCGTTGAATATAGGAAGAAAAAGGAAAAATAATTGGAGGAAAATTGATCGGAAAATTTCCGTATAACAATATCGTTAGGTGGAGTATACCTATATACTCCATCATTTACACAAAATTATTTATGATATTATATTGCACATAGAAGTCAATGCGAAAAAATGAAGCAGTAAATAACTATCTTAATGTGTATTTTGATAACCATGAAAAACAATTATTTTAACGTAAAATATGATCGTAGTTCTGCACATAAAATTCCTCTTCTTAGAAAAAGTCCTATTGAATTAGTAGTAAGTTTAATACGAACATTTTTCTGTTTTAAATTCGTAAGTACTTGAGGAAAGAGGCAATTGACACATGATAGCTTATTATGTATTACATTGATATCATGCAACGAAATGTTATATATATTTTTGTTATTTTCGATGTAGAATTCTTTCCATATAGAAAATACACTCTAGCTTCGGAAGCTCACAAAGCTAATTTGACGAATATATATATAGAACCTTCAAAACTCATGTTTAAATCATCATTTAATAAAACCACACATTTTCCGATCTTTGTCTGTTAATGAATTGTTTACTTAGAGCTTCTGTCTACAAAGACAACATAATATTTCCTTATCACAATTAGATCCAGAGACGTAGAATCACTATATCAATAGACAAGCGTTGGCGTTTTAGTAATAACTCTGTACTTATACGACATTCTGAATTAGAAGTAAATATTAGTCCTCGTACTAATAAAATATGTAAATAAATTGAAGAAATCTACTTCAAAGACATTCCGTTTACAATTGTAGGATAATTTTGCTGCCTATTTTATACTATCATAAAACAGGTCAGAATTGTAAACACAAAGAATGATAGAAAATCGAAATAACTTTAATATTGACTCTACATCCAGAATTCTATTATTAAACTTCTGGTGCCCATGACTTCGTACGCCTTTATATTTATATATTGCCGTATGTTGATTATAAATTAATTAATTCAATTTTAAATGGCGTATTGATAATTTAAACAAACTAGTCATTGCCCCCTTCGAGGGTAATTTTCCCAACTTTATTTACCTCCTACGTAGTACTTTTTATAGAATATATTGTTAAATATGGGTTACATTTGACAATATATTCTATAAATAGTTTCATGGTAATTTCCCCACCCATTTTTATGTAAAATACATAAACAGAAAAACAGACCGTTCCCGCAAAAATTTTAGGTTATATCATATGTATATACTGTAAAGGAAATAAAAATAACATATCTATAATATAACTGTATATTAAATGAACTGGTGGGTGAAGGATTCAATAATAATCGAAACCATTTAGCTGCTCTGTAGAAATGTTTGCTTGAATTATGTGGTAATTAATTGAAAATACAATTTCAACTAACAGTACTTATCCATACTTTATATACAACATACAATTTCTATATATTTAACCGACTAAAAGTAAATTATTATATTATACTATTAAACATAACAATAAATAAATATTATTTATTATGGAACATGCAAGTTTCTATATCATATCAGTTTACTTGCTCATGATTTGTATCCTATCATATAGTCCATAGCTTATAATATAACTGTAAAAGAATAAAAATGTTTTGTTCCTTAGTCGCACGAGATTCAGATAGTAATTAACATTACATTTTATAAGAGTTGGCCTCGCCCTTGTGAGAATTGAACACAAATTTATTTTTACTTTACTTATTGAATTTTTGTTCCATAAAAATGAAAAGTGTCTACAGTTTCACACCAATAATGATTGAAATGCATGCAAATGTGCCATGATAACAAAAATTGATATACAGATTAATACAAAATATTTTTTTATTGACAAACTTTTGACATTTATAATAAAAAAATCTTATCATTAAAATTAAATCATTTATTCATATATTTTAGTCACATATGCAAAGTTTTTTGTATTATTTCAGTTTATAGAATGAATTGAGAAGAACTGGTAAGAAACTCAACAATTTTTTTCAAAGACATTAATTCAGTTTAAACTATGTATCGTTCACATTCACAATTTATCATAGAAAATACAATAGAAAATACTTACTCATGTCAACTCAGTGTAATAATAAATTATGTTATACATTGCCGCGATGCAACTCCGCTTGAGCGCCGCTCAAAGCGCCTTTCTTATTTCGTCATAAGCCGAAAACACTTATGAATTTCAAGTGAAGTTATGAATTAATCAAGACGCTTATTAAGCCCGCGTCACACTGCGACATATAGCTGAAACATAATTATTGCATGAATTGAGGCAATATATAGAACCATTATTATAATGTTCTGTTATTTTAGTAATATTATACTGAGACTTTGTTTGATGCATTATCGTCGTAAGAATAAATCGTCGTAAGCTACTTCTAGCATAATATGTCCATAGTCTACGGTAACAGTTTGCTATCAAATAGGACGTATAGTCGTTTACCGCCATTGTAGCATAAATACTTATACTCTGCAAGTGACTATGTAAAAAAGCAGTAAATTATTTTCAATATATATTTATTACTATATATTATCTCGTATTTATCATATTTTAATTATTTACCTTTCCTAGTTTCGTGTTCGCGGAGAAATACAATGCCTGTCTTTACAAATCAGTAGAGAATAGACATCTTCTGTGTAACCGCGGTACATCTTTTTCGATCAGATGAAGTAAAATCAAAACCAATTTATAAAAAAATAGTACTACTATACTTGTATTTTATTATAAAATTGTGTTATAACACTCCCATAATTAAAACCAATAAAATAGCACTCTATTTAATAAATTGTATATGGATATATATACGTTGTGTCAAACTGTCCGAAATTATTCAATCCCAAAGAACTTAACTAACATTTTTTCGAAGTCGGCTAAAAAAATCATCAACCCTGCGGCCCACTCGAGGTTCGAGGTCATGTCGTGACAACTTACGGCTTTGCTATCCGTGTGGCTACACGAATGTCGACCAAGCGTAGACGTCGCGTGTGAATAATGGCTGTTACTTTAAAATTTTCAGCCTTGGTTCTAAGAGGCTTTACTAAATACCGAGCGTTTATAAATTTAATGTGATAATTATATTGTGAGATAATGTTATTTGGGCCTATAAATTTACTTGTTGCCGTTGTAGGTCAAGTGTAAGATTAGGGATTTCACTCACTATTTCATGGAGCTATAAAATATATGAATACTAATTGTTTCCTGCTTCTTCTGCTTTTTATAGATAAAAGAGGCTATGTCCGTCATCGTGATACTATATATCTTCATATTAATATCAATCTTATTAACATCCGATTAGTAACAGACAAAAAGATAGACAAATACTTTTGTATTTATTATATTAGTATGGATTATAAAATTAACAGATAGTATTTCTCCTGACTTCAGACAACTTATTGGACTAAGGTGGATGGACCACGGAAGGCCACTCTCCATGTAAGGTAATTATTAAGAAATCGTCTTTATATATTTGCCCTTACAAGGAGCATGGCCTTCCATGGTCTACTTATATTATTAATTAATGAACTTCTGTTCGATTCATATTATTTACTATTCATCATACAAAAAAGACAGGTATAAAGATAAAGAAAGAACGGCTGAACTTATTCCAAATAGATACCTTTAAGTTAACATAGCGAGTACTAGTAAGAATCTTTGTAGTAGTTTTCTATGGCTTAACTGTTATATAACTTTTAAGAGGTTTAACCGCGTTTTAAGAGAGTGTTTATATCACAAAGTTTATGTGAGAAACTTATAATGGTAATGTCTTAAAATGTAGTTTTCATCTTTTAGAGTTACTTCCCTATAAAGTATGTTACATATACTAGCTGAACCTGCAACAAACAAAATTATAAGTAAAGCTTATCAAAATAATAATATCTATATTTGTAAAAACCACAACCTAATCGGATGAACCATATCAGAGCTTAGCGCATACAAAGGCATAGACAAATAAACCAAAATTCTAATAATCACAGTTTTTTTATTATATTGTATGTTGGTATAGATATATAAATATATATTTAAACTAATCTTACCAATGGTCTAAACGACTCATTTATAAATCGGGGTTGGTTGATGAATGTAACTATCGTCCACACTCTATAATTGTAATGCACATCTTTATTTCAAGCGAAAATACCACAACATGTGGCACTTACACAAAACTCTACTTTACCGTTATAACGATTAAATTTAATTCGCAATGGACACCAAACCGATATTTACGCCTTCAAATACTTCTATTTAAGTGCAACTAACTTCAATTCGAAATTAATGATGAAAAAGGGTAAAAACGGTCGTTGTGGCGGGCACAGAATAAAAAATATACATTTTTCAAATTGAAAACCCTAACGTCGTTTTCCAATAAAAATACAAAATCACCTGGTAAAGCCATTTAGATGATCGGACCGATGGAAATCTGGAAATATTTGGTTCCTACGTGATACGAATTATGAGGAATACAGCCCATCTCGGCTTTTGACCGACCTAGTTGACCTCCCCCTACCTCCCTACTACTCAACTTTGTAGACCACTAAAGGGAATTTCATCGAGTACCACAGGTCTCACTTGAATGGTTCCCTAGAGTAATAAAGAGCAGCCGATGGAACAAACAGTGCCTTTCGTATATTTTCAGATCTCTCTCATAAGTTTATTTTCCAGCTTACATTATATTTCAATAACTATATGAGGGTATATACTTCTGAAACACAAACTTGTTACTATAACTGCAATATATTTGATGTCACTTTCAGTGCTGACAAACAAGATAAAGTGCCACTCAGACACTTCACAAAGAGGGTGTATTTGATAAATGATAGTGAATATGTACACCTATGTATCCTAGACATGCTGTGAGTTTCTTGACTTCTTTATGTATGAGAAATTGATGAGGACTTGAATAAAACTGTGTATGTGACATACTGTAATGGATGATGGAACTATGAGTAGATTCTTCTCAGTCATTATAATTTTGGCAAAGTGGTTTTCGTCCGTACTGTGAAGATTGACGTACTTGAACATTTTGTAGTATTTTATTGTTTTTTAATGGAATTGTATATCCGCATATACAGTAGAAGAAGAATGATAGAGGATTATTGAGAATAAACTCAGGCCAATTAGTCTAATGTGATTAATTTATTAGGAATTAACTTTGCTAGTTTCCAAAGTGACAGGGTGGAGGTGGATTTGAAGTGGTAGATTATTAACTTTTTGCTAATAATATATTCATTTACTTATAATTTTCTGACCCCTTTTATTGTATTTTATCATTGTTCTATCACTACGGTAGATGTACTCATAATCCTTTCTATGTTTAGAAATCCGATTGCTTATCTACCGCAGTGTGAGTATGTAGTGTTTATGATTATTCTTTGCACTAGATGACGATCCCTCTTCTACTTCTATGAATAGCGATGTAAAATATCATATAAAATCTTATTAATATAAATTATAAGCGTGCTGAATGAATACACTTTATAAAACTATGCTGGTGTTACTACATTCGATGTAATGTTTCAATTCTTATTAATAACTAAATTAGATAAAACATAGAACACTTTGTTCTTAATAGAATCGGAAAGTTTTATATTCTCAATTAGCTCAACTGTAGATCGAACTTAGTATATTATATATTAGAGCTATCTCACAGTATTAAGTTGTTATTTTGAAGTGTATTCGTATAATAACTTACAATAATTAAGTTTCTAAACCTAAATATTAAATATTCCCCTCCTTTGATATATCACGTGTAACATATACATTTTAACATCATATATAATGTAGAACGCGTCTATATTTTACATAAGAGAGTTTATCACAACACGAGACGTAGAACAAACTACACAACTTAATCATACCAATTTATCATTTATAATTAATATTGCCTTTCCAGACCCAAATAACTCGAGTCAACATGAGGCACCGTCAAATATACGTACCTATGTGTATTATACACGTGAATTTTGTCTCAACAGAAGCCTGTCAGCCGAATACGTAATTGGCAACTTCGGGTAATACGGTGTCACCTAATTTCTGAATTTGTAGGCACATCTCACTTCTGTGTTATTTGAAAACAAGTTGCGGCGCACACCTATGCCTTCTAGCTCGCACATATTGATTTTACACGAGATGGATGCAAGTTGTTCTTGTAAATTTTAGAGTGAACATGCCGAATGGGGTGCCGACTTGAAGTCCCCTAACAAGATAAGGCGAGTCGTTTGAGCTCGCGCCAGTACTGCTAATTTTGAATATGATATTTGAATTAATTCGTGTGGGTTTAAGTTATCAGAACGTGCCGCATACTTAGTTTTCAAATGACATTGCGAAGCTCTTGAAATTATAAAGGACTTATAGAAATTTCAATTTGTTGGTTACATTCATATGTAAAACGACTACAAGGAAATGTTTTACATACTACATGTACCTAAATGTTGTGAAATAATTATAATGCTTACTTATAAAGAAACGACAATTCTATAACTTTAAATTTATTTATCTGTTATATACCATATGCACCTCTACTTAGCTATAATGAGGATAAAATAAATAGAATAGAATAGAATAGAAAATCATTTATTCAAATAAACTTAATTTGCTATAAACTTAAAGTGCTTACTTTTGAATAGTCAACATTTTTTTAAATCTACCGTTTATTCGGAAAGCTGACTCATCACAAGAAGAATAAGCAAGAAACTTGTGTGTTGCTCTTTTAAACAATCCTTGTAAGTTCACATTTTACAAGTCGAAACGTGTGAATACAAACTACCAACCAGCACTAATTTATTTAGGCTCAAATATAAAAACACAATAAGATTAAATCAGTCGTAGTGATAAGAGCAGACCAGTCCCTACAAGCAGCACTCGTTCACGAGTATGATGGATGAGTCAGCCATCACTGCGCTCGACCATATTTTAGGGAGCCCAATGACCCGGCCCACCACGCCGCCACATGCCTGGACATTTTAGTGAGCATGACTACTCATTCCACTCGACCACGTCACAGCTACAAAAATTACTATATGGTATATAATAAAAATAGTTATAAGCTCTAAACATATATACAATATAATTAGAGCTTATAACTATTTGGAATACTGTGTCTTTTAAATGGTGAAAGAAAATTTATATAAAATAAGTGCAGTGGTTTCGGATACTGTTCACATATACGCAAAGACAAAATTTTGCTCAAAAATATACAACAATTAAAAAAGTTAGCTATCGTGGGAAAATTACTACGGAACGTTATAAACTCAAAAAAAAAATACATTGTATTGAAAAACTGCTCATTTCGTAAAAATAACGATTAGGTATACATTACGCGAGTTGTACTTACATTGAAAACCTAAACGGGCGTAACTTTGTACTCAGTTATGTATACTTAAAGAAGAACTTGTCGTACATGTGAGACAGTCTATTCGGTTAGCACAAGTTTGAGCTCGCTCGTACCAGAATCTCTGATGTACCGTGAACCATGAATGCGCGATCAAACTTCGGAAATTCGCACCAAGCTATGAATACCTAAGAATAATTGTACCGAACTTCGTCAAGCTTGTTTAAGCTCACTCATTTGGCATATTCAACTACAGTTTAACAATCCATACAGTAGTATAACGGATGTATTTGTGAAGAGAACTAGATGGAGTTTGTAAAAAGTGAGTCTCACTCATTTCAGTCTCACTAATTATATTAGAAATACAGGAATATAATATATCGGTAGCAAAACAACAACGACACACAAATATACACTCGAAAATATTGTATACAAAACTTTTAATACTTAGTTAAACTGGGAAATACGCAACTCGTTATAATAACAGTAGAAATCTGTATATTTGTAAATTAGGAAGTCAGAAAGTTCAGAAGTTCTAATGAGGACAGGTGAGCTGCCTTCCTTATACAGTGTTGCCATATACATTAATTTGCATCTGATTATGTACGATGTTACTTATATTACTCTCGTGACGCAACGGGACGTCGACGTACAAAGTTTTCAGAAGTATGAGGGTGTATTATGGATTAGGAAAAATTTACATCCTTAGATTCATTGATATTTGTAAGTATAAGGAATATAATAATTACAATTCTTTATTAATATATAAATGTAAAAGAATGAATTTCATAAATTTTGTCTTTATGCCAAAACTAATTGTTGTTAAAAACATATTCCAGATTTAAATAGATCTCAATCAACCCTACAGAATAAACGAGAAAGAACATAAGTTTCTTTTTATTCTGGCAATCAATGTAAGCCATTCATATCAGAAACAACCGACCATACTATAGGAACTTAAATATTCAAGTTTATTATTACACTAAAGAAACTTTTATCAACAAAGTATGTATTACTTCTATATTTGAAGACTGTTGAAAATAAAAATAAGCCATAGGAAAAGTACCGAAAAGTACCTGAATGTTTGTTATTTCTAGTTTCTAGTATCTCTGTTTGTTTTTTGTTTTATTTTTGAATTAATAGTACACGAAACACGAATATTAAAAATTATAATTTTTAGTATTATAGAAATTGATAAAATACTTTAACATTTAACTATATGCATTCTGTCACAAAACGAATTGAACTTTATGACATTAAGATTAAAATACATTTCATAATTAGCAACAAAAAAAAATTTCTATTCCATATGCAACACGAAACTATACCTACGAGTTACAGTCTCGAATTGATTATAGTAGTAGCGAACACACCAAATTTACATTTCTAGATTGAGTTGTGTTATTTGCGTTCACGTCTCTTATCCTGTGTTCGTTTAAGCTCTTTTAAGTCCCTTCCACCTGAGGCATTCGAGGGGAAGTCAAGGCCGTAGCCCGATCATATATTGATAAGATCAGCGATTACCTTTTTTTAAACGACCTCTTTCGGAAGTAACAAATTAGTACATTGGAATTTTGTTATAAAAAAATGAATCAGATATCAAAAGGTTAGATGGTTGAACTTATCTTCAGTGTTCTATTTTAATGATATTTTTTTTAATATATTTCGTTCTTTTATATTTTCAATTGCTTAATAACTTTTTAGAATGTCAAAAACTATGACAAAAATTTTTTTGAGTATACCATTAATCTATTGAATTGTATTATTGATGTATGTAAATATTAAAATTGAAATAAAATGATACTGAGATATCTGCAACGACCCAACCCGAAGAGTAAAATATTAACAGTCCATAGAAATAAGTGTATTTTATGATTACATACTACTGATTTTATTTGTCTGTCAATTTGTTTTATTTTGGTAATAGAGAATTTGTAAAATATCCAACTATTTTATAAGTTATGTTTTAAGAAGGTATTCAGGAAGAGGTCCATGTTAAACTGTCTGATTTATAGACATAGGTGTATCTTAAGATAGAATGTATATTTTACTTTGTACGTCGCTATCAAAGCTAAACCATAAAGTCCACCTAGATTAAATGAACAAGAAAATTAAAAAAGACAAGTCAGAAAGAGTAGTCAGTAGGTTAATTATAAAGAAATTTAAAAATATAACAATATATATACATGCATCCTTAAATTGAATTATCACATGGTGCCATACACATCTGGATCTAAGGAGTTTCATGAATAAATTGTAACGCTTACACCCAAATCCGGGGCCAAATCCACTATTCCACGTAGGATAACACTTGTTATCTGTTATTTATTACGGATTTCGTATAAAGTAGTGTGACTCTGAATAGAAATAAACCATGTATCGTGCGTTGATTCTGTAAGAAATTGAAAACGTATATGGAGTAATAAAATGTAAACTATGGTATACAGCAGTTCTAGTAGTAACTCACAAATAAGAACGGATTCTATCAAATTGAAAGAATAGCTAAAAATTAAAGTGAATTAATAAATTTATAAACAAGATATAATGATCGAATGATGTGATATTGACTTTGTACTGTTGGTCTCTCACCAAAAAGAGATAAAGTGTAAAACCGTAACAAGAGTAAAATATGTTATAGTCATATTTTGAATTTACACTTTTTTGTATTGTATTTTATATAGGTACTGGTACAATATCATATGTATTCTCTTTTAAATTAGTGTACCTATTGATACTATTTTCTTAATTTGGATACTTTTATAACGTATAAACTTTGTTGTTTCTTGTATCATTAGAAATCTCTAGTTGGCATTTTAATTAATAATAACCACAATATATTAAAAGTCTCTTAATATAACATCTTGAAAATAAATATAATTTTTTTTTCTTGCAATCACACTGATCGAACCCTCAGCTGACTGTACTTAAAACGCTCTCGCCTATTTAGTATGGAAGTAAAAGATTTATGTACATCGCCATTACAACCAAAATTGCTCTAAATGTCAATCGTCAAACCAGTGTTTACGTACTCAAAGCTTCAAATCCATTATTCAAAAGTAACATTCGACAAACGTCAAGAGAATTTCGACGAATAAACAGCATTCCCAATTATAAAGACGCGCCTATCGTTTCTCATGCTAATTTCCTGGTCCCTTGAATAAATTAAACAATTCAGAAATTGGTCCACATTGGCGTCCAACGCCGATATTTATTAAGGGTAGGCTTAAATTATATTTGTTTTTAGTTACTTAACGCTTTAAATTCGTTTGTTTTGCCAAACGAGTTTATGTTGGGGAGGTGGGTGGTTCATCTTAATTGTTTATGTGTTAATGCCATCGTACGTTGTGATGTGATATAACTTTATATCTATGGAGTAACAAAGACACAATATGTATAATTGTACTATGTGTGAGTTGGTTTGATATAAATCAATATATTTCTTCGTACATATGAAAATAACGTTGAAATAGGGATATCGGTAAAGTATAAGTAAGGAAAGGCTACAGTTAGTAGTTAGTTAGAGAAGTCAAGAATAGGTTTTACGAGAGGGGTGTGAAAATTTATTAATATAGTACATAAAAAATATATCTGCTTAGTTAGTGATCTCTGTTTATTTATACTCTGTTTATTTACATTGAGAAAAAAATCTGTAAAATAATATCTAAAAAAAAACCTAAGAAATCTAATAGAATTTTCAAAATATAATTTGCATAGTGACCTAAATATTAATAATGTTTAGCTTTTATTCATGTAGGGCATTATAGTCGCTTATGGTCGAAAACAGACATTAATATTATTCTATGTTTAAGTTCAAGTTAATTACAAATAACCTAAAACTAAAAACCTTAAAAAAAGGCAAGGTTCCGAAGATACTGGCAGTGTTCCCCCTTTGAAGGACTAGACTAATTCTTTGATCGAGGTAGCTGCCAGAACTTCGATCTTCTGTGATGTCGACTAACCTATTTGCTATTTCCTTAAAAAACCTTATAGCGCTTGGACTCCATGGACCAAGGGTCTCGACACCGAATGGGACAAAAATTATATTCGGAGCCTAGTGAAGTGTTATGTACGACTTAACCGCAGAAGTCACCTATCATGTTAATCAGAAATCTTTACATTCATCGAAGTTCAGTCAATGAATAATATGATTTATTGAAGTTGTACAAGTAAATAAACAAATCATAGAAGATTACGAAATCGATAAGATCGAGCGTCCTCAATATTAATATAACTATAATATAATTAATACAAATGGAATATTAAAAAGAAGGTACTGAATATCATATTTACTAAAGTTTTATATCTTTATGTGAATAATATTATTGTATAAGTTTAAATGAACTAAAATATTTCACGTTGACTGTGAACCGAGAAACATCTAGCATAATAAATCTACCAAAATGATTGGAAACGAATACAGATGTCTATTTATGAAAAGGCCGTACAATAATCACAAGATTATTTTTTCTGAAAACAATCCTGTTTTAATATTCAATGGAATTCTCAGATCTACTCCAGAGTTTATCAGTTGGAAAGTTTTTACCTACATCGAAGAGCCCATAGAAACTATTAACAAGTACGGAACTCCTCTGACTTCCTGAGACGTAAATAATGAAGCCAAAGTTTGTCAGTAAATTGTACCGAATAATTGAAAAAACCCTACTGTGTTCTGTTTAGGATCATTCAGTAATGTTTATATAATTTATGTACCTGTTATGGTACCTATATGACCATAATATTAAATACTTTATATTTAGGGATTTTCTTATTCTAGAGAAAATTCTTTGCGGAATAAAAAAATGTGTTCCTGGTATAAACATACATCAGCCTCGTTTTATCTAGAAATACGTCAATATAAAGCAATATCGATAAAAGTATTAAATGTATGTAAGTACATAAAGAATTATAGGGAATATATAAGTATAAAGAAATTTTGTTTGCCAGCCCATCAATATTTCCTGGTATTTTTACAAAATTGGTTATGCGTTCATGATTTTTATTATAGCTGACATTTCTAAAAAGTACACTAAAACGATATAATAATGTACTATATAATATTATATAAAAATAATCTTGTGATTATTGTACGGCCTTTTCATTGGCAGCGTAGTGATTAAATAGACATTTGTACTCGTTTCCAATCATTTTCGTCTATTCTTTTTTCATTAAACCACGCCAGTAACTTGAAGAGATTCGTATAACGACTAACTCTTAATGTAAAGTAATTTGCACTAATGTTTCTCTCTTGTGGTTTGTGGTATTTCAGTCACTCTACCAACGTATATATAATATAAATGAACCGCATCTTAATTAGATGTAAGGTACAATGCGGTCCTCAAATTCCCAGAAACTAAATTAAATGCTAACATATCTTGATTAATATAAATAAATAAGTTTTCTTTTTATGTAATTAAATTTCAAGACATATCTGATGGCTAATTATGATAGGATGTCCATTTTTCTACCAACAAGACTATAACGAGAATAAGAAAGAAATCATTACACAACAAAAACTTAAATGACAAAATGTGTTTCATTATAGTTAGTAGTTTACAAGGAAAATTAATACAAAATTTGTGTGAAATACCTTATAAAATATGTAGTAAATCAAAATAACATCATCAACTTTCCTTATACTATGTCATTTGAGGTCGGCGTAATTTGTTTTTCTCTTCTATTCTTATCGCCATTCACTCCCTTCCTCGCCATTTTCGTCTTCACACAGTCCACTTATCCGTTTTTCGGGATTCCTCTGTTTTTAAAAAGGTGATGCCAACACAGATACAATATTGATTATTGTAGTTCAATTGAGTATATTCATATACAATACACACAGTGTACAATGTTTTGTTTTAGAATTAATAGTTTCTATATTAAATTATACACTTACCAGCGTTAGTTATAAATAGAGGTATCTAATAATACTAATATTTAATTATTTACCCCAAACTTAGGTATGAAGGGATTAATTTACACAAAGAGTATTAAAGCATTCATAACATTCTCAACAAATATTAATATTCCACTTTCGTTATGGAAATTTCCGATACAATTACGAGTAATTTGTCTGTATTATTAATTATTTGCGATGAAGGAATTTTAGTTACTGTCTTAGGTTCTATAATGATTATTTATCAATTTTATTATTTGTAAAACATATAAATTTCAGTAATTTTTTATAATATTATGACAAAAGTTTCTGCCACTTTTTTCAACTCCGTTTTCATGTACTGTAGGTTAAGGCATAATGTTTTCCTGTTTATGGCCATATTACACAAATATAAAATTACTCATGACAAATACAGATATAGTGTTGATCTATATAGAGAGAAATTATTTTACATAACAATAAATTTTCAATTTTGCTCTACCTTTAATTTTCATATATTTTATAACTGTACGAGAATTTAATGAACTTCTTATATCTTCGACTTTCGTGGCGACTGTACAATTGAAAAAAATATATACCTCTAATTTCATTTTTCGGTACCTTAAAGTGTATTAGGTTTCTTTCCCAACTAAACGCTTTGAGTGTGTTTATGCTGAACTTGACGAGGTAAATATGAACGTTAAAATGAGATTTTGTGAATTAAGTACGTACATAAGTGACTGGAGCGAATTAAACCCTTTTTGCGAGTAGAAGCTCATAAGTTCATTCGAGAAAGTTTAATTAAGTCTACTTATTTATAATAGCATAATTTGTTATATAGAAAACATACGTAAGCATATATAAAAAAAGACCAAAATATTGAAAAATGGCAAGATAATTTAGTTTGGACATGCAAAAAGGATTTCATATGAAAGATTGACGAGTCAGATATATAATGTAAAAATGTAAAGATACTTGTATAGGGCGAAGTTCAGGCTAACATAACATGACAAGATTGACCTAATAGAGAAGCTATGAGTATCTGAAATTGCCTGTTATGAGGAGATGAGTAACGGATGTAAATAAAACAAAAGTCTTGTATAAACACAGAAGCCAATATCACTAATTTCTCTCTGCCTATCTTGAAGTTATCTAGCTTGGAGATGAATACAAATAATATAATGTTTATGAACTTTACTTACGTAGGAAAATAGGCACTCATACGTATATTATAGTTCGTTATGATTCGTTTCTTTATTATCATAAAAAATATCTACCAAAGAAGAATTTGACAATTATTTTTAGTATGTTATAGGTACTTATTCTAGTCTCTCTTGGGAATTTGAAGGTTAAAGTATTGTTATTATATATATTAGACATACTATATAGATATACATATATGTATAGGTACAATGTTTAAGCATCCTCCCAATCCTCACTATTAGATCGAGGTGACAAGACGTCGATATTTTAGTTATATTGTCCTCATAAAACGGATTTTACCAAGATAAAGCATAAGGTTCTTTAGAAGCGACTTGAAAGGATTTCTTCAAGAACTGCAATGCGGATATAATATCTCCGGATGGTATTACAGGCATCCATAGAGGTTTCAGCCGTATCGTACACTTGTCTGCCATCTCTGCGGGTCTTATAATAAGTATTAAAAAAAAACATTTGTCTATTCATATTGGCATAACCTCGTAAAATATTCAGAAGAGAGAATAGAAGGTGAGAATATAAATAGAAGGTGCTGGCTCTATTTCATTTTGTCAGCAAACAGGTAATAATTTTGAAATAACTAAACCTATATACAATTCATATCATGTAGATAGACATAAATAATTCAAAATATATTCGGGGCTCGATAGAGTAGACTAAGTAATGAACTACTCATTTAATTTGTATTATATATACAAGTAGTGAGTATATACAATACAAATAAAAAAAATTGGTCCTAAGTATATGTTTAATTTTTTGTAGTAATATATAAGTAGCGTAGCTAAATTAGTACGCATTACGCGTACTCTCAGGAGATAACGAATCGAAAGTCTTATAACCCAATGGCCTTAATAGTTGCAAAATAAAACTATATATTACTAAGATAGTTGTTATTGTGTATACAGTACAAATTTGTCTAAACTATATGGCTGGTGTATAGAATTTTTCATGACAATGCACCGCGTTATCAAGTGGCGTGGCTCACGTACAAAGGGCTCGGTGTTGTACGGTTATATCGCAAGCAATTTGTTGTATCCCACATGAGACGGCTCCTATCTGATGAACTTAAAGGGCGTTTAAGGACAATGGCATTATTTTAAAGGAAGTCAGTAATAAATAAGACGTGACTTATATTTGTTAATGATGTAATTACATTACACAGTTCTGGTGTTGATTTTATGATAGGTTAAATTACTGCTTACCTCTCTAATAATGGAAAATATTAAATAATTAGTTAGTTTTCTAGATATATAGAGTTTATCGAGATTATATGAGTATACTAATCTTTAGCAATATAAATTTGGGTAAACGTATCCTATAATGTATACTCACCGTATCTTTGACACTTAAGATCAATCTAAATATAAAATATTAATTCGAATCATTCGAATAGTTTTTAGTATAAGCATAAAAAATATTCATCCATCCATTCACACAAACTTTTAAAATTATAATATTAAGCTAAGTTAAGCTTATGAAAAGGTGATGCGAGTTTATTGTCTGTTAGTGTAGTATACGATTCATTCCAACAATATAAATGTTAGCGTATCAGTCTGCCTTATCACCTTTTTATACTTAAATGTAATTTCATGTTAAGATATATCACGAGTGCGAGCGTAGAACATCTTTATCCCAAAAAGTCATACGAAAACTTTTAACATACATAATTGTCACATTTTTTTCCAATTAGTTCCGACAGAAATTAAGTGGATTGACAATAAGAGCACTAACTGCTGACTACTTAGTAAAACAGCCGGTGGCACACGAGCAGAATACACGGCGTATTACCTCTCCCTTATTACTCTGGTCTACAAGTCATACACTGGAGCGGTTCTCTTTACAAATTACTATTACTTTTCTCTAAATACTATAACACATAAAGTTGTATTTATGAATGCATAATAATACAATAAATATGAAAATGGTTTTCTTTATCCGTCTGTTTGTATAGTTTTTATGTTTGACATTAATCTGGATTGTTTCACGACGACGTATATGGGCTATCTCTTATCACTAATAACGTGATATCGCAGGAAATAGCTAGTCTATTACAGCACTGAAATGTAATGAAATAACTTGTTAATTATTCATTATATTTTACTTTGCTTTCATTTTACTAAGTCACAATTAAAAGTTAAAAGTTCTAAAAGTGTCACCCCAAAAATAACAAACTATTTTATACAACTTTTTTTCATTTCTGTTTCTGTTGTACTTACAGGATATTTATAGTGATAACATTATTTATGAATACCCGATATTTCGATGCTATGACTAACGTCTTGGCAATGGGTCGACTGAAAAGGGCCGTGGATATAAGTCAAATTTGTTTGTCCGCTTTCTTAGTTTTTCTACCATCACTACTCGAAAACATTTGATGGTCACAACGAAACTCTCAATAAATATATCATAGACTAAATAAGTAGTCTGTTATTAAGTCTATGACCTATTTTATAAGCTTTATATTTCAAAATACCAAATTCTCTTCTGAATTGTCACTTCATTCTATTGTTCCATTCGGTTTCCATTCCTGGCCCTAGCTTTCTGGTATTCCTGCCCCTGGCCTAGCTAGTGTTTCTTTGTGTAATATATTATTACACACAATATATACTTTTTACGACAACTCCCTGGTTTCATTTATCGCCCACATTCACTGTAAATATAACATTATATTTGTAGTTTAAACTTTTTTTTTACATTACTGTCAAATTTTAATTAACATAAATATGCAAACAAATACTTGTTCGCTATTTCCTATACCTTCAGGCAAACATAAGCGTTTAAGCCGCCACGTTAACATGCCGCAGTGGTACGTCTCTTCTCTATCATGAATATTTATATCAGTACGGCATCAATGTACTGTGATATTTAACGAACATCTATATGAGGGGAAGCAGTTTATTTTTAATTGTTGTGTGCATCATTTTCGTTATCTTGCCCATTTACCGTTCTTGGTTATTCGTTTCATCCTGAGAGGGTTTCCTGTGATTACATTTTAACATTGTGGCGTTTGTACTCGTGTGTTTAGCCTCTTCTAAGTTTATGTAACGAATATATAAATATTAAATGGTTTATTTAATAATTAGAAAAGGTGAGGACCACATTAGTAAAGTCCGAATCCGAAAGTGGTGATATATAGTAGTGGTGGATATAGAAACAAAAATATTAAAACGTGATAGAAGACACATTTCATATACTAAAATTATTTGTAAGTTATTTAAATCTAATATGTATAAATAAAACTTTGCTTTTTGTGCCCAATACTATTAATATTGCTGATCATCTATTATTCTTTTTATAAGCTTTATTTTGATTATATGTCATTTTTAATTATTTAATAGTGAGTTTTTCAAGACGAATATAAAATTAAAATATTTGTAGATTTTGTTTTTACATAATTCCAAATGAGTTACGCTACCGTTACAGCCATGTCTATGTAATACTGGAGTAGGCTATTATCTAAAATTGTGTAATTTATTTTATCTATGTCAGTTACTGAACATATTTAAACAAAATTAAATTAAACACTTCGGACATATGCAGATGGATGTATGCTCAAAGTATTTATGTACAGTTTCAACAGCGTTTAGTGAAAAAGCGGTCACTATTTGAAATTGCTAGAACACGACCAGATAGGATGACTGGACAAAAAACCCGCAAGCGATTTTAGTCCCTAAGGAGAAGAGAGAAGTTAATAGATTTCATTAATTAACCCGTTCATTGGACCGAGTGATTGCACCGTTGTCCCCAGATAAAAAGTAACAATTCGTCGCCGCCGGGATTTCCAGTTACACCTTTTTACGTATGGGTTGTGACTAGAGTAATCCGACTGGGGTTCCGTCCATAGAAATAAATAAGAATACAAGGTTTCAAGAGTTTCTTCTACTATTACATGTGCTGGATCCTAATTAACTTATCTTATTCTTTTAATTGATCCTTAATTCTTGCTGTAGTAGCTTTGGTTGAATATTATTGTTACCGTTTTCTCAGTGAAAATATTTCTTCAGTTTAAGATATTTTGTTTCATGTGATATATGTAACAAATATCTAGTCCATTTATTTAGATTCCTTAATTTACGTGATGTGCAATCGAAACTTTTTACTGCATTAAAATAATGTCAAATTTAATAGATAAATATTTACATAAAATTAAACTAAAATATTTTTTTACATTATTCTCCATTAAATATGCCCCATGTACTTTTTTCATAAATGAGAATTTATCAATAATGGCTATGTTTCATCTATAATTGTCAACACATTAGTTATATATACGAGAGCATCTTCATATTTTCTCATATAGAGTCACATTCGGCTTTGGTAGGTGGTGTCGACGGTTTGGTTTGGTAGGTGGTGGTGGAGTCGACGACGTTTCGTGTCTATAAGTTGTATATAAAAATGTATCACATATTTAATAAAGCTACGGAGCTTAAAGAACCCTGTGTGAGTGAACGTTCCACTCCTTTCACTATTTTATCTTTTTTCACAATGAGAGCCTAGCTGTCTGTTAAATGGTCGGACGTTAGGTGCGGCCTTTTACCTGGAAATAGAGAACAGAGTTTAACTTTACGGGCGTTTGAAGTTGAAATAGAATACAAAGAAATAAAAATAATTTCTCCTTCATCGTTACCAACAAAACAATATCGATATTTTAAAATAACGTCACATTTGAAACATTTTTAAACAGGATATATATATATATATATATCTATGTGCGAAGTTGATATATATATATATAGATATATATATATATATATATATATATATATATCCCGAAGTTATGAAATAAAAACGGTAAATTTTTCTAAAGGGCGGCTTACAATATAATATTACCAAACTGAATAGTTTTAGATTAGTCATTGTAATGATATTTAATAATGAAATAAAATTTAACATGTTTATATTCCTATATTACATATTAAAATCAAATTACTGTGAATTTCGGAGATGGTATTCTTTCCTTCTTTTCAAATTTATTTTCTTTCCAACTTGTTATTCCATCATTGTAAGATGTATGCGTTCACTTAGCTTGAAATAACAAATAATTTCCATTTCTCGTTCTTAAATACCCACGAGATAAGCTTACTAATATTATGCTTTTTATGCTAATTAAGTCTGGGGATCCCCCAGCTATTATATAATTGTAGCAACGCAACATTTTTCTAAAAAAGTGTTAACGTTATTTCACTTTATTTAAAACAAAATGGCTATAATGTTATATAATTAAATAGTACTGCGACCAAACTTCTCAGGATGTTATTAAATTTAATTAAGAACGATGACTTGTTAAATATTAGACGGCGAATAATTATTTCGGAGTGATTAAAAACGGTCACAGCTTTTTTATGACTTCTTAAGAATATTTTTATTGGAATCTGACTTTTGCTAATGAGTTTCCATGCGAACAATTTTGTTTCAATGGGGCGTACTATATTTAGAATTGTATTTATTTTCCAAAAAAATAATTATTACCGGAAAGAAATGGTCAAACCTGAGTTTTGTAAAATATATTTCTATTTAGAATTACATTCATATCTATATTAGTTCTTGCATAAAAAATATATTTTTATATACTAAAGAGTGGTCCATATATTAATTATATATTAACAAATGTATATTTTATAGAATTGGAATAGCATAAAAGCGGCCCACGTAATAATCATCATGTGATGCACTTAGATACTAGTACTACTTATCCTTGTCTGACTTTTCTACCGAAATAACTTACAGAGTAAGCTATAAGTTTGTTACCGGCTAAAATAGATAAAATAGGGGTTTTACATACATAGACGACTTTGTACAAAGCCTCATTCATTCTTAATAGAATAGAATAGAAAATCATTTAATCAAATAAACCTTCATTGAAGCACTGAATAGTCATAACATTTTTTTTTTAATCTACCGCTCATTCGGAATGCTGTCTCATCACAAGAACAAGCTAGAAACTTGTGTATTGCTCTTTTAAATAATTTATTTTTACTTACAATTTAAGTTTAAGTATGTGAATACAAACTACCGATTAGCACTAATTCAATGAAATAATAAAATAGAAAAAACATTCTTAATTTAATACACACGCTTTGTCTTTGATATCTTTTGTTTTAATGTTGATAATACATGACTTTAAGTTTGTCCTCGATTTACTTGTCATAATATGTAACTTGGTCTTCCACTTTCTCTTTCCTTCTGTTTTCCCTTCAATAATAACATGCAGGAATTTATCGTGTCTTTTCAAGTTTTTTAATGTTATCCCCCGTCCATTTTCAGGTTACGAACACTTATTAGACTCTGCAACTGATTTTGCAATAGCATTTGCTGGTGGTCACTATTCTCCCAAATTTGAATTTATAATGCATCCATATTATTGTAAACATATATAACATTTATTTGTAAAGAATAAGAGCTGAGTTTCTTGTCTGTTCTTCTCATCTCGAAATCATTCCGAACTGACGGTAGATTTCACATATCATAAGAGTTTGTATCATAAGGCCTATATGAAAAAAGTCATTTAAAAGAATTTTCAATACTAGTACTAATTCAATAGTAGTAGTACTACTTGATATAACTGTATCTTGGTCTTCCACATCCTCTTTCCTTATGTTTTACCTATAATAATATGCAGGAGTTTATCGTGTCTTAGTATTATCCCCCGTCTATTTTCATACTATTTAAGATCTGTCTTTTCCTTCTCCCTACAAAATCTACCTATATAAAATAAATAAAAAAATTACCAATTCATTCTTGTCTAAGAACATTACTATACAAAATAATTAGACTTTGTATGGTAAAAAAAAAAAATGCTCAAGACGGAAATAGATAAAATAAAGAAATCTGATCTGCTGTCATGGATTAATATAATCGTATTAGTAGTTGAAGTGTTCATTATTCATTGTTAGTTATTTAGGACCCCGGTAGTGTGTCAAGGCTAAGGCTGGGAACACGCAACTGGCCATGTACATAGTACAGTAGTTATTGAAACAATTTTTAACCTCACCGTTTTTAAATTTCTTTAATATTATACACAAATATTAGACATTCTCTGAGCAAGATTTCCACAACCATGAATAGCATTACCCATACTACAATGTTATCAGAGAGTAATAATAGATACATATATATATATATTTATTTATATCATATCACGATGGTGACAAACAAGCATACGGCCCATATGATGATAGTCTATGACGCTAGAATACTTATTTGTTTTTGTTTTTGCCTTTGGGATACGTAGTCGATGCTCGTCCATGGTACCATCATCGCGTCAAATATAGAGAACTGTTACAAATAGAGAAAAAAAGAATTTAGAAATGCTTATAAGTATATAACTAAGTAATATGAATTAAACATAAATACACAAAAATGTTGGACAAACACCCTTATGTAAATGTGAGTGAAACCAATATAAATAAATACAAAAATAAATGTAATAAAATAACTCGAAACATTTCTAAACATTTGAAATAATTTAAAAGAAACTGTCAAACTGTCAAGCTTACCTATCACGTTTCATTCTAGGAGTTTTTTTCATTGTATTAAAAAATACCCTTAGTCGGCTCCTCCACGATTGCCGCGCGAGCCACGTTTTACGTCCCCCCAGTGCCCGATTGCACCTCCTTTGAAATACTGTCGACTGTTCTCAACCTTAGACTATATCCACTTGAAAATCTTAAGAGGTCTAGATAATGTACTTGATCGTATTGTTTTGTCAACGTTGATGTTTGGGGATTTCAATCCCACTTTATATTCTTACATGCCAATCAATGTAGTTAAAATAAAACATTGCTTTGTCAGTTAATAAAATTTCAGCTCAAAATAACCGAGCAAACAGATCTTTTAAAAATATGCTTATATAGATATTATATAAATGTAATATATATCTTAACTACTATTAAGACTAGGAATAATGAAAAAAAAAAACAATACAAAATATTTATATATTTGTTTGCAAAAGAGGTATGAATGAGGTTTACTCAGTGGTCATCAATCATTTTATGGAACAGTAACATTATTTTTCCTATTAATACACAGTCTATGAAGCACATATTGCACGTTGATTATATACAATAAATTCAAATAAATTATACCTTCTATTAAATATTTTTTATTTTCTCTGTTACAAACAAAAGAGGACATGTTGTTCTATATTCAATATTATTGGAATTTAACGATATAGTATAGTTCTGTATACATGTATTGTGTATACAAAATATACATAATGTCCCTGAAATAAACTAAAATAAAGTGGATCTACATACATCATAATTGGTCGAATTTCGAACACGAGTTACACCGGTATTAAATAAATGTTCCAACCCAACATATAAACTTTTAGGTTATTTGTTTCATGAAAAACTTTGTTATACCGAATAGTTACCAAACTGATAACATGGAACCTTCTAGAGTTGCAATAATAAAACTTCAACTTTATTTATTACACTTGATTCTAGGCCTCTAAATAATAATATTTTTTATAAAGCTATTTTGATCACACGCAATGTTGAGACATTATATTATATAGTGACCTCTTATGTACAGTTATAGGAATACCACATATACTCATTTCTATTCAACCAAACTAAGATGAGAAGTACACATCTTAGTTTGGTTCTCGCTAAGGTTTTATTAAACACATTGGAAACAGTGTTTCAGTACCCTACAGGGTACGATCAAGTAGCGAAATAACAGAATGAGCATGAAAGCTTTGTCTTCTGAAGTGGCAATGTGTGAGTGGTATTACAAGTGTTACATGATACCGTAACATCCGCATAAAAAAATCTTATATTTTTTCCCAACAACATGTATCTGCTACAATCAGAAATCGTAATATTAAAATCTACTGGGATATACAGAACCCTTGATACGCGAATCCGTGTCGCTCTGACCGGCCTTTTCTAAATCATATCCCTTACGTACAAAATACGGCCAGCCGAAATCCTCATCAGAGTGGGTCAATCGAAGTATATGACAGATGCTCACCGACAAGATGTCAACTCGCCTTAGTTATTCATATCAAATTCTCGCCCCTAATATTATCGATGTCAGAGTCACAATTCGAGCGTTACGTGCCTTGCTCCCTACCCCCCAATCTACCCAACCTCTATACCCCCCGGCTATTCCCTCGTCACGTATCGTGGTAAGTATTTCCGAGAAAAAGGCCGGTTTTGTTGGCACGCGATTCTCTGAAACAGTATATAATGTTATACTATATTGTATACAATCTCCGGAATTGTATTTGTTATAGAAAGAGACACTATGATATATATACGACTATATTCTGAATACTATCGTAATACCCTTATATGTCATATCAATAAATTATTTAATATTATCTTATTAAAGTTTATAAATAATGTATAAAAAGATTGTGTCCATCCTGTATCAATCCTGTGTCCCAATATGTATCATATTCACAGTTTGCTATAAAGTCAGAAATTTCGTAAAACAAGAAATGTTACTTGAATATATATATACAGCATATATACTACGTATATGTACATTACATACGTAGTATATGTACAATGGAAAATTAACACATTCGACCATTTTTCAAAGTGTATTTTGAATTTACAATATCGTGGCTACATGTTTTCTTTTCATTGTATGGGAAAAGAAATTCATTACATGATCTATTGAAAACATGCATCGGATCTGTCTTAAAACAGTTGTCTATCCACATCTCATGTCACGTCCCAACGGGAACAGTTGTTTTCGATGTTTGCTCATAAAACTTGTACAGGCCTATACGAGAGCGAATACAGAATTTTACTTTTCCTTGTCCGAAGAATAATTTAATGAATGTAGCTATCAATAAGATAGAAGACTTAGTATACGAAAGTACATAATATTATTAAAATATAGATAAAAGTATTTTTTATGTAGGACGTGTAGTAGTAGTTCTATTCAGAAATCCTCACAAAGACCAAAAAATTGTTTGAATGTCAATTTGTATTTTTAATAAAATCTCTAGCAAAGTAAACATCGACAATAAACCAGAAATCATTGTGAGAATCGACGGTCGGCTCGCGAGGAGAATGTAACGGAGACCATGGAGACCATGTCAAATTTAAGTACCTACTGCAACCAAACTTAGTAGAATAATAAGAAAACATATAGAGACATTCAAAGTTTGAAATCGTTTACATAGAAGTATCATATTCAATAAACCGATTCTCTGCTATATATATGTGTATATTATTTTTCTATATACAACATATACTTGATTTTTGTCATAAAATAAACGATTGTGTGTTTTGATTTAACATTCCGCAATCTTTCAATGTAGCCCACATTCGGAGCGTCAGTTTTGTGTCCGAAGGGTTAAGCTTCTAAATCATTCTTGTTTATCGCTGCTAGGCATGACCCTCTGAAGGAAGTTATTGGCAGTCCGTTTGTGCCTTACACGCCAAAATATATCGAGGAACATGAATTATGGTCAGGGAATTGAAAATATTCTAACATATGTAGCACTATTACAGTATATCTCTGGACTGTGTATAGATTCTTATATATAGGTTTTAAATTGACTTCTTATTGGTTTATACATTATTATACATATTTCTTTTGTAAATGGGTTAGTGTTTTTATCTGTATCATTACATAGTATAAAACAAAGTCGCTCTGGCTGTCTGTCCGTCTCTATGTATGCTTAAATCTTTAAAACTACGCAACGGATTTTGATGTTTTTTTTAATAGATAGAGTGATTTAAGACGAAGGTTTATATACATGTACGAAGCCGGGGCGAGTAGCTAGTATACTATATTATGAATCTTATTTTAATGTAAAAATAATGCGCTAAAAGTGGTAAATCCCTTTTAAGATGCTATTTTGAATATTTATAAAGATCCCTTATTTTCATAATAGATACACGCACATTTAAGACATAAGATTCGTATCGTATATTAACAAATTATTATTTGAAATAAGATGTAGTATTTTAAAACATGTAATATTTTCTAAGTATAATAATATAAGAACATCACGTAATATCTAACATTGTAATAGGCATCAGGGGATATACCTGCCATTCCCAAAATTACTAGACGTAGAATTTACCTATTTCGTGACCGTGAGCTAAGGTAGTGAAATTATAGGGAACAAAGCCATGAGATGTTAGTGCCCCGGAATGGCAACTCATATAGGATATCTAGTACCGGCGCCATATATTGACAAGATGTCCGTGCGCACATCATTTATGTAGGTAACGTTGCCTGTTATAAAATATAAATAAGCATAAAAAATACCGTTAAAAACTAATTTTTCATGCCTATTCTTTACAGAGCCACTATATTATTATAGTGTCGTTTAAACTAGTTGACATATTATTTCACATTATCGCTTTTACATAATTAATTCTAAAGCTAAAATTCACCATATACATTTATAGGTAACAATGCATGGTTAAGTGACATCATTATAAATCTGATATAGCTGACTGACTAAAATGGGGGGGTCAGTTATTCAGCAATCCACGATGCATTAGTGAATAACTAGCCTTGTCTGATATAGATATAAAATTGAATGATTTATTGAAATGTATGATGACACTAACTTCGTTTAATTCTTTTTAAATTATTATTCAGAGTAAGCTCACAATGTACACTGGCATATTATATATGGAATCAAGTCTATCATGACGAACTCAGTTACTGTTACTGTTTTTAGTAAAGACTTCATATAGGTCTATCTTACACGTTACATTACAATCCTACAGTGCCGATTACAAATAATAATCTATTCTCGGTTGCGTAAAATGAAAATTATTGTCAATGTTTTATTCACTCATTTGTACTCAAAATAAAGTACATTTTCAAATAAATACGTTCACCGGTTCGGCGGAGCTCTGGCGTAGTTTCGGGGTATAATCTGTGCCATAGTGACAAACGACGCGATTAGCATCAGGTCGTTTCGGGAGAAGACGTTTCGTGGCCAGGATTTTCTCATGACCTTTTTTTCTTATTAAAACAAAGTTGCGTACTGCGGTTATTTTGGTCCGCAGATTGAGATAGCAACAACGGATCGATATCTATTAAATTAAGGTTTCAACTGTTATCAGTTTCATTACTTTTTTTATTCTGACAATGTAACGTTTACACAAAATATTTAATTTATTTACAGTTAAAAAAATTATTTAATAAATCCCTATATTAATTGTACCCTTTTTGATAGTTTTTATGTTTTTTATATATATTTGAATTTTATATGAATCGATAGGTGGGTTACATTTTGCAATAAAAAATTAATTTAACAATGCTCCAAGTTACATTCGGTAGTAAGTTATCAGTTAAATATGCAGTAGTGTCTTCCATTGAAGGGAAAAAGAAGGCTTTTGTCCTTCTTTCCGTCCTTCTGAAGAAAACATTGAAAACGGAAAATTAACGGAGTAAAATAATTTTATATTCCTATTAAAATATATGAAAGTCTTGGAAGAATACATGTAAATTTGACACTTCAAATCTCAGTGTCATTCTACTGCAGTGTGCCTGAATACAACATAAGAAATAGAACGATGTTAACTAATCAGCTGATCGATTTTCACATATAGCGCATACAATATCAGCCGTTCGCCCCGACACGGCTTCGAATTTAGGCCGCGCCTTTAGGGATTACCGTACTCAAGCTATATGGGGCTAAATACAAAATTGTCGCATTGGCGGAATGGAGTAATTATTGTAATTGCTACCGAGTAGCTGCTAATTACTATTGGGTTTTCGGTAAAGGAAATATTTAAGGTCTACATTTATGAATGCCTTTCATAAGCAATTACGCAAGAAAACTTTTATTTATTTTTCATAACCCACTCCTAATTAAAATATTTCATTTACATTCGTAACTTAATTTTGTAAGCAATTATAGAAAAGAAATTCCCTTTCTTCCTTCAAGTGCCAAGTTGTTTAGTTATAATCTGTTTTAATAAATTAGCTAATCAAAATTTAATCTACAAAATACAAAATAGAAACAAACCTACTTATACTAAATAAATTCACAAAATGTTATGTTATTATCGTTCTAAAGCGTTGTCTAAGGGTTTACTTAAATAATTACATAGTACGAAGGTTTTTACTTCATACAATCAATTTACGGATGACATGACAGGAAGCTTCTTGTCATGTTGTTCGTAAATTGATTGGCTGAGTATTAAACCATCCATGTTTCTTTTCCCAGTGGTTTAAACTACTACTACGTTTAAACTACTACTTTACATAGTGTAAAACAAAGTAGTCACCGCTGACTGTTCGCTTACATCATTTAAATTACGCAATGGATTTTAATGCAGTACAGCAAGAGATAGAATCATTCAAGAGGAAGGTTTATATGTATACATGCGTGTTATATATATAGTATAGAAGAAGCCGAGAAATATTTTTTTAATGCATCCGTAATAAGTTCGGACGGATCGTTATAAAATTTGTCCGATCCTAACAAATTGTTATATGAAGAAACTGGTTAGTTGTTATAGGGTTATCACTGAACTCTCGAGCTTGATTCATCAAATTAGCAAGTCAATAGCGATCGGACAGTATCCCTGCATATCATTCGCACAAACTGAACTGAAGGTGGGTAGCGGTTATATGTAAAGTCTCCACAATTTCAATACTCAAGGATGTGTCGTTTGGAACTATGTGGGTGTCAAAATAAGATTTTCATTTTTTTTAACTTCTCTAATGATGTTAACCTTAGCTGACCTTCACAGCTTCACCGGACAAAAGGAATATGTTTATTAACTTATCCGTAAAATATTTTATCTACAGAATATATTGTTAGCCTTAACAATCAGAGGGGCAAACGAATCCCTTCCTTCTCAATTCAATTCTATTATTTAGATTCGATAGAATTAAAGGTCATTGCCATATCTTCCACTTGCCATAGCTTATCTATCTACAATATACACAAAGGTCGTTTTCGAAGAACTTGTAAATTTCAATAATTACACTTCAAAATATTTGGACAGCGCAAGTAAGTAAAGTATAAACGTATATAAGTTAGACTCATGAATTTATTTGATAATCATAGCAATTTTATGTTGATAAAATTTGTAAGTAAAATGAATCTAATTCACAGCGCAACAGAGTTCAAATGAATGTATAAGTGGCGGAGTATCTTCTCTCTAGAATTTATTTTCGGCGGTGAAAATGTGAACTGTCTTTCGGCGTAACAACTCAATTGCGAGGCAAGACAAATGATCTGATTAACATTCACACTTTCTACTTCTAAAGGTAAAGTGTATTTTGTTGGATAACATAATTTGGAAACTAACTTTTTAATTATAAATGGTATTTCTATTCTATCGGCGTTATTGGTACTTTATATATGGCTATAATAATTTTATTAATTGATACAAAACTATAACGTACTAAGTGCATTTTTAAATAAATATATAAGTACATAAAGTCAAATTGTTACCACTGGGCGAGCACTAGAATTATTAAATCTTTACAAAGGATATAACGGGTAAAAGTATGAAAATTGCACTCGCGTCTCATTAATGATTCTTAACTTGTTTTTATTATTTTTCATCTAAAATAGCCATACATTTAATCTCACACCCCTAACCCCTATAGTAAGGGAATAATGGGGGTGAAACCCCTTGGAGAATTTTTTTTCTCCGTACCCATACCTATTCGAGACATATTCATGAAGTTTAAACCATATATGACTTTCGATAAACTAATTATAATATATATTTTTTAATAATTTTTGCAATATTAGAAACTTTAAAAAAAATTTTGGGGGTGTTTTTTTTATACCAACCCCTAAAGTGACACCTAAAAAAAATACAATATAAACATCTGTGCTCTTATATGCATCATCATAAATATGTTCTTATAACTGTTTAATGTCACCAAATATGTATACCTACAACTGAACTATGAGCAATCAATACAATATTCGATTTGATGACATTCGACTGCACGGATTTCGAACACCGTGTTGTAGACTCGGTACAATGTTATCTTATATTGCGTAACAAAGAACATGTTGTTGCTGATTTTCATGCAAGCTTTATCAAGTTATAAGAAGTTAATAAGCGAATAGAATAAGATGTCATCAGGTGATATTTTGATTTTGGAAAATCAAATCTAATAATAATAGTATATCAAGATTTTTTTTTATACTACGATTATGGCAAACAAGCATACGGCATATTTGATGGTATTAACAGTTACCGTAGCCTATGGACACCTGAAACAACCGACTCAAAAGGACCTAGCTGGTATCCAAGTGCTCCTGCCCAAAGATGAGAGCAGTGCTCCATATGCGGGCGAACCTGTGACTTATACATATAAGAGGAGTCGCTAGTCCGCAGTGAAGTACCGCTTCGCTTTATTGAGCACTCGGAGCTTTTAAAAAGGTATGAGAATACATAGTTATCTTGGACTAAGTGTAGAATATAATATTATATAATATTATAAGATAGTTAGGGAAGTTACATGACGTATTTTAGAAATGAGTATTCATTTTCATTATGTATGTTACGTTATAACTATCTGAATAATGTTTTCATTCACTACCAATAGATGGCACTGTACCGAATTTAAATCACGCAGTAGTTTTTTTAAATAGAAATATTTATTATACGAGTATATTTAATGTTTTTAAATTATTTTTACCTGGATTAAAATCGATAGATTAATCCTTATGTACACGATTCACGATTTTAGTGTTTTTGTTTGTGTACCCTTAGGACCTTGGTTATAATAATATTCACATTTATCCGTGAGAGATAAAGTATTATTATGTAGATATTATATTAAGTACCTACTTAAAGTTATTGTGTGTATATCAACACAATAACTTGTAGTACATAATATATTTTCTCTACTTGACGTTGAACTCCAATAAAATAAAGTATTTTAATATATATTTGTAGAAATATCTTGAAGACATTATAACCGAAACTCTTTTGAATTCCGCACAATAATAAAATGAAACTGTCATAGACTCTCATTCTTCTAACTTTGTAAACATCAAAAGTAATTTTCCAACAATAAATTCATAATGTATTAACATTCTAGATGGAGATAGATAATTAAAAGTCTGCGTCTGGGAGATTGTAGAAGATCATTATTATAAAGTATCATACATGTTGTTATTCTATTAGAGACTACAATAAGCTCAATGGAAGTAGGTCTATTAGTTCGCTTTTATAATGTCGATAGTTCGCTATAAGCGTAAATTGTCTTGTTTTTTAAAGTTTAACCCTTTTGAAGTTAAAGAAATAAAATGTTTTTAAATTTCAAAACTTGCTTTATATGTTTTTCTTCTTTATTAGAAGAATAGTTGAAATTCTGACAAGTTTTTTCAATTGAAATTGTCGGCTGAACTAGCTGACAGCGATAAAAAAAATATAAAAAGTTTACGTACAAAAAAAATCCTATATCTATAGAAATGCTTTGAGTTTGAAATTTGTGCTATATTTAGCCTGTGCAAACTTGTAGCATGCGGGCTTTAGAAAGTCTATTGTCCTCGCGCAGTTTTATATTTGTAGTTCGTTATTGATTATTGTTACAAATAGGTAATTTATGATGTTTTAGGAGCGATATTATTATCTCTTCATAATAGATTTTTTACAGAGATAGAACTTATATATACATACACATATATCTTTCAACTATAAAGCTTTAGTACAGTCGGAGGTATGGCTTAGTTTGGACATTGTTGTAAATGAAACACTTGACATTCTTGAAAAATATGTTATAGAATATTTCAATTATACAAATATTATTTTCTTAGTACTTTAATATTATTATGGAATACTCTTTTCTTTTGACTTATTAGTTAATCTTAATATTTTTTTGAGTTATTGCTTTGCACTTAAGTATACTGACAATTGACAGTGGGAAGTTACCGTCGGGTGTTTGTATCACCGCAGTTAAGATAATATTACATAGTATAACTATGAATATAGTTATAGTTATAATGATACCTAAGTATCTACAGATTGCAGAAATGGTTTGTCAGAAATAGGAATCACGCGATTTTCCTGGAAACTATCGTGATAATTTCGCTACAATAGGCCAATTAACTGTATTCTCAACCCGTCATCATCTTCCATCTTAAGCGCATATATTTAGTTATAGTAGTATAAGTAGTATGTAGTCTCTTTTTAATAGATGATAATGATCTACTGATGATGGTATAATTATCTCATCTCAGCATAAAAAACTATTTAAAGCATCAATATTTTTTATTGTTGATGTTTGTTGTTGAACTATTGATAATTTTTTTTTGTCTTTCCGACAATTGTAATGACTCATCCGGAAGTCTTGTTAATGGTAGATATGGTCCGCGGATATAATTTTTTTATGTAGAAACTAACACGAGTTTTAAAATAATGTTTCAATGGTTTGTAATGTAAGGTACCTGTAAATAAATATGTATTCGGTGACGTCTATAATTTGAATGGCGGCCGTCAGAGACTCAGTGGAAATCGTTCGCGAAATTCGAATTGTTCGTTTCTGAATACGGAGTAAGGCGAGGTGGTGACAAATGGTGCGATTAACAATCCGAATCTCCGTTCAAGGAGATGGTTCGCTTAATGGTCCAATACATCAAAGGATTTTCCGCGCCCTGACGCTTATTTGAAGTCATTTGCTTATTATCTGCAAGGTTATATATTTTTAAAATTATTTTTCTGTGATTGATACAGATATTCTAAAAGGATCTTGATAGATCTTTTCATATCTGAAAACAAAAATTCAATTATAACGTTATGTCATTCTGATTTCAAAACTAGTATTGTAAAGTAACTAAAAAGATCCCTAATACGTATATAATTGAGAATAAAATGCAAAATGTAGAAGCACAATTGAACATGTAGGCATTTTAAGAAAATTAGAAATAATAAAAAGAAAAAAGAAGAGGAAAGAGAAGATTCATAAATAATAACATGAGACACGGTGATAAATTGTATAGAGACGTAAATGGTATGGATATGGTCTGGATGAGATACAAATGGAGAACGGTAAATAAATCAGTTATCTGACTCGTTGGAAAGAAGAAAATTAGGAATGACCATATTCCTTATATTTTTTGAGATTCATTATAATTAACGATGAAAGATTTAACATTTAATATCTGATAAGTTTTAAATTTTCGTTATTATTGCACTTTATTTATATAATTTTGACATATTTTATATGTGTTGACTAGATTGCACTAGCTGTGTAGTATAGCGGTACTCAAAGTAACCGTACACTAATTGACTGATACTACCAAACTTTTTTTGAACTTATTTGCCCTCAGATTCCACGTGTACCTTTATTTCATCATCATCATCAGCCCACTCATCATCAGTACCTTTACTTACCAAAATTATTCATGTTAAGACCCGATTAACTATATTATTAACCTGATATGCGGTTGAAACGTATCTAATGAAAACAGGACAATGAGGGGTTTTCAACGAACTCAAACGATATTATAACTCGACGACATACCGACTCCTATATATTTTTGTATCTATTAATAAATTAATTTTAGAAAACCACATTTTCAATTCACTATTTCAATTTCACATATTGTGCCATATATAAATATATGTGATTTATTTTAAGACAGAGATATTTTAAATTAGTTAGTTAGTGAGTCGATAGGTGAATAATTTTTACATAGTATAAAATAAAGTCGCCGCCGCTAATTGCTCGTTTATATCTTTTGAATTACGTAACGGATTTTAATGCAGTTTTCAATAATATGTAGAGTGATTCAAGTGGAAAGTTTATATGTACAATACGTGCCTTTTATAGTATGGTACAAGCCGATACATTCAACAATGGTAACAGTGACCCCACTATTGTAATATAAAGAGTGGTACTTTACTTCCCAGACGTTAGAAGACAAAGTTGATAGCAACACGTAGAATTAGCCATTTGCTTATCATCCAATGTCATATTAATATTGTAAATGTGAAGTTTGTGAGTTAGATTTTGAAAATAATCTCCGGTATTATAGATGCGATTTTGAAAATGTTTATAGTGTTGGATACAACCAACAGGAGTGGTGGTGCAATGAAATATTTTGGAAAAACAGGGGAAAATGTGACATATACGAAGTTAGACGCATCTGCTAGTATTGTACACAATATTAACCTATCCGACACAATGTAATTCTCTAGTTAACATGAATTATACACCAATATCAGTATATCATTTACTGTATCATATACCAATATATTTTAGCTAATTTATGATGTAGTTGTTGTCTATTACTATTTTCTATATGAAATATAATAACCATAAATCTAGTTAATTTAGTTTGAGAACATTCCTTCAGATTCTAGAAATACAATTATTACAATAATTTAGTTATTCGATATAACATGGGCGGTGCCAGACTAGAATCTAACGGTAATTTAGTAAAATACAAACACCCACTTATTATTCACGAGTGGCATTTGGTAAAGACGTGCGTGTCGGACGCCCGTTTGTGTTAAACGTTTGTAATACCTATCAATCGATGGAAGCATGTATTTTTAAGTACATTAAAAAAAGAATTTCAATTCACACTATATTTTTATTTTATATTTACAACAATATGAAACTGTTGTCATTGCAAAATTAAGTTTTAAAACGTGATCAATTTATATTTTAAACAAATTATCTGCGTAACTCAGTCTCACTAATCGCCAAGCATCTTTGCTTATAAGCTTTATTCGTTTGGAGGTTGTGATTGGGCAGGGCGAAATTGTAGGATAAGCATGACATCTTAGTTTTTAAAAATGACGCATAAGTGATATTTCGAGCTTTACATGATAACGTGATGTCCGTAGTGTTGTTCATGTATATAGTAGTGAGTTTCTACTTATTATGAGGTAAGCCGTTAGCTTTTTCGCCAATCCAATTACATAAATAATATTTAAATTATTACTTTTAATTTTAATATAATGTTTGAACCTACAGAAAACTGAGTACAAGAAAATGATCATCTTTGCCTGTCTTTGCTTGTACGCGCTAGTAACTCGGACTTCTTTTCACATTCGTCGGATTATGTCGTTAAATAAATAAATGGAATATGATTCTTCACTATCTATTTAATTTGAACTATTAGTATAAACTAATCTTAGTATTAATGGCACGTTAATTATAATCGACGACCTCGGTGGTCTAGTGGTTTAGCACACCGCTTTACGTCCGATGGTCGCGGGTTCGATTCCTCGCACGGCACAAACATTTGTATTCATGAGTATGATTGTTTGTATCGGTCTGGGTGTTTTCTATGTATAATATGTATGTATTTACGAAAAAAAAATTATATCTATGTATTTGTATCAGTTGTCCCATAACACAAGCTTTAGCTAGCTTAACTTGGGACTAGATGGCGATGTGTGCATTGTCCAAAAAAAAAAAATTCTTAGTTGACTTTTTTCTTCTTATTACAAAATGTACATAAATTATATTATAATTCTTTGCATCGATACTTACTTTGATTTTATCGTGTTAAAATGTAATAAAGGTAGGAAGTAATAGGTAAAAATTCATTCATATAAGTAGGTCACAAATCGAATAACAAGGTTAAAGCTAGGTAATTAAGTCTAATGACCCGCCCTGAATGTCCCTTTCATTTCGCCGCCTATTAACTTCACTTTTCATACACAAAAGAGTTTCAAAGTCGTTTTATGATACGAGATCTTTTTATACAGTTTGATGAAAGACTTTTTGTTCTAATTATGTATAGGTAGGTAAGTCATCTAGAAATATTATAGGGATTTTATTAAGGAAATTGCTTTCATGTTAACTGGGGAAGTGTTGACAAATTAATTGACATAGAGTTAACATGGATGTAAAATATTTCAAACTACCTGACCCGCGCGACTTCGTCTGCATCACACTTAGGTATTATTATATATCGCCCAATTTACATAACATCTTTTTAAATTATAGCCTATGTGTTATGATGTATAAAACTAAGCTATATTACTGTAAAGTTTCATCAAAATCCGTTAAGTAGTTTTTGCGTAACAAACATCCATTTATACTTAGCAAGATAAAACTGATGATTACTATTATAAACAGGTCTGCTTATATTAGTGATCATTTTATTTTGTTTTAAATAAATTTTGTGTACCTATCTACAAGAAGGTTTGTGCCTTTTATACGTTTCTTGCAGCTGTTATTCTACCAAATATTGCAAATAACCATGTACGTAGTTTGATAAGAAATTTATGTAAGAAAATTTCTTACTATTTTATACAGCTGAGAATATATTTTCAACATTTTCAACATTAATAAATGCAGTATGAATATAAAGACAAACTTGTTGTCAACAGGACTCCGGCCGGGCTCGAGTGTCAGGGCAGAATCTCTAGACGCGATAAAAGTGTCGGCGGTGTCTGGCGGCGACGCGGTCCTTCCATGTGACACTCGGTCGCCGCAGCCTCCCGACGCTCTATTATTGGTCGTCTGGTACAAAAATGATGTGCCTATATACAGGTGAGATTTTCTGATAACTTTATTATATACAATCCCATTTTTTCTTTTATAAGATTATACATAAAGTTAAGGTTCACCAAACAAACTGACGAGTAATAAGTTTTTAAGCTGGAAGTAGAATAGATATTTACAAGAGACGAAGAAAATAATTTAATGATCAATATTGCGGATATTTTGCATTCTTTGAACGGTATTTTTGATGTTGTTTTTATCCGATGCTTTGATAATAATAGTAGTATCAGACTCTTCATTGAGTTTTCATTGGCGTAATTTTTTATGATACTTTATGTTAGAAATTAATGAAAATAATATAAGCTGGATAAGTGATTTATATTTTATAATAAAAGTATATAGAATATACTAATAGTAAATATATTAATATACAAATTTAGTTTTTTAAAAAATATCACTGAATTAGGAACGACTATGGAATTTCTTCTTGACACAAAACTGTAGTATCCAAGAAGGATACTAATGTAAATTATTATATAATAATTATTATACTCGTATGTTTTATTTTTATTGTCAATCTATATATTAGATTATTCAAAGGTCCATACCTATCTACATATATGTATATAAAGGTAAAAACTGGTCTTTCGCCATTATACAAATTCACAACAGGATTGCGTGTGTCCCTGCGTGAGTGAATAAAATATGGAAATGTATTGATAAAAATAGTAATATAGCTTTTATTATTATGTAATAGTTTTCAATATGCAATAAATCAGCACATAATACGTTTTCTGTTTACGATGCAGCTGAGGGAAAGGGGCCTGCAGTTTTATAACTTTATCGAAGTTTATGAAGAAATCTCGCCTATTCACGTCTACTGGGAAAACTAATCTCTACGTCTCCTATATTTTTAATGGAGCTTCGAGGACATAAACATTATATAGGACTTCTAGTAATAGTCGTCGACTCGGCGTATAAAATAATCCCAAAGGAGATAATTGAGTCTACAATTCAGTTTATATTACTGTGAATTATGTATGCGACTTCCTTACGTCTTTATGTTTTTATTACAAAAATCGATTCCATTATAAATTAAAATTTGTGTAATACTTGAGTTTTAATAATAATAATCTCGTGACAATTCACACAGCGCCATCTAGTCCCAAGTTAAACTAGCCCCCCAAGTTAACGTGCCCCGCCCCTGCAATGTTGGTACTCAGGGAAATGCATATACTGTGTTCATCATTATATACATTTTCATATCAGTAATATTCCTTGTATGGCATACCATTCTCATTCTTAAAAGCAATTTTAATAAAACCATAATATCTACTATAAAGTAAAATTTTCAGTTACAACATGTTTACAGTTTTATACGGCTTAGAGCATAATCGTCAAAAAATTAGGTATGCCGTAAAATTAATACTCACAATTCCTAACAACCTACCATTATTGTAATTTGATAATCCCACTTCGATCCTAACGGAAAAGTTTTGCAGTCAGTGGACATTTTAAATAAGGGTTTTTACAGATAATGGATCTGAGGACTTTGAAATTCAATAATTTAAAAGCCCCAGGCACTTATTTCAAGTGATCTTGGGATTTCTATTCGATAAGAAAACATCTCTTGTAATAAGTTATGAAGGAATAAAAACTCAATCGCCCACACAAATTTGTAATAGCCAAGACATCCTAGAGACATTCAGAGATAATTGACTTTTGCCTTTAGAACATAAAATGTAATGTTATCTTTTAGGAATATTTATTATACAATCTCTGTGAACCCTTAAAATAATGATATTATTTTTCAGTCGTAGTTCAATAAATAATTGTATAATAACAAGGAACAAAAACCTAGTTATATAGGTATATGCGTAACATAATGTCTTTACAAAATAATATGTCAAAAAAAAATAACAATGAGAGAGCTGATTAATAATAAAACAATGTTTTTTTCTACCTTCCGTTTTGTCATTTATATAAAAATATATAGTTTTGACACTTTCACCATTTTATCTTGCCGTCGCTGGTTCGATTCTTAATAGAAAATCATAGTTATATATTATTTTGGTCTGGGTATTTTACTAACTATATTGTACACATCTTTAAATATTGTGTATGAATTTCAAGACCAGTCTCACTTAGTTCAGAAACTGCACATAACTGGTATTAAATATGTTAGTAGGGGCTCTATTTATAGTCAGATTTGTTGTATAATACAGGTATAATCAATAGTATAAAACAATCAGGAATTAGAAGGACAAGAGAATTTGTGTCTGCTCAAGAAGTCATTTTTGTAGTCTTTTATTATCCCGTGCAATCTTAATGTGCCACAGCTGCATAATAAAAAACAGCGCACAGCCGCAATATGATGTTAATATATGATTAATAACAGCGGGTGAAACAGATACTCAAAAAAGAAACATAATTTAAACTAAACAATTTCATATAAATAAAAAAAAATTAAATACAATATATGTTGAATACGACGAAACTGTCCGTTACCTAATTTATTCTTTTTATACTTGGAATGGTAACAAATTTTGCGATCCAGCCAATAAAAAGTAATGGTATCTATCTTTTAGAATATGACAGTATCACGGATGTCAGAGAATGCATCAGCAGAAACAAAATGAAATCTTTACTCAGCTTATTATGAGAATAACCCAACCTCAACACCCCGCTGTTAAAGTTTCACAAGAAAATGTAAATTGCTTTCTGTATTGGAACACGTCGTAGTATAACGGGACTTTTTTTATTTTTTTTCTGTAATAAGCTACGATCGCGTGCCTCGTACAAGCCCCGCGATTCACTACTATGTGTTCTCTATTCAGAAAAATAATAGAGCAACGAATCGAGGTTCGAGGAAATTAAATTACATTTATGGTTTACTTGTATACTTTTTAACAGACTGTTGAAAAAAGAAATGTTTTGATTAGGTGTACACACGTTCTAATCTTTGCCATTGTATCGAATATATGGATTTTATTTGTAGTTGTTTTAATTTTGTCGTAAAAGTTACAGACTGACAATTATAGTTTATACTATACTAGCTACTCGCCCTGGTTTCGCCCGAGTGTAAATGTATTATAAATATATACCTTCCTATTGAATCACTCTATTTATTAAAGAAAACCGCTTCAAAATTTGTTGCGTAGTTTTAAAGATTTAAGCATACATAGGGACGGACAGGCAACGACAGCGACTTTGTTTTATACTATGTAATGATGGTATATTACACTATATGGCAGTAAAATGAAAGATTTGGTTATTTTTATTATTACAGAACAGGAGTATTTTATAATACTATCAGTATATGTACCTACCACCAGACAGTTCATCTCAGACTCTTTGATATTAGGAATTAAATAAGTTACTCGATTTTGTTAAATCGAATATTTATATGTCAAATAGTTTGATACTAATTATTATACACGATATTCTCCCTAATTAAATTTAAAAATAAAACTGTAATTTTGAAATAATGTGCAAGCTTAGTTGAAAAGACCTGACCTGACCTGAGTTTTATGTCAGTTCTTCTTAGCTCTAAAATACTCCGAATATATAGTAGACTTGATATATCATAAGAGTCTGTAATAGATCTACATGAATAAAGATATTTTAATTTGATTTGATGTCGACGCATCTTTATATATGTCGGTTCGAATGATCAGACATCTAATCGTATCCTAATAAACTTGAGGAAAGTATTATATAAAGGCACCACGCCTTTATATAATACTTTCCTCAAGTTTATTCTAATAATATACAACCCAATTGTGGATGATAATAATGTGTAGCTTTAAGTTTGAGTAGAATCGTTGCAAAAGCAACATTTCTGTGAGAGAAATTGAATATCCCATACGTATTCGTGACTAAAATTCGAAAAAAAACAGACTATTAAACGGCGATTTATTAAACATTTTGACACCGGGCCTTTTTGGACTAATTGGACTCGACTGAACTCGATTCAGTCCGGTGCCGGATTAGTTTGGTCCACAAAGATCCGACGACAAAAAGTCTGACAAAAATCCGTTAAACGATAAAAGCAGTAGCTTTTTGAGATTTTTCTGTCGTTTTAATGGCAAATACAGTTTAGGTCATATCGTTAGAATAGAATAGGAAGGAAAATACTTTATTCAAATAAACTTAAATTTATGTATTTTTGTATAGTCATATAGTCTTGTTTTTTTAAATATATCATTCTTTGAAAAGTTGTCTCATCACAAGAAGAACGATCAATAAACGGGCATGTGCGTTTGATATAACTGTTATAACATAGATTTTGAAATTATTGGTACCTATTGCAGCCAAAAAAAATAATGCAAATCTAATTACTATAGGACATACATATAGATGTTATTACCGGTACCACACAAAGCGATTAGACATGTAGTATAAATTTTGAACTAATTAAGGTATAAGTTTAATTAGTTCCTAAATTATATGATTTTGTGTATTAGTAATTAATAATGTTAATGAAATGTAATGTTTACCGTCAGTAATTGAAGAGTACTAACATCTAATAAGCTTGTACTTCAGACCATGTATGTATTTAATTTAATGAATATAGTATTAATTTTCTGTTAATATGTCCAGTATCTTACTTCGAAAAATTAAAGTGAATTGATTTGATTGTTATCTCTTGATATGTTAAGTGGTAAGTCGATTATATTAATTAATACGTTGCAGTAAAAAAAAAGATATGTTTTTATGTCAATCAAATGACGGCTAAACTTATATGAAATGGTAAACTATCTGTCTCTCATTATTGTATGATATCTTTATATGTATGTATCATGAAATACATTGTGGTACATGGACTATTTTCCATGCGTTACTATTCCTGATGACTTATATGTGTGTAGTATTATACTGCATGTAGTTTTACCACCCTACTAATATCTAACCTCTGAAACTGCAACTTGCAAAACAAACTGCAAGTATAAATATCATTACAAATATTATTATAATTATCATAATCTTTATAATATCTAATAATTACAATAGTAATAGTAATAATTTAAGATTTAACTAATAAAAAACGTATAATTAAGAGTGCGACAAAATTAGTATGAAGTTAACAAGCGTTAAACTGCAGACATAGATTTAAATAGATGTCGCAACTGCAGATATTTTTGGGCCTTTTTTGTGTCTAAATTAGACTTTGCAGAGCTTAATTGACTTCCACTACTTTTCGAGACTGAGCTATCTAGGTAAAGTTTACGTAAAACCTTGTGTTAATAAATATAGCTATTTCCTTACAATAGTTGTATTTTATTTGTTGATTTTCGAGTTTTTGATTTAGTATATGAGTAACAGGTTTAGATTTCATAAATTTAAGCATTTTCTTTGTCTATCCCTATTTGTGTTTAAGGGTAGGGTAAAGTCTTTTGTTAAGTAATGAATGTTTAAAGTTGGTTTAGAATTTTCACAAACATCGTATAGCATGAACATCCTATTAATGTTAGAGACTGATTCTTCCAATGTTGGACAAATTTTTGTAAAATACATAGATAATATTCTAGACTGACCCATGAAGTACATTTTAACTTTTCCCCTAGTAAATAAACACAGTTATCGATATAATAACAATAATAGCTAAGCAGAACTTATCTTATAGGCTCTAGACAATTGATATAAGTACATAGATATTTTTGTTTGTAAATACATAGAATATACTCACACCGATACAAACAATCATACTCATGAATGCAAATGTTTGTACCGTGCGAGGAATCGAAGTGACCATTGGAATTAAAGCGATGTTCTAAACCGGTAGACCACCGAGGCTCTCAAATAATGTTGGGAATATATTCCTTTTGGAATTTTGTAAAAACGTAATACGTACATAAATGTCATTGTGTAACCGCTAACTCCCATGGCCGTGCTAGCTCTCAATGTGACAATGTGTGCATATTTTATAAATCACTCAGGCGCACATTTGTTATGCATGGCCATGCTTCTATGTACCGAATTAGTTTCCGCGCAAACGACAGGATGTTTGATCAGATTAAAAGGGTTTACCTTTGGGAATTAAGTTTTTTAAGCACCTGTAATATATTGTATTCATTTTGTGTTGTTTCTATTACAGCTTTATTTTTTCATATCCGAATATCAAATTCTTCTTCCTCTCAACAAAGATCTGATATTCCTCTTTTAGAGGTTACCTAGTGCCTAATCCTTCAGGGAATAGATATCCTGAGATATCTCTATAAACTAAATATGTTAATTTATTAAAATACTGTTTTGAATAACATTTTACTACCTATAAATAATTATTTCTTCGTTAAATAATAAACTAGGTAAGAAACAGGTTCCTAGAAGTCTAAATATATTTATAAAGTAAAACATAAACGAAACAAACAAAGCTTATTTTTCTGATATGCTGAAGTCAACATTATTTGGCTTTTATATCCGTTTGATGTCTAAATGAGCTACGGGATAATCTCTAGTAGTTCTCCATTATAAAATATCTACTGTCCACTGTCTAAGGCTTTCAGTATTAATAAAATTTATTTATTCTTAGTGAAACTAAAATGAAACAGATTAGTAAAATTACACAAAAGAGTTTTATTTTTATAAAGAAACTAAGATATACTGTTAAATAATTTTAACTACACATAGTTCAGTCACCTATGCGAAATGATTCAGAGCTTTTGAGACATTAATATATTATTATATCTCTGTATATTATCCAAAAATGAATAAAATAATAAATAATGATTTATTTTGAAAGAGCAACGCAGTTACAATTATTTAACTTTTGCTGCAATATATTCACACCATGTATCTATTCATTTTTATATACATTTATTACTAAAAAAGCTAGGTCAATATAATATCAGCTACGTACATTATTATACGTATTCTAACATGCTTCCATTTGCGCATATGTAAGGTGGGTATCTATGTTATTGACTTATTGAGTTGCCAAAAACTCATACATCATTCCAGCATCTCGATGTCACGTGTCACGGACTGACAGCAATTTGATGGTTCCTTTTTACCCTTTATTTTTTTATAGATAAGCAAAATTTTTCATCAGATAAAGTTTTACATGTTCTGGTAACAGAGTTAAAATGCATGTCTATTCCTTTTCATCTCCTATATACCCTCTTTTGCTACGGAAATAAAGTTTATCAATAGAGCCAGAAAAATCAGATTAAAATTTTCTTCAATCTTAAAAATGTTTAGCGATTTGTACTATCATCTATAACATGTTTGAAAATAATAATAACATTAAATAAAATGTCAATGCTGCTTGTTTGACATCTAATTAGTCAATAACATACTGTTTTTCGAAAACAAACTAACTTGCTAGAATATAATTTTGGTATCGACACTTTGGTTTACTATAATACAATAAATATAATAAAAACCAGAAAAGTACTTCCTATTTAAAGCTGATTAAAAATTAATAAAAATATATTAGGATTAAGTCACGAATGTTAGTAATAGATACGACGAAATTATTTAAAAAATACTGTCTTGTTTATGTATTATTTCCATAAATGGTGCGGCCCGATATTGGCTCTTCCTAAATACATTATAAGTAACCTAAGTAGGTAAACAACTAAGAGGCTTTGGCGGAATTTGATTTAGTTAAGAAAATTTGAATCAGCGGTACTTATCAGTGAAGTTGCAGAATGCTTATGTACATAAAATTAACAATTCCCAATGATAAATTGACTCGCAGCGAATCAGTAATTGTATTTATTGAGTAAATAGATTTGATAAATATTAAAAAGAGATTTAAATTTTTATGGATAACTTTAAAATTGATAAGTATAGTCTGTGTTTCACTCAATGTTTGGGATGAATAGTTAGATATTTTCAAATGCGGTTTTTAATTAATAATAAGTGAAACTAAGAACTAACAAATATACACTTACATATGTTAAAGCAACAGTACAACTATGTGTGTACAACTATAAGATATATGTATTATAACCTAACTATGAAAACTATTTATTATTTAGTAGATTTAAGTATAACAGCAGTAATTCATTCTCGACAATCTATCACAAGCATAGACATGGGCACTAAACAACTGTTGCCGCTGCTGCAAATATTATACATACTTTCTTTTGTAAACACATACATAGAAAACACCACGACCGATTAAAACAATCATAGTTAAGAATATACCGTGTGATGAATCGAACCCGCGACCATTGGAAAAAAGGTGTTGTGCTATTTCGCGAGATCAGTGTATGTTGCGCTGGATGCGCCTCATGTGGGTATATATATACTAGTAGATAAGTTCATTTTCGATCAGCAGTGCGAGTCAGCTTGTTTGCCGTTTCTGTTAAATAAAAAAAACTAATTAAAATCACTACAACTAAAAATATAAACGTTTTCATTTTAAGAAAGTGTTTTCGTTAGTAACTCCGAAATTGGTATATCGAATATAATAGGTATCGGATACGAATGTCAGTTATCGGACAAAAGCATCCGAGTGTTAGGTATATTAACTGGATGATCTGCAGAATGTTAAAAAAGAGCTACGTGGAAACGTACGTACCTAGTAGGCCGGAATGCTGAATCATGATTGGTATTTCCAGATTATTATCGTTGGAAAGAGGGTAATTAATTCTTATTTATGGCCATTAAAACGGGGTTTAGTTTGCGACCGACTTCAAGACAGTAGCCCTCAATTTTGTTAAATATACATAGGTTTTCCTGTATTAAAGCAGTCGTGTGATTCGTTTTCTATTGTGGCATTGGACTACCAGTTGATAAATGGACGGACTTCTCAAAATTAACTTATGAGGTCCGCCATGCGTTGCAAATCGTACTAAGGTGGAATATCAATGTATTCAGTTATTAAACTTACATAAATCAAGGTTTCCAATCCTTACTAATATTACATATACAAAAGTACTATTATGTCTGTCTGTCGCACTTTCACACCAAAACAATTTAAATTAAATTTGATACACAGATAGTTTAGGTCCTGAGAAATGATATAGCGAGGAAACAATTGTAAGGGGTTGAAAGGGAGATGAAAAGTTGTATGGAAGTATCATCATTTTTAAAGTTACATGCTTGAAACTTTTAATTTAGGCTGAAGATTGAATATACATAAATATATCATTCAAAGTTTGTATGGATAACGAAGACGAAGTCGCGAGCACAGCTAATTCGATATATTTTTATTAAATACTATGTATAATGTAGACTGGTACGTATAATGTAGACTGGTACTACATATGTATGTATAATGTATGTCTGGTATGTATAATGTAGACTGGTACTACATTTGTATAAAATAAGAACATGCAATTTCTTGTGCATCTGACTATTCTTGAACAATGAACAAAAGTACTTATATTTATTTAGTTTATTTTAATATTATTTCTGTTCTATTGTGTTAAAATATTCTTCAGTTGAGAACCGCTTTCGTTATAAATTCTATTGAATTTTATTATAGTATGAAGAATTCATTGTACCTTACATTGTTCAGGAATTTCTACTATATACTTACATAATAGTTGCTGTATGCATAGAATTTTCTCTTCCAAATACCGTCCTCACGTCTTTATGACGGATTATGACGAATACAACACAACATTTTCTATACACCTTGAGCTCTGTCGAAGGTGATTGATGATGTTCGGTTTCTGCTAAGAACGGGTTGAAGGAAGTTGGATATTTCGTATACGATAATATTGTTAGTAGGTAAAATATATCTGTCTTATGTTATTTGGTAAAGTATAACAATTATTTGTTTAATAGTTCAACCAATACCATATATATCAACTTATATAGAAACAAACTTGTTAAATATAAACATACACATTATTTTACATTATAAATTAGTTGTTACCCGAGTCTTCGTCCGCTTAGAATTCAAGTTTTTTTAATTAATCGAATCTCAAAATCAAAAATCTTTTATTTAGAAAGAACTTTTTTATTTATTATTATTAATATTTTTCCCTACCGTCCGGTTTAGTGTAGAGATTCAATTGAGAACTTGGCATGAAACTCAACTGTTGAAAGAAAATGTAAAAAAAAAAGAAAATGTTGTTGTTGAAAACAACAATTTCTTTTTTTTAAACGGCAGATTATTTATAGTAATTAAAATAAATATAATTTATAAAATCTAAACGTGGCCTAAGTTACTACTTATAACATTACATGAGCAGGAACAAATAGTGAGAATTATGGTTTTTAAGTAAGTATTTATATGAATTTGGTGAAAAGCTGTTAGTTTAAATTACAAACAGACTCTTAATTTTTTTTATATGTATAAATATAAAATAAAAGATTCCTTGTAATTCAATTAATATGGTTACTTAGCTTACTTAGGTATTACTATTGTATATTTTTTTACATAACCACAGATCGACCTGAGAAAATATCAAACAATAAAAACATTATTGAACATTAGTAACATCTGGGTAACGGAGCTTAACCTTCAACATTTCGTTTCATTTTCCAGGAAAACTCCACCAAACACCAAACGTTGTCAAAGTATACTAAATAAAACTACAGTCTGAAGGTAAAAGATGTTAAAATATTTGATGGTGAGGGAGCTAGCTATATGATAGACAGAGAAAATCATTCCATAACATAAAAACGAACGAATTTACATAATGTTACAATTTATTTAATGTTTGAATTGGTCAAAATAATATATGTTAATTAGAGCTTTTAATATTTATTTAGTTAGTTTTATTTTATTTAGTTAGTTTTATTTGTTTGAAACTAGCTCTGCCGGCGGTTTCACCGGCGTGAAGTTTATAGTCTATGTACATGTTATTCTGATATATTAGCTATATTATTGTATAGTTTAATTAAAATCCTATACTAGTTCTTGCGTGAAAGGGTAACAAACTTTCACGTTTATAATAATACTAAGATATTATAATATAATATAATAAAATACAAGCCAATTATTCTAAAATATCTAGTCTCCTCACGATTGGAAGAATAGTTTTTATTGTAATAGTAATAAAATTCAAAATTGAACAATAACCGTAACCTAACCCATGTTTAAGGGAGCTTTGAAGGAAACAAATGGTACAGTGGGGCACAAAATAATTATACTTAAGTACAAAAACGATGTCAACGACTTTGAAATGTTGTGCTAATGTTCCTGAGTAATTGCTTATTTTTTAGAATTCCGCGGGCATAATGTACAAACTTTGCTATATTTAATGTCGGTTATGACTTCCTTGGGAGCCCTCAAGCATTATTTTATCTTACAAGTCACCACTTGTAAGATAGATGAAGCAAGTTGATATAAAATATAAAAAATGGATGACTAATTCGGCAGTCAATAAAATATAAACATACTATCTGTGCACCCGGTTGCACCATGAATGGCATGTAAAAAGACGTTTGTTATTCCGATGTATATGACATGCTACTGTGAAGTTTTATCAAAACCCGTTCAGCTTTTGCGTGGGAGAGTAAAAAACATTTATTCATCTATTTATCCGTCCATATTCACAAACTTTCACGGTTATAATATTAGTAAACAATTGTGTTACAAAAGTTTTTTTTATATACTTATAATTTTTTATTATAAATATTTATAACTCAATTGTAATGGAGAAGTATATAAAAAACCTACACGTGTCTACTGTACGGGACCATTTGTATCGAATACATTCATATATAAACGACTTTTACTGTGTGATTATTAGGTGCCTACTTTGTATTATTTATGGAAGGAAGTCACGCTATTAAATGCTTCAATTCCCATGAAAAAAAAACAGTTTCACACATTTTAACGTTTCCGACAATAGTGATGTCTGTATAGGAAGAAGGAAAATTCTAGTCTCTAAATTTACACACTATATGTGTGTAAATTTAGAGACTAGCATTTTATATATAAAAAATTTTTATATATAAAATTCTAGTCTAATAAGAATTTTATATATATATATAAAAAATGTGGAGACTGTGATCTCTTTGTTTGTTTGTCTATATGTGTATTAAGGTTTCACTTAAATCGGATAAAATTTTCACAGAATATGTTGTTAATATATAACTCTGAACAGGACGGTAGTGGAAAAATATAATGTTAAAAAAATATCTGCATTAGAGGCTAAAGTTCTTTTATGAATGCCATGTAGTGCCTGAAAGTTTATATTAAATTATTAATATTTTGAATCATATATAAACTTTCAGGCGATGTTTATCGAAGGGAATTTAAGGGAGGCGTGAAAAGATAATAGCAAGCTGACGCTGCAATCATTCACATGTTTACACTAAATTGGCAGCTGACCAACAATCGATATGTGGTTAGCTAGTATAGGATAGCATAGGACTAGCTAGTATAAAAATAGGTATTATTACATAAAAAAATATTTTCATATAAAGAAAACGAACAAAAATGAAAAACATTGTTACAAACTTCTCTCACGGCTCTTTACAATTGTAAATTTTATACAAACGGGTCGACCCTGAACTATCTGTAACAGTATAGAAATATTAGGAGCTCCTTAATAATAGTAACGTGTAAATTTTCCATTTACAATTAGGGGGAAGTATAATATAATAATGTAGACTAATGTCCTTCTTGCTAACAATATACCTCGTCATGTTGATCTAAACACGCTTCTCCCTGGAAACCATCGTGATAAATTTCTAGTGATTTGGCACGTTAGGCTATTTGACGTAACCTCATGCACATACTCCTGTGGTGCCCCACCAGTGTATACTGTTTTTTATGGATGATAATGAAATTGTGCACCCGCCTGCGCTAATGGTTTACACTTGCGGGATACCAGTGGAAGATGATAAGATGAATATGAGGTCAGGTTAGTTAGGTATATTGTTAGCCCATGGTGACAAGTTCACCAGCAATTTATCACGATGGTTTCCAGAGGGAACCGCGTAGAGGTCAACCTGACATGGTGGATTACTTGCAATCTCTCTTCCCACCAGTGTATACCGTTAGCGAAGACGGACGTGAACGTTTCCAATATCATCCATATAAAAAAAATGTGTAAATGTAAAACATATAAATCGACTAAACAATACAATTATAAATAATTCCATTTACTGCAAAAGCTTATATTACAAATGAATTAATAGCATAAAATGAAATGTACTTTGTGAACCAACCTGTGGTCATATAATGTCGGTTATGCCGCAAACGCATTGTTGATAGGACTGCGGTGAATGGTAAGAAGGATTATAAATAATACCCGTTTGTTACCGAAACAAATCGTATTATAAAATCAAATGGGGGTGGGAAAGCCAAGAATTTTCTTAAATGTCATGACATTTTGGTTTGACGAGTAAAGATTTTAGGATTGAGGTAAACGTGATATTCTTAGTTAGTTACTTAATTTTAAATCAATCGCTAAATTAATATGACTTACTTAGTTTTATTTTAATCGAAACAGGTTGCAAAAGGATTCTAATGTATCATATTTTTCGTTGACTACATCCGTATGAACTAATATTTTTATTGCTATTATATTAGTTTATATATAGCAATAAAAATATATATTTCTAAATAATAAATTAAGAATAAAGTTGCAAATTTCTTACAACAGTAATGAGTAGTTTAGGAATCTCGATAGGGAAGGGTATTGTTAGTAATGTGGATTAATAGCCCCAAGCTAGCTAGCAATGTACCATGCCAGGTTGACCTTCACACGGTTCCTCCTGGAAACCAAATTTAATTTCCGGGCGAATTTGCCAAGATAGGCTACTAATCTGACCTCATACTCATCTTATTATTCTCCATTAGTTTATACCCGCTAGCTTATACTGTTAGCGCAGGCAAGTGCACAATTCCATTATCATCCCTTAAAAAAGTATTAATATATCTATTACTATGGCAAGTATGTACAAAATGTTTACCTTGACTAATTGAATTTAATCTATTTCAGTTATGATGGGCGAGTCAAAGGCCCATCAGCGCACTGGGCAGACGACGTTCTCGCCGGTCGTGCGAGATGGAACCCTTCGAACTCACATTCATCATCATCATCACTACGCATCCGCGATGTCCTCGCGACAGATAGAGCTCTGTATCGATGCAGGGTTGACTTCAAAGTATCTCCAACGAGAAATCACAAGATTGTACTCGACGTTATAGGTAAGTGTAGTAACGATATAATAATAATTATCTCAGGGCAATTCACACAGCGCCATCTACAACATAGTTAAGCTAGCTAAAGCTTGTGTTGTGGTACTAGATAACTGATACAAATACATAGTTTTTTTTCATAAATACATATATGGAACTTGGACTCCATTTTCCGCAATTGGCCTCTCATCTAGGCCGTTGTGTGTGTATTATACATAGAAAATACCGAACCGAGACCGATACAAACAATCATACTCATGAATACAAATGTTTTTGCCGTGCGAGGAATCGAACCCACGACCGTAGGAAGTAAGGCAGTGTGTCTAAACCGCTAGATCACCGAGGTCGTCTATATAAACATGTGTACACTGTAACTATTATACATTATTCGTATGTTAAATACTGATACTGCATGCTACAGTACATATAAGTCTGTGGCCTATCTCAGTGTGGTTTTTGCCCAGGGGAAAATACTCAATTTCAGTTAAAATCTGGAGTTAGTACCACTGCGCAACATGTAGTACTGTCTGCAAGATGGTAATTACTTAAGTTACTTAAATGGTAAGTACATAGAATTTGTAGACCTAAAGCTTAGTATTCGGTTTCGTTTCTGTCTCTAATATAATAAAAAAATACTAGAAAACTACTATAATAGAATCTAGCGATAGATTATACAATGAAATACAATCTCATATATAAACTGTTACGGGTACAAAAACGAGTAAAAAATGATTTTCAATGCCTGACTGATTTTTTTTAAAATATTTAATATTGATTTTATTAATAGAAAACTATAGTAGGTATTTACAAGTAACATGGGCTATATATTATACGTAGTATATAGTATCTAGTTACATTAATTACACTAGTCCGAATATTAATTCTCCAGACGCTAATTTGTAATATTTGATATAATCTACTTCTATCGTAAGTTAAACTGTCGACTAGTTATATGAGAGCTTTCTGCTCCAACAATGAAATAATACTACTTCACTTTGAAAACTATCGTAAAATGTATACAGACGTCAAACTTGTAGTTTAGAAGCAAGTTGCAGCTGCATTGGAGTAATTATTCATACCAATTGCAAACCGGACAATATAGGAGAGCTGTCTCGAATTGTTGTTTGTACTTTACTAATAAAATAAACGGTTTGTCTAATAAATAATAATGATAGTTGGACTATCCATTACTATATCGAGACTGAACTGCATATAGTATTTCGTTATTTAAATGACAATAAGTTTGTTTTGTTTTTCTTTCTCAATAGCATATGCTAGTGGTCACTCTATTCTCCCAAATTTGAATTTAAATGAAGCTGTATTAATGTAACAATATACATTAAAAAAAAACGAGCTAAGTTTCTAATCAGTTCTTCTCATCTCGAAATCATTCCGAACTGACGGTAGATTTGACATATCATAAGAGTCTGTAATAGACCTACATGAATAAATATATTTTAAATTTTGAATATTAACAATAACAAAAAAACATGTTATCTTTTGAAATGAATTAAAATGTAATATCAGTGAATACAATAATTTATAAGAAAGACATTACAAAAAAAGAAATATCATAATTTAAATAATAACATATCTATAATAAATATAGCTAACTGTGCCACATATAACAATAAAATATATACCCCACCGTCCAGTTCAGTCGAGAACTTGGACTTTATGCGTTTGAAAGATCACAAACTACAAATTGTCAATTAAGACAATTTGTAGTCGTAATTGAGACACTTGTACTTGACTTTCACAAAATTTATGTTCTTTCCTTAAAATCTATTGAAAATAGTTTAAAGAATTGATAAAAAAGAGATCGTCATCAAAAATATATAATATATGTACATAAAAAGCTTACTAAGCAATAAATACTTATTTTACTCCCAGATATTTTTATGATAAAAAACTAGTATCAATTCAATGTTGAACTACTTCAAACTCACAACTAAGTCGAAACTTCTATATGCCTCGTTATACCCGTACATTCCTTGAACACCAAGTAGTAGTCGCCATTTTGTATTTATTGGAGATATACATATATCACATCATAACTATTAATTATTTAAGTATCTGAAATTTATGATCTAAATTTAGTTAATGACGTTACTTTTATTTATTTAATATAATTTTACTCTCTTTGATAGACATTAAAATACGACTAATAGTAATCATATTTTTATTGACACTTATTCTTTATACTACTAATTTATTCTTCTGATTAAATAGGAAGATGCACATTGCAGAGAATTTATATTTGGTATCTAAACGAGCCGAGTTTGTATTGTAGAGAATAGTTTCTTCCAATTGCAAGAAAGAATTTCTAGAAAGGCCAATATTATTTAGTCAAAAATATTAGACGTACCCATTACGTCTAATATTTTTGTATGGTAACAAAGGTATGGTGCCTCACCTGCCGGCGCTAACGGTATACGCTAGCAAGACACCAGTAACTGATGAGTATGAAGTCAAGTTAGTTAGGATTGCACGTCATCGAGAATCATCATGAATTAACCGCAGCATGTGTGGAGGGAGCGTTTAGAGATCGACTTAGTATGTAAATTGCTAACAATGAGACCACTAATCCCCCACAATTCTCTCTCTCTCCAAGTATGTCTCTGCCCGGAATCGAATTGGGAACCTTCTGAGAAAACGTAAAAAGTGATGTTAAAGTGTAATACAAATTTATAAATTAAAACAATTGTTTTATAACAGTTCAGAAGGTCCTGGTACAACTGAGAAAAATAACTAGATTAATCGTTTTTCGTTTCCTCTGAACCCGTTTTCGTTATTGCTTTACACCACTGGGGTATCTATTCCCAAGTTTATTAAATTCTTTTTATTACTATTGTATTATAATAATCCCATGCCAAAAACTTTCCGTGTAAATTCGATATGCTCTAATAAGTTACAGTTTATTGTTATAGTTTATATATGTACTAGTACTAGTTCTTGCCCGCGGTTTCGCTCGCGATAATTTATCCTCTTAGGGGTGGAATTTATCAAAATCCTTTCTTAGCGGATGCCTATGTCATAACATCTACCTGCATGCCAAATTTCAGCCCGATTCGTCCAGTGGTTTGGGCTGTGCGTTGATAGATCACTATCTCAGTCAGTCAGTTACATTTGAGTTATATATATTTAGATATATTATAAAGGGAGAGAGAGTGTATCTTGTTATAACCAAAGTAAACTCCGAAACCACCGCATTGATTTAACAAATAATTTCATTGTCTTTCAGAGTTATTGTAATAATATACACAAAACTCACAAAGTTATAAGCACCTGGGCAAAGCCTGGGTTAAAAAACTCTATACATTTGTATATATAAAATTCTACGCAAAATTATAATGTAGGTACGGAAATTAAACGTCTTCACGTCCATAACTCAGCATCACTCAGTACACAATTCTGTTAATATTTTATTTCGAATAAAATTTATTTTTTAATATAAACATTTTTATTATAAATATATAACAATATACAGGATTTTAATGAACTTACTATGTTTTCATCTCTCGCGTCAATTATTTCGACTTTATCTGGAAGTCTATTTATGTCATATTTGCTTTATTTCTACAAAGCTGAGAGAAAAAGTCGTTACTGCATTATGTATTTACTTGTATTTGCAAAAACAATGTATATAAGTATTTCTGTCAGTTATTTGGTATCCGTAATACAAACTATGCTTAATGCGCCATGTAGTCACAAACTATATAGCGCTGTGATAAATTCCCTAAGTTATTTTAATTATTATGGTTTATTTTCACAGCTTTTGTTGGATTTTTATTCTCTTTATTATATTGTGTATGAGTAGACATTGTATAGCATACATTGTATTACAGTATATTCCTGTAGATTACTATGTTATTCTTTCCTTGGTTAATTTATAAAATAAAATGATTGTTATCCTCGGCAATCTTATGAAAGTTGATCGGAGGCTCCAATGTGTGACGTTTGGGAGTCAGCAGCGCCATCTTTCCCACACTACCTTTCCGAAATGAATGTGGCTAGTCGGTCACCCTACTACAGATAGTAAAACAATGGCGACTGACAGGGAGAACCTTTTCAATAGACATACGGTGCATAACGCCTGGAAGGTAACAAGTAACTGCAAACTAGCATACCCTGTTAACTAAACGCAATGACGATATATTTTACATTTATATAGAATAGGGTTGCCAAGCCCAAATTTAAAAAACCAGGACTGAAAGTTAAAAACAACAGGACTATCCAGTTTAAAACAAAACTCAGTTATAGTGTTGCAATAGTTATATTAATATGTAGAAAAATTCAAGTAATTAATATAATCAGATTTTTAATAAAAATCATTTGATAAAATTATACTGTTGAAAATTAGTAATTAAGAAGCGCGTATATTATAAAAACCCAGGACGCTGCCAAATAACTATTCAGGACTAACCAGGATACTTCAAATAATGGGACATGTCCTGGGAAAACAGGACGGTTGGTAACTCTAACACAGAAGAAGGTAGAAGGTAGGTCCTAAGGGAGCTAGGGAGATATCGCATTATACAAGACCTACCTACGCGACTTTAGTGTCAACTTTATAATGATATTTTAATAGATTTACCAACCTCAAAGGTATACTAATAGATTATAATAGCGAGGCTAAATAATTTACGGTTGTAAGTATAAAGGCAAACTAAATTTCCGTTGCAAGCCATTAAAAACTTGTAATGTTTACATTTAAAATGAAATTTAATATTGCCTTGAAATATCTAAATAGTATGTGACCAGTGTTTTCATACATTTTAAAGCTAAATATTGCATTATTAGGTGACTATATATAGATTTTTTTTATAATAGTAATAAAATGCAAATTTTTACGTCTATAAAATACGACGTAGGTAAAAGCAAAAAGTGAACAATGTATAGCAAAATATGTTTACTTTATAATTAGAATTGTATGAGTACAATATTAATACGTATTAGAAAAGACGAAAAGGTTGTTTGATGCTCGTATAAGCTTATTACCTAACAGATATAGAATTCTCGCCTGTTTCCGTATTTTATGTATCTATAAAATGAAGAATGTATACGGTTTGTTAATACTAAGAAATATTGGTAATTAAAATAACTAAACTACAACAACATTGTTAGGTAATATTGAAAGGGTGACCAACCAATTTACTTTAGTACACTTTTAGGGAAAATAAGACTTTTATTCTACCTAGGTTTAGTTACTCTAGAAATCAGAATCCAGATAATAGAACATAAATAGTACAATTATATAGGGTAAATATATATGATTTGGTGAATATGTAATATCTGTCCTTGTACTAAAATGTTTGAAGGGTACTGTTTGCCTAAAAATTTGAGTGCGTTTAATGAATTATGAAATAATATTCCTCAGAGTTTTTTCATATCTAAGCAATAAAAAAAGTTTGAAACAATGTTGAAAACGTGAACAAAAAAGTAATAAAATAATCCTCATATGAACGTATCAGGAATAGAACAAAAAAATTCAATGAACAGTAAAGTGTGGCTTCCACAGTTTGGGAGCAATCTATATTTTATCAGAGTACAAGTCACCTGTTTCATGTCCTTTACAAATTTATGTTTGGCTGTGTCGGAGCGAAGCCAAATAGTGGCGGTTTATTGGCCAACATCTTGCCAGAATCATGATGGAATAACGTTTTAGGGCCCATGAAATATTTATTAGGAAAACATTTCGAGTGAATGTTCATATTTATGCGAGTTTTTCGATGGTCGGGTTATTATGGGAGATACAATATGATATACTATAGCTAATAGAGACACACTAAATAATACGGACATATGTGAAAAGTCAGTAATTCTTTTGGGATTGACAAAAATTTATAATATTAGTAGTTGGTATATGCATCCCAAAAAAACTAATATTATAAATTTTTGTCTGTCTGATTGTTTCCTTTTAATGTCTAAACGGATCTAAATTAAATTGGAATATGAATTGTATCACGAGTAGAAGACACAGATTATTACTTAGAATAAAAACTATTATTTAGAATTAAAAAAAAAAACAAAGTGTGGAAAATAGAAAATATAATATTAAAACCATTATAAAAACCCAATTATACATCAAAAACAGGGAATATTTAAGTAAGATAAATTCATATATCAGAAAATGGGAAATCTCCTTTCTGCCAGCAAGACCACACGATATAGTTCCTTTTGTGAGTTCATTAGAAAAGTTTTCCCGAATTATTCCGAAATGGAACAAGACATCAGATTCCGTGTGACTGTGTGATTTTTATTATAATTTGCTAAAGAGGTTACTATTTTAGCGAATCATAATAAAAATATGCTCATAGATAGAACGCGTGCTTAGAATCTGAGAATGGTAAAAAATAATAAATGAAATAATTTACACGATCGTCCTGAGATAGTATTATTGTTATATACACAGCGCCGCTTAATCGCAAGCTAAGTAGAGCTTGTGATATGGGTACTAGACAACTGATATATGTATATGAATATTTTATTTGTAAATAAATACATAATATAACTATACATAGAAAACACCCAGATACAAAAAATCATAATCATGAATACAAATATTTGTACCGTGTGAGGAATCGAACCCGTCATAGGATAGTAAAGTGGTATGCTAAACCATTAGACCACCGAGGCTGTCAAAAATATATTACTTGCACCATAAATATAAACCATAAAAATAGTATATTTTTCATGGCTGATCAGTGATGCAATTCAAATGCTAATAAAGTATAACTAACTGTCCCGGATACACTGCTTCATATAGTAACCATTTTACCTCAACTAGCCACTCACATATTGCATTTTGGCGCTCAGCCAATTTTAGTTTTATTGAGGCAATAATTCTTTTGTTTTATTACTACGTCGAATTATGTAATCACTGTTTGGTTATCTAATTTCCGCTTAAATTACACTTCCAAATTTGAATTATTCAATTTTTAAATTCAGTGCACAATGCTAATAACACAAGAAACTAGTGTACACTTCTATCATACTTATTACACAGGTTCCTTCTTTCTTTTTTAGGGATATTGTAATCCCTACGAAATCGCATTACATATTACACGATTAGATATCACATACGTCTTGTTATGTTAATGACTAGATACTCGCCCCGGCTTTGCTCGGGTGTACATGTATTATATATATAAAGCTTCCTCTAGAATCACTATATATTAAAAAAACTTCAAAATCCGTTGCGTAGTTTTAAAGCCCTAAGCTTTTTATATGTACATAGGGATGGACAGACAGCGGCAGCGACTTTATTTCATACTATGTAAAGATAGTATTGGTTATATTCTTAAAATTAATAATAATACAATTTTATTTTCAATGAACAAATTCTTATACTTAATTAAACACTTTTTTGAAAAATGAACAATAGTGAATGAGAGTTAACCCAAAAAGAAATAGTATTATATCTTATACTCCATCATGATAATAGAAAAAAAACATCAAAATTAAAAGAAAAATATATGAATGTGTGGAAACCAGGCATTTATACCGGTTTCAGAGAATTCAATAAGAGAAATTTCACGCTCCGACTCTTGTGTTATACATGTTGGATTTGGCTGCATTTGTATTTTTTTTTGTAGGCAAACCAAGGTAATATTATAAATCTCTACATAGTATTATATAAAACGAAGTCGCTTCCGCTGTCTGTTCGCTTAGATCTTTTAAACTACGAAACGGATGCAGTTAGCAGTAGATAGAGTGATTTAGGAGAAAGGTTCATACATATAATAAATATACACCCGTGCAAAGTAGGTAGCTGGTAGCTAGTTGCATAATAAATCGGAAACCAAAGTATGGAACTTATAACAAATAACCAAATTGGCTTTCCTTCAAATAAAGTGACAGTTAAAACATTGTTAAGCAACATTACGTCGTTTTAATGCCGACAGGTATAGCCTGTCTCAGATAGGCGGTCTCTAACATTTCTTCTAAATGTATATATATTTCTATTAGTCAGATTGTTTTCCATCATTATTACAAACCAAAATGTTTTATCTGTTATTTAAAAGTGACTGTACAAGGTATATTTATTTTGCATCTATATAATACCTATTAAGTTGTCCAGGATAATTATTTACTATATTAATTATATATATATATATAATATTATAGCTATATTGAACATTCAAATTTTAATTTTCAACCTGGAGGCATTAATCCAAGTAAATCATGAACTCAAGTGGCTTTCATTCTTAACAACTGCCACTCGAAGCAATCTTCTCTCCTTCAATGTTAACACACTTCACACTAATGATTTATTCTATAATAAGAAAGAAAGCGTGCAGCTATACATCTAAATGGCTAAATAATTACAGTTATTCAATTCAATTTCGTTTTATAATTATTACAGATAGATATAGACTGACATGCCTTGTTCATATGGCAACTAACTACGTCACCACTAAATGATTTAACTTTGATGTTATAATAGTTAGTTGTGCATAATAAATACTACCTATACTAAAATGATAACCATCTATGATATTTTTATCGACTTCCAAAACTATTCTGTTATACAATTTGTCCACTACCATTTTGGTACTTTGAATCAAAATTATTTTGAGCAAAATTAGATTCTAATATACGTAGAGCCTCTGCGTATATTAGAATCTAATAGAAAAAATATAAAAGTGCTTATACATATGTACAAAACTTTAATTATATGTAATAAAGATAAATATTACATTATTCGATAACTAGATATTACATAGATATACCACAAGCCGTGTTTCTATGTACAGAAACACTAAACTTACAACTACGCTGAAAGACAGAGTAATGCAGATATTCTACAAACACATAGCCATTTTAATAATATGAATAACAATAACCATCATACCTCATTCAATGCAATCAACTGTCAAACATAAAACCCGTCATCTAAAAAAATCACAATGTCGACGATAAGATTACTTTGGGCCTAAAGTAATTTTGTGTCCGGGACGTCTCTGGGAGCCCTTTATTTTAGCAATATACGGTCCAGGGGAAAAAAGTTTAATGTAGGGTAACTCAATTATGGCCAGTCCCCACCGTGCGTGCTCTAAATTTATCACAGCGGGTTTCATTTCGACTGGGACCTTTGATGGTTCTGTTCTATAAAAATATAGATAGAGTAATTTGTTAATGCAAGAGAATAAACTCTTTTAGGTTTCTAAACGTTGTTTTCAACCATTGAGGTATAATGTAGTAGAGGAGACACGTATTTACGGCTAGTACTACGTTTACACTGATACTCACTGCAATACTGTAGTTACAAAGTATTAGAGAAAGTTATAATAATTTATTTACATTTAGGATAATAAATTTTATTTACAAAATAATTTCATATATCGGATATATATGAAATTACTTTTTAAATTTTAAATAGGCTTAATCATCGGATCAATTCATTGTCACAATTAATTGCATTGTCATAGCACAGCGTGTGAAGCAAGCTATATAAATTTACATATAATTTGAATATTCATTATGAAGAATATTAAAAAGTTGAATCCATTCGCGTTTATTCTACAGTACATACGTGGTACTTGATTCAGTACCAGGATTGCCACATGCGGGTGACTTCTCCCTAATAAGTTTTGGCAGCCTTGCTCACCGCAGGAATACAACGCTAAAGTAAAATAAATGATGCAACGGGATTAGGGCTGAAATTCTGACATAGTGGCTTAGATTAACAAGTTGCGGGAACGTTTGCGTTTACTGAATCGATTTTTCATTGCCAAAATGTAACAAAAACAAATTTTATCTGAATAGAATATCTTTGCAATGAATTTTAATGTTTTTAGCAGTAGAGTTATTTAACATGAAAGTTCTGTTTATATGTATAATACATGTACACCCGTGCGAAGCCAGGGCGGGTAGCTAGTAATGTATAAAGACAACGTTTGTTGTATTATTAACATTTAATCGTTTACAAATCACAAAATAATATATCAATCTACCTATCAAATTTTTATCTTGTATTTATTTTATGTATTCAAACCGCTTATTATATTAAATAGGGATCAAACTTCAGCACAAACTCCACCTGAAGATTAATATTAGTCAAAGACAAAAAAACATTGTTAATGTCTCTGTCAGTATATTTGTCAAATTATTCCTAAATAGCTGAATCGATTTGGATGAATTAGATTATTTAAAATAATGATTTAATAGTCTGGTCCGGATAGGACGTATATTCGCTGCGTTCGCTAGTTATTCATGGTTATCGTGATTCTATATAACACTTAGAACATTCCAGATCGAGCATTGGCTAATAATAATAATCTCAAACTTTTATATAATATATAATATCAACTTAACAGACGTACATTGTGCACAATTAAAATATCTAAGTATAGATAACTATATAATGTTTGTATGTATATCGATATATACTATAACAAAATCATGGTGCTTTGTGAATCCGGAACAAGAACACGTATGAAGGCTGCAATTTGCATTATCAAATCGATATTCCGATGTTCGTGGTTTGCTGACAACATCGGTTACGATGCCGAAATGACTTTGTTGCCTTTATACTGAATATCATCGTGAAATCACGTATACTCTACATAATATGCAGGCAATTTTGAACATAGAGCGTATAATTATGATACTCTGAATATCGTTTATGTTTTAATAGAATTTCATAGTTTCCATTTTAATTACTCCACATTATTTTTAATATCGCCTATAATATGTATTGGTTTTTAGAGTAATTACTTTCTTCTCGAACCTCATAATTATTCCCTAGTTATTATTTAGTTTTTTGCTATAAATAGGGAAATATAAAAATAAAAAATAGCAAAAAAGAATTTAATAGAATTTCATAGTTTCCATTTTAATTACTCCACATTTTTTTTAATATCGCCTAAACTGGTTTTTAGAGTAATTACTTTTTTCTCGAACCTCATATAAATATTCCCCAGTTATTATTTAGTTTTTTGTTATAAGTAGGGAAATATAAAAATAAAGTATAGCAAAAAAGTAAATAAGTTCATTAAAAATATATTGAAATAGAAAAAAAATATCTCTTTATATATTGAATTCACCTAAAAATATGTTTATACACCACATGTAAATGATACAAGTTACATTATAATACCACTTACTCTGTATGGACATTACTATAAGCACTATAATGTACTAAGAACTAATGCTCTAAGAAAAGTCTTTGTCGCGATTTTAATTCGATTGTTTAGAATGCGAGAGTCTTAATATATAATATATATATTAAGACTAAGAAAATCTTAATATTTGTATTGTAGATTTAAAGGCCATGTAAAGTTGTTAAAAATATATTTGTCACCAAAGTAAGTGTTGAATTACAAATCCTTATAAAGTAATATAAAGAATGGACTGTATTTATTGAAAAGAAAATAATTAATGGAAAAGGAAGTAAAAATACGATTTCGACCTGGTAGAATGTCTTCCACACTCCGAACACCCCAAAGTAAGCAATCTAAAACCAAACTTACTCACCTTTGCTCAGGAACGTCCCGATGTGTAGTAATGTTTAGTAGCCACGCACTCTAGAGTATATATTATCATAAAAACAATTACATTGTAATAATTAAATAAATAATTTTCTTGTTTTATATAGTTAAAATTACGGAGCGTCCCTTTTATTCTAGTTCTTATTTTCAATTGTTTTTAATTCTAAATTCGAAATTTAAGTGACCACATGTTTTTATTTGTGGCCAGTATTACCAAGCGCCCTTTGCTTCAGTAAGCATGCCGGTAATACAACCTGCTTAGACTATGGAAGTTCGGAATACGAAACAGCAAGTGAAACAATTAAAAACAACTATGACTGTGTACTAATATGACTAATGATTATGTTTGTCATTAAAATGGCCTCTGAAAATATTATAGTAAATAAACATTTGTTGGAAATCAAACTAATTTCGCAGTAATTTGGATGGGTATAAATATCTTATGTCTATGTACTAAATTCTTATGTAAAAATAAACAAAAACAATAAAACATGTACTCGTAATAGGGTACATCAGTAAGTAATTACTTATTTAACTTGTTTGATATTAATAATTACATTACAAAATTTAATATTCCGAGTTCGTAACAAATGTCACAAACATTTGTAGGAAATTCGTAGAATTAACTGTTTATTTTGATATTTTATCTTTGTTATAAAATACATGACAACTTGCAATTAAATTAAATGTTATTGAAAAATAAAGCAATTTTCATAAAGAAGCATAGAAGTATAATCAAGACTAGCTCCCTACGCCTTATTACGAACTAGGGACTTCCACAGTATTTCTTAATTTTTATGTCATACAATTGAGTTCTTTACAATATATTTTTATTATTATAAGATTATGGAATGAATTTTAATCTTAATCCTGACGTACGACGATAATAGGTACACTCACATTTAGTACCAAGTACAACCAATACCAGCTCTCCTTATAGTCCTTTTATTGTGTGGTAATATTGGGTTATGGATTCTCGACATAAGAAGATTTAATGCAATATGTATATCAGACAAATAAATTAAACAACGTACTTTACTCGTAGATATAACCTTAAAATTGTCACTATTATGATAATAAAATTAAATATTTAATAGGCATATAATTACTCAAAATATGTTACAATAAAATTAATGTACACGTATTTACAACAAATAGTTCTTGGTACATTGCAACTTTAAATTGCAGAAAAAATCTTTTGTATTTTATTCACCTGCCTGAGAGAGGTATGAATATCCCCAGAAACCAGCAGAAGAATGTGTACTTACAGAAATAGGAAGGAGCAAACGGGATACACCGACCGGGCTATTTCATGATGATTTAAAGGCCTTGAGTACACCCTTTGGCCTTGACTCCGATACCACACACTACCAGCAGTTGTTCCACAATTAGTTCACTCTTCTTACATGTCACCATTTTCGCGGTCCGTCATTAATTAAGTCTTTTGTGTCATAACATGTTTTAAATTTATATTAGATTTAATAGAAAATAAATCACATGTTAATGTATAATTTTCTTTCACAGAACTACCAGAAAAGCCCAAAATATTCGACGAGCTAGACAAAGAAGTGGTGGGCGTAGCTGGACCCTACATAGAAGACACGAGTTTGAAACTTACCTGTGTTGTAAGTGGAGGTAAAATAGGAGACATTATTATAGATACATATATTGTCATTATTGCTACTTAAATTTAAGAGGCCGTTAAAATTAAGAGAATTTTACTGATATTATAAACGCGGAAGTTTGTGCGTGTGGATGAATATAGTTTTGTTACTCTTTCAACGATAGTATAGCTTATACAACAGAATCACACATAGACTATAAAATTCACGCGAGTACAGCTAGTATATTATATTTTAAAGAACTGTCTCGTATAAAATATTCTGATTGAGAATAGAACTGACTTCTCGATGTGGATGCTATAAATTATATAAATTAACCTTTTTTAATGGTTACTTATATCCTATAGACTATTTATTGTTTGTTTTGGCTTATACACTAGATGTAAATACACATACGCAGAATGCATAGTTAGACTTTATAAAATTCTACGTCGGTGAGTTGCCTACCATATTTTATAAGCCATGTTTAGATTAAGAGTGTGATATGTTGGTGAATTACAGGATAATCCACTTACCATCAGGAAAGTCGTTGGCTTGCTTTCTATTCTAATCACATAAATATATATATATATATATATACATATATAACACTTTGGCACTTTGTTACAGTGATATTATTGTCAGCTCTAAACATTTTTATATAACAACAATAAATTGTTATTGTGACAAGGTACGAAAGTGTTTAAATGTTATTTGCTCATGTCTCCGTTCACATTGCATTGAATTGATACAGGTCAGTTGCTACCTTTATGAGCCATGGAGCGAACTTCTTTGTATGAATTCATAGAATTTCGTAAATAATAACTAAGTTGAAGGTGTCCTTTCCTTTTGATGTATTGCTACGTTTATTTTATTCATATTTCTTTGATCTTTCTCTTCCCTTACATTCACGTTGTCTTTTATTTTAATCTATTGTAGATAAACATTTTTTTTTTTTAATTTAATATTTTCTTTTACATAAGAATTTGAAGTGGCTGATTGTGTTGTATAGGATGATTATATCTCTTTATGAAAGTGGTACTATAAGAAAATGTAACACTTTTACTAGTATAATAATACTAGAAAAGAGACATTAATCAAGTGTTTTTGTATCATCGCTGTGCACAATCATTTTTCTTAAGCTATATTCTGATTTAAAAGGTGAGATAGTAACTAATTACTAAAAATTTCTGCTGTACTGCCCTTTGTACTATACTTATATTTATAGGGCATAGTTTCCATTTTAATAAGGCAGTCAGCATGTGTACTAAAAATAAAAAATTAACGGCAATATAAATATCATGCTTATTTTTCAGGTAAACCAATGCCTAGACTACGCTGGTGGCGAGATGACAAAGTTATCGCTACTCTAGAGCCCATCGATGATGGCTCAAGACTTAGTCTCTTGGAGCTGAGGATACCGAAGCTTACGAGAGAATATTATGAAGCAGTATACACGTGTACTGCAGACAACACGATGCAGGTCCCACCATTAAGGGTCAATGTACAGATACAATTGTACTGTAAGTAATATTTTTTATATTTTTTCATTAATATTTTAATTATATTTTGTCCATCAATAAACAGACAGAATTAGTATAGAGTAAACACGGGAAAACAAATTTAAACCATTCGGTTTTAGAGCATATATCAAAAAAAAAATTTAAATATTTTGTTTGTTTGAAAATTTTTGGCATTTAGTAGAAATAATAATCTCTTTAATTAATTTACATCATATTGTGTCGTAGCTATTAGAAAAGTGAAACTATCAAAATTTAAAGAATAAAAACAAAAACGAAAGAGTATTTTTAAAAATACTCGCAATTTTTTTATTTTTCTAGTATTTTTTATTATTTATATACTAGTTTTATATCAGTGCATTTCTACTAGTTTTTATTCTTTAAATTTTGGTTTCACTAGAGAAACAAATATTCACAGCAGACAACCACAAGCAGAATTCTATGGCATTCAAATCGCTCCTGTCCACCTCTTTTTATTGCGATAAATTTATCTTTTTCATAAAAATCATCTTTCAAAAATATATTACTCTCTAACTTGATATATTATCAATATTTTCTTGTAACTAATACAAGAAAAGATTGATAATATTTGGACACTTGTATTTGTATAATTATTTTGATTACCATTGTGGTATATTTTTTGTGTGTTACAAAATTATGTGCTTTGTTTGCACATAATTTTGTAACTACCAAAATTAAATGCTGTGAAAAACACCACAATAAAATATATACTAAAATATATATAACCGTAATATTAATAACTCTATTTTCCATCTCCACCTTCCCGAATTTCGAATTATATGGAGAATATATGGAGGTCTGATTTTTGCACCCTAATGCAGGATATGTTTAAGACAGCCCTGAATATACACAATACAATTTCGCTTTCATTCAACCTTCCCACGTAGACAACTCATTTGTTAAAACATACGTAAACTATACAAGATTTCCGTATCTGTTGCGAGTATGGTTATGTAGTACAATAATAACTCATGGAGTGTTTCGTCAGCCTATATTAAGAGGTCGGAGGTGGAAGGTTAGAGGCACAATGGCGTATAACCCGTGTAACGAGGGTCGTTATCTGACACAATAGTGTACAATAACTACTATATAACGTAAAATATAGACACTGAAAGTCCACTTGGCAAAAAGCAATTTCCTCTTTCAAGTATAACAATATCTACTCATAAACGATTCACTGAGTAATTTGTAATTGCTTAACGAAGCGTTTATAATTTCTTTAAAAACATTAATTATAACCATCAAAGTAATTGGTGCACCGAAATTGTACAAAATTATGAAAATTGTTTTGTTTATTTGTCCTAAAATGCTAGATGAAAATAGTTTGTCTAATTGAAAGTAAAAAATATCAATAATAATATAACATCACGACTGTTAATCCAGGTGAGGTTGTCAGAGGTATTGTCAACTGTTAATGTTTTGGTCAACGCAACACTTGACATGTCCACATTTGGCTGGGCATATTTCAATCGAACGTATTAGGGGGCGAGCCTAACGCCATCTCTCGGATTATATTTGGTATGATATTGGTGTCCCCTTCACCGGAGAACAAATCAAAAATATAAATTGACTCATATAGTTTTTCTTTGTTGTCAGACAAATTGGAACACAGAACTTTTTGGGCGTAATTCAGGTTATTAAACCAACAAGCAACGACGATCTCAAATCAATACTAAAAACTTCAGACATTTATTATTTCATGAAATAGAATGCCTCGATATAATACAACAGTTTTGTTATGATTCATTCCCGTTCGTCTATTTTTGTTCTATTGTAACATTTACAATAATAGAGAAATGAGTCCATTTCCATTTCGTTCTTTATTTGGATATTTTCGATATTCAATCGTTTGTTCAACGGAATAAATATCAGACTAATTAAAGTAGTAGGCAGTGATTTATATTCTCTTTGATCCCATTGTCATTAAACTATTATAGAATTAAATGTGACGTTTAAATGCAATTAGGTGAATTTATTAGATTTAGTTTTGTTGAGGCTTTCACTGCTATATATTTGTAATCCTAAAAAGTAAAATATATTAATACGGATACATTGTTTGTTAATAATGTTTGTTATAAGGATTACATTGTTTGTTTTTATTGAATAAGTTCTAAAAATACTGCACTGATTTGAAAAATTCTTTAACTATTAGATTTCTGTATTATCGCTGATGAACATGACCTATTCATGACCATGAGTATTGGTGTTGATCTTGGTGATGTCTATAAATATTGTTTAGGTATTTATAAATAAATGTATTTAAGTATTTCTAATAGATCCAACTCTTTTTAGTTTTAAAATCGATGATTCTTGCGCATTGTCCTGTGTTTTGTATAAAAAGCAGTAAAAATACTTAATTCCAGAATATAATATACAGTTGGGAATATCAGTAAATACTAAATGAAATAATAGGACAATTCTTAAAAAGCATCAAATTAATTTTACAATCTGACAAAGTTTACGAAACTTCGCCGAGACTGACGGGTTCAGTACTAAATTTAATTCGAATGGGCTGTGCGAAACGGGGGCAAGTCTAGCTACGTATCTTTTGACCGACTGCCGAAAGGTGTATTAGATAAAGTATGCCATCGCATTTTACTTTCCTATGAATTCTTTCATGATTGCTAGCAATTCCACACCTCTCTTTCTTCGGCTGTTTATGGCACTAAAATCTATAAAATATTTTCAGAGTCCATCGCACAGCAAAACTTTGTATTTGGTCCTTTCTTTGTTTAGTCGGGCAGCACTCACAACAATAACCAGCTATTAATCCACTACACTCCACTCTCCTAAATGTAGAAGTTACTAATTATTTAATAGGTATAATAAATCGCGGGAAAAATAATTAGTGTTTCATAAATTTAATAAAAAAATACAATTTCCGCCAGCGAGCCATAAAATCAATAACATACCTCGGTAAATGTAAACTGGTCGTAGTTATGAATAAAACACAATTGTGAAAAGACTACATTACATGCTCTGTTAACTTTAAAAGCTTTCGAAATTTCAATAGTGTCACACTCAGTTCATTCAGTGACTATTACAACGATTTTGTATTTAAAAAATGAAATAAAAAATAAAAATTAATAACTATTATAATTGCAAACAAATTAATTACGAAACTGTATTTGAAGAGAATGGTATACATTTAAGAGATATATATATATATATTAAAAGAGTGCTATTTAGGAATAAATTAAATATATAAATGAAGAAGAAATCTGAATAAAAAATTATGCAGTAATTAGACTACCTCTCCCTTTTATCATTCTGGTACTTTTGTATTATCTATTCATCATCCAACATTATATCATATATCCATGCCCCGGTTTGTATCTAAATAAAATAAAATAAAAAAAAATGAAATCAGAAAACAATTTCTAAACTTTCTGCACCTCGGTTCACAAGGCCAAATGGTTTGCATAAAGGTAAAATTTCTATTTATTTAATAATCGACTAATAATTAATAATAATAATTTTATAAGTCCTTAAATATTGAGTTGTTTATATTTTATTTTTAACAGAGACCTTTCATGAGAGGTATTGTTCCATTTTATCAACCCTTCATTACAAGTTCCACACTTAATATTGAATTAATGTTTATTAAGTGTAAAAGTTTAACGAAGGGGTTTAGAAATCCAGCGCGGATAATGGCTGCTTAAGGTATTTTATATTCGGAAATTCAATTGTAAGTTCAAATGCTTTAGCAATTTGAGTAGGTATGTGTGAACACCGCCTGATTCTCTGGCATTTGTCCGACTAACTGCGTTATCGTATTATTAACACTGACAGAGCACTACATCACAAACGTGCTTGTTATGAACTATGAGGTAAGTACAGTCTTGGATGTCTAAGTAAGGTCAGGTCGGGTTGAGGTGGAAGGTTAAAATTATTGCCTTATTAATGTTTTGCGCATATCTACGCAGTGTGTACTGTTTGAAAAATGAATAAAATATTTTAGCACGGCTATAATTTGTATAATATCTTAAAATGTAGGACAAAAACGGTATTGAATCTAATACTAGTAAGTAAGTTAGTAGTAGTTGCACGTTAGGATTAACAACTTTAATATATGGGGAGAAATATTAGTATACAATCCTATTTCTTCCATGGTATGATGGGGAACTTAATGCTCCCGTATAAAATGAGTAAATGGTATCTTGGTATGGGCATGTAATAAGTAGCAATAATGATAATGTTTTAAGAAAGGTGTTATATATGAATGTAGTTAGTTATAAGAGCAGAGGAAGGCCGACAAAGAGATGGATGAACTGTGTGAAAAATGATATGGTAAGTAAGGGAGTAAATAACGAGATGACTGCGACAAGGGATGAATGGAAGAGAAAAAATATTATGTTAACCCCAAATAAATGGGATAAGGAAGAAGCAGATGATGATAGAATGAGTAAATGCTTATGAAATTAAATTTTTGGTCACTATGTTTAATTCACACTGGACGACCCGCGATCTTTACCAGTTTTTGCAACATTTTTCATTACAGCTTCACTCCTTCCTCGATAAATGTACTATCGAACACTAAAATAATTTTCTAAATGGGATCAGTTAGCCTCGGAGTTTACCCCTCTACACCCAGACGCATAAACTTTACCTCTTTATAATTTCAGTGTAGATATTTCTTGTTACTGTATATGTTTTTTTTTAATAACAGGAATATATGACTATACATATAGTAATTTCCATGTTATAGACAATATTTTGTTTTTACTTGATTAACCAGTAATATGTACATTCATTTTATATTCTAAACGAAAATATCAAATAGGAGATAAAAATATTATATTTACTGATATTACGAGTACTATTATGTATTCGATTTTGGAATCAATAGTGTATTTGATAAATATAAATTAAACTGACTCTCGATTAGTTCCATTTAATGTTGATCTACAATATTCAGTAGTTTATATGAATAACTACTATAATTCTAGCTATTAAAACTACGTACAAAGTTATTTCAGTAGTAGTTAGTCTGTAGTATTCTAATTTTATAAGTCTTCCCTCGCTACCCACTCTGTACAGCTTACATCTTCAAGTGCTCAATATGCGACAAATAGCGAAACTTTCATAACATTCGCATTATCTTCATTCTCGCTTATTGCAAAGCGGAATCCGCGCAAATCCACGCGATTAACCTAGATCAAACTGACTACGGATTATCTCGGAATATGACGCTTTACGGTGGAATTCTTTTGTGTCACCTCGCGCCACCGTGCGACCATTAGTTTTTATTTGGCTACATTGTCCTGCGTGACGCCGTATCCCAGTAACAGGAAATTATTCTCCATTATTATAATTCGTGATGTCATTTTGTAATGCACGCTAGACTCGCGATCCAGTCTTTGCAGCTTTTAGTGAGTATTTTGTTATTACACTTTTCAACTACTAATGCGGCTAATGGAAAAGCATTAGAGCTTTTATTTTTATCTTTCTTACGTTTAGACTCATTATTACATCGGTCCTATATTTAAGGCACATTTGTATGTTTATTTATGGAATGATGTGATAGATATATCAGTGGAATTATAATTCACTGGAATAGTCTACCAGTAATTAAAAGAAATCAATAAGTAATTTACGGAATAATTTCTAACTTTATTATAATTATATTAACAGTAATATTGTTACCATTATCACTACATTATTTTATTACTAATGCCGCACGATATAGTCCTTAATATAGGGGGTTAAGTACAATATTGGAACAGCAATGGTTGGAGTAAAATCACAACCATCGCCGATGTGAAATTAGCCCCGTTTTGCCAACACACAAGGGGTGATCTGGGCGTTCCTAATCACTATACCGATACTGCCTTTGATTTTAGGGTTGTGTGCAGACCGTTTAACTTTGTTTTTCATTTCAGTACGGCCATTACTAGTGGAGATACTAGCGAGAGAGCAACCTATATCAGTAGGTGTTGAGGCTGAACTCGCTTGCAGGGCGGTGGGAGCTCGGCCGCCTGCCATTATTACCTGGTTATTAGATGATAAACAAATGATAGCTACTGGAGTTCAAAAGGTACGAATTTATTTTTATGTTTCTATCCATACATACAAATCCATTAACACCCCACTGTAAGAAATATATGTTTTCTATAATAAAAATTATATTAGTCTATTTTTTGATGAAGAAAAAGAGCTCCCATGTGTTCTAATGGTGTTAAATAGTAGAGTGCCAGTAGAAGATAGTGAGATTTAGATTTTGTTAGGTGATGGTTGCGAATTAATACTATGGTTTCTATGTGGACTATACTTCTCGAGCTGAGATATATTACAAGCAATGGATCACTACTCTTTATTACCCACAATCCTTCCTCCTATTTGGCTACTGTTTTACGTTGGCCAGGTTATCTATACCGATCTATTTATCTTTATTTATTTTAGTTACCATATCTAAGGTGTTCTCTTTACTTGAAAATTTAGTGGTAGAACAGTTAGTAACCTTTTATGGTTATGCAACACGAATGGGCCATCTGGATAATCGGAAATGTAACCCAATACTCGCATTTCGCATGATGAGTGGGGGGTTAGCAGCCCTTTCTCCATTCTAATCACTTCTACCTTACAGAAAGGGCCTTCTGAAAAGGTGCTGACGGTCTAGGTAGTCTAGTGGTTTAGCACACCGCTATACCTCCGAGGATCGTGGATTCGATTCATCGCATGGTGCAAACAATTGTTTTCATGAGTATGATTGTTTGTGTCGGTCTGGGTTTTTTCCATGTATATAACATATTATGTATTTACGAAAAAATATATATCTATGTATTTTATCAGTTGTCTACTATAACAAGCTATGCTTACCATGGGACTAGATGGCGTCGTGTTAATTGTCCAGGGTTATTTATTAATTTATTATTCCGAAAAGGTAGGGAACACTCCTGTAATTCGCTCACTGTCAGGTGAGCCGTAAGTTACCCTATGCTATAAAAAATATAACTGGTGTCACGCATTGCTACTCCGATTTTTAATCAAGCAAAAGCCTATTGTATTCACTAATGAAAAGGTATAGAACTTTTTAATTATACATTATAACGGGGTTTATTTTAAGTGGTACCTATTAGTGTTACTTCACAAAAAAAAAACATGTTATACTTAAGTATGAACGTTTGATTTCTTCGACTTACAAGTTGACCAGTATCATTACGAAGCCGGAAACTCTGATTTCTTATGATGCACTTGCTAAACAATAGTTAATAGTTTAAAAAAGATAAATAATACATAAATCTATAAATGCGCAAATATATAAATAAATAAAAATAATATATACATGTATAGGTATATAAATATATATATAAACTATATCATATATAAATAATTAAAATATGTGTATATATAATAAACACCCAGTGAAACACAATTAGCCCTACGAAAACTTCTACTGTACTAAATCGCAGCTGAAGTTAATATGTTAATAGGAAATAATAATGTCAGCTAAACAAATAAAGTTAAAAAAAATGATAATAATAATAATAAATATAGACTCGGACTTACATATATGTTGTGATATGACGTGTGAGACTGTCAGTTGCAATATGTTATATTGTAAAGTAATAATAATAAACAAATTGAATGAATAATTGTATTATCTAGTTTTATTCCAAATTGTCAAATATCGTCGGATTTCAATAAAATAACATATATCCATTCATTTATTCATAAATTTAAGAGCAATGCTCTTGTTGATCGACCTTTTGCCACTTTCTACGATCTTCCATCATACTCTTTAAATCTCACGTCACGACACGTAACGACTCCAATTCTGTCTTTCATTTGCTTGATGTATCTGTGCCTTGGTCTTCCTTCTTTCCTTCTATCTTTCCCTCAACAATTACTTTCATAAATTCATCGTGCCGTATCAAGTGTCCTGACATTTTTCCTCGTCTATTTTCTATATCATTCAATATCTGCCTTTTTTCTTTCACCCTGAGCACCCTGTTCTTCATTTCTTACATTATCTTTCCATTCTTTAAATCCATTAAGTAATATTATTATTTATTATAATACGCATTAGTTTAAATACCAAATGCTTGAAATATAACTATGTATTGGTAGTTTTCTTCAAACCTTTAATCACAATCATTCATCCTTTTTTTATCGTAGTATGTGCCCATTTTATTTTATTAAGCTATGTTTCGGTTAAAGATAGATAATGCAGTTAAATTATATAAAGACATGACGTCGTAGTCTCCCGTAATACAATACATAAATAATATTACAGGGAGAAGGCGATTGTTATGTGGTCTGATTACCTTATTGCTAGCAAAGGACCGTGTCAGCTTGACTTTCATGTCAATTTATACGTGACCTGGTTCCCCCTGGAAACTATTCACGGTAAAATTACCACAATGGGCTAACTGACCTGACCTCATGCTAATCTTATCTTTCTCTAGTAGTGCCCCGCCAGGACAATGGTGTTTATGTATGTAGGCGATGGTAACCACTTACTTATTAATAAACTGGCCTGTCAAATTCATTCAATGATTGAATGAATAAATTAATATTTATATATTTCGCCACAAATTAAATTCGTAAAGATTTGTAGGAGACTGGACTCTAATCTAGATCGGAGATCTAAATTGCCGTATCTATTACCTACAAAATTAAACTTATGATTTTCTATTTTAGAATTCTGAAGACAAGAACGAAACTGTGTCATTTCTAAGATGGACGCCGAGGATGGAGCACGATGGACGAGTGATTACATGTCGAGCATCGCATATGAAGCTGGAGCACACTACCTTAGAAACAACTATGACTCTAAATTTGCACTGTAAGTTGTACATGCTGGTTTACCCGCTGCTGCATGCTGCTCGAGTGATTGGGGCATCATAATTGATCTGAATAGAGTTAGACTTATGTTGGTATGTAGGTACTCTTTTACCAAAACTTATTATTTCCGTTTCAGTGATTGAATGACTGACCGGTATAAAAATTGCCTTTATTTTATCCCAAATACTAAATATATTCCAAATTACTTATTGATCGATTGAACAAAATGAAAAAAATAAATAAATATTTAAAAGGTTCATCTTTGAAATCTAATTTAATCCTACTGCAGAAAATAAAAAATATGTAGCAATGAATGAATACTCTTTGAACTTTCACTTCAAAGAAAGATAAAATTATAATATTAAAAAACAAAGCCAACAGAAAACACCGAGACTTGGACGATTTATGGTATAAAAATAATATTTTTTATACACAATAAAAAATATATTAAAATAGTGGAATATAAATAGCGTATTTTATATTGCCATTTAAGGAAAGGTTTATTTATCGTCAGCAAAATTAGACTCTCTCGAATCGAGAATTTACGCCGCAATGCAATTTGCTCACTATAATTATTTACCATTCCAGATCAGACCAGATCGTCTATGTATTTTTTCAATATCTGATTTCGAAACTAACCATTTATTCATTCTTTGCACGAGTGCTGTTATACTTCTTTTTTGTTAATGTAATATATTTTGCAATGAAAGAAAGACACCATTTTACTTTAAAAAAATAATATAACAATATTAAAAACACACAATTGTTATGGATTTTAAATTATCTATTGTTATTTTAGATATTTTTGTCATTACCAAACAAGCAATTAAATATTTCATTATTATTATACTAATACAATAAACATATGTTCAAACGTATCATTTTGTAAAACTTATTGACATCTGCAAAAATAAGATAACATTTTACCTAATAATATCAAATAATATAAACTGTAACAACACGAACGAAAATGAAAGAAAATAGGCAAAGAATACTAGCAAACGGAACAAGTCTAATATTTGTGTTTCTTTGTAACAGATGTGCCAATAGTAGTTCTGCAGCTGGGCTCCAAACTAAACCCTAATGATATCGAAGAAGGGGATGACGTGTACTTCGAATGTGTAGTTCGAGCCAACCCTCCCGCTTATAAAGTAGTTTGGGAGCATAATGTAAGTAATTTGGCTTTACTATCTACTCTAATATATACTATTATAAACCTAATATATTATATACCCTCTGAATAAAATTAACTTAGAAGAAGATGTTTACAATTACATTAAAGGATATATAAAGTTACATAAGTATAATAGATAGAAAATAATTTATTCTAATATATTTACATTGAAGCACTTTTGAATAGTCATCACAATTTTTTTCAGGTTACTGCTCATTCGGTTAGCTGTTTCATCACAAGTAGAATGTGCAAGAAACTTGCGTGTTGATCTTTAAAATAATGTTGTTACTCTACATTTTTAGGTTGATGTGTGTGAATACAAACTACCGCCTAGCACTAATTCAATTAAATACCTACCCTAATATAGAAAATTTTAAATATACAACCAACTGGTTGAATTACTAAGTAAATCAGTCGTAGTCGTATGATATGATTGATTGTTTGTTGACATTTTTAATTTATTGTATAATTATAATATAATAATTAATTTCTATTTACAGGTATTCACATTTTTAATGCATTTGTTATTTGTTGTACTCTGGGGCCATTCGTAAATTACTACTTTTATGACTCCTACCACCGTCTTTGTCCAAGACACATTTATAAAGCTCCTCGTCCGTATTGCGACGTCAAATACTTTGTAAATAGAAGTATTTTCATTAATAGTTTTACAATTTTTGTGTTTCAATACTTATGTACATATTTTAGATTTTGTATTTTTTTATTTATTTTAAATCAGGCAACTTAATATTATTTATATAACAGTATTGGACCATATGATATATACCTTATCTATTGAAAATATAAGTGTTGTCTCTTTAGTCACGACATTTACAACGGCAGTCTGCCACGGTTGCACCGATACGCCCCGTAATCTAACGTCACGATTTTTTTCTAAACGATCTTTCCTATCCAATTACCCAAGTTAACAATTTTCGACTTTATCCCCCTTTGATGATGACGTAATTTAGAAATATCTATCTATTAGTATTAACCATGCCCTCCATGCTTGTTATAGGGACAATTAATGACGCACAATCAAAGGGCTGGTGTAATTGCCGGCTCTGCACATTTAGCATTGCAAGGTGTGTCGAGAGAGCAAGCGGGGAAGTATGCATGCACTGCATCCAATGTGGAGGGCGATGGCAGATCGCAGTCTGTGATTTTACAAGTCATTTGTAAGTATATTTTTAATATTATATTTGTGGACGCTGGCTGAGGATAATTCATTAAATTATTATTTTATAATAATTAGTATAATACAATGGAATCCATATTTTTTTTATTATTTATAATTTATCAAATTAAACAATTCATTACTTATATATAGTGTACGTGCCAAATTGTTTTATAGTAATATGTAATTATAACACATTAAATTTACACATAGTTTTTCGCATGAACAAAATGCGAATTCGGATACAAACTACAATAAAAACTATGTAAATATAATGTTTATATCAATTGTCTAGTACACGAGCTCAGCTTATCGTGGAACTACGTGGCGCTGTATTAATTGTCCATGGTCATTTATTATTATTATATTCCAGAACTGATATTTTGTCTAATACTATTAATAGAAATTTTAATTTATTGTTTTATTGTATAAATATTATTTCCACTAAGACAATAAAGTTTAAAAATTATTATATTCATTTTATATCCATTATCAATTACAAAAAATATCATTATTACATAGTATAAAACAAAGTCGCTGTTGCTGTCTATCCGTCCCTGTGTATGCTTAAATCTTTAAAACTACGCAACGGATTTTGAAGCGATTTTTTCTAATAGATAGAGTGATTCAAGAGGAAGGTTTGCAAGTATAATACATGTACACCCGGGCGAAGCCGGGATGGGTAGCTAGGGAATATTTAGTTTAATATTAATTGCTAATCAAAATTTGATTCCCGTGTTTAAACAATACTTTCAAGTAGTAACAGGGAAATTACCTGTAAATTTTGTAAAAGTTTATAATATAAAATAATTAATATTAGATTTTATTACAATTGTAGTTTTAATAATAAAAATAGTAATATGGCTGATATTCGCAGGGGTTTTCATGAAATTATAACCCGAAACGAGCAAATTGAACGCGAACTATTATTGCCTCAAGCAATATTCAGCAACAGGCTTTTGTACAAATAGGTAGATCTATCTGCCCACTGTCTGTTTTGTCAATCCTAACTGGATAGAAACAAATTGAATTCTGAATATACTCGTTTATTTTTACTTTGTTCCTCCAAATTTACCGCATTTACTATTCGTACATTAAATAAAATATAGTTGACGCTTATTATATTACGCTTATATATATATGTATGTATGCTCATAATATGTTTGTATGTAGTATATTATTACGTATATGTAAAATCTCTGTATACTGTATGTGTTCTGACATCCTTTTCCAATTCCCATATCATTGTATTAATCAACGATCAATAAGAAGATATTTCATTCGTTCAATTAATTCCAAATTCAAATATTCCCGCCAACCGGTGCTAACTGCGTGAGCGTGTGAACCCCGAAAAAAAACGAGAATGTGCAATTCAAGACAATATGTATAATCTATTTAATATAATTATATTTAATTTAATAAAACCAAATCGCTTTGAGTATTTCTGCACTCCCTAAGGTTGGCTAGTAGAAAATACCATTAGCATAACGAAAAAAATAAAGCCCGCCTATTGTTTCAAGTTGAAACTATACTGCAATTTTTATCATTATTTTATTTTCATACAGATAAATTGTATAAAAAGCAATTTCATTTTAACCGTTAATTGAAATCGGAATTATTTGCATATTATTCCTATAAATTTGATCAGTGGATAATTTAAAGTTTTATGTATGTATATTTGGCTTTATTAAACATTTATAGGAATCCGTAAGAGTTAAATAACAAAAAAAAAACTCTTTTTAGTATATTTATTCGTCTATTTGTTCAATAAGGTTATACATAGATATTAATCCTTAAAATAGTATCAAAGTATATACGACTTCAAAAGCGCATGACACATATATCCACAAACAAAGTGAAAGAATGAATGTCTAGTAGTTATGAATTATTTATGTATACATATAAATAAAATTGTAGTATCTGTTTGTAATATTGAAATAACCGTTTTATACTATATGCATATGAATATAAATACGGTATATACACCAAAATAACATTTTTTACAATTTTTGTCTGTCTGTTCCGATTAATCTCTGAAATGGTTGGACCTATTTTTTTTGCAGGTAGCTGATGTAATAAGGAGTAACTTAGGCTACTTTTATTTTAGAAAAACAAAGTTAAATTCCACGCGAACGATATCGCGGTTACAGCTAGTTAGAAATAATAATACATAAAACTGAACGAATAATGCTAACCAGACGTATTTACTTGTATATTTCTTATTAGTAAAGTCCACCGCCTTTTGTACCACCATACTCCGCTGTTATTAATCTTCCTAGTAATATATTTATGTTATAATACGCTTCGTTGTATAAATAAAGATAACAATTTCACAATTAAATAAAAGTTATAGGAAAATATAAAGAAATAGAAAATATAATAACACTTTGTACCGGTGTACTTAACAAAATGCTGTCAATTAATATAAAGAACAATAAAATAAACTTATAGAATACATAATTTCAAACTACGAAACGGATTTTCCACAAAAACAATTAACAATTTTAATTGTTTTGAATTGAATATAAACAAGACTCGACAGCGAACTAATAAATTGGATAAACCTTTATTGTTATTGTGGTATGAAAATATTAAACGATATTAAACGGAACTGTCACACTCGAATGGTAACCAATGTACGGGTTAATTTCGAGCATGCATCACAGGATTAACCCTTCCATTTGTTGTATTATTACTGATGTATTTGGACATGTATTTTTATCGTTTCAGTTGATTTAAGTATTACACATGTAAATCGCAGGATCTACGTTATCATATTGCAGTAATAAAAATGGCAGATTTAATTGTAATTGTAATAATAATATAATATGTTATTCTGATTATAAAGCTATATTACTGTAAAGTTTCATAAAAGCCCGTTCAGTAATTTTTGCGTTAAAGAGTAACAAACATCCAACCATACTCACAGAGTTTTGCATTTGAAATATTATTAAAGTATAATATAAGTTTTTATCTCTAAAAGTAATCAGAATTAAAAATTTATAAATTATTGACATAAATCAATTTCTTCATATCTTTTTGGGAGTAGGCAACGTATACAGACATTATAAATCGAAATTACTTGTATTTTGGGAATAAAATAGGAAATAATAGCAATAATATGCCAAAATAAGGTAACGTAAGAGTTATATGTGCACATTTATCTGTAATTGTCTTCAAATTTCTATTTATACATGCTATTTTTAAAAAAATAATGTCTTATAATCAATATTGACGAATATACTGTGTATCCCGTCATTACATGAGTTAAAATTAATTTAGAGTTGAAGAATTTATTGCGTAAAATGTTCATAAGAAGTGTAAATGTACAAGTCTTGCCCTTTTAAAGTTGATGAAATAAAACATAATGCTGTCATAATATTACTATATATTATATGTAGAATATAACATTAATACCATACAAAGTAGAATGTTCAAAGCAATCCACATTTATTGCAGTTAGGTGACATGCAATAAACCAACAGTTTACATTGCTTTGTGTTTGAAATGAAAGTGCAATACGATACCGCATACATTTGCTTAAACGTGTCGCGCGATGGATGCCATTCAATTTACGATTCCGATGGTGTGTGAAGCCGTGAATCTATGGCGTGTGTGTAACATGCAAATTATTGTACGGATTGACTAAAGTTATAATAGTACTGGAATATAAATCTCTGTAATATTTATGTTGTAAAGGTTTATACTCTATTTATATACTAGATCAATGATGGGTGTCCTCGTTCTCATAATATATTTTACCTTCATTCCAATTGATAATAGACAAATAATAAGAAAATTATAAAAACCACTATTTTAGATCATATCAGGGATTTACAACCAGTTCTCTACATCTTCGTATGTTTCGTTTCCAGTTAATCGTAATATTAATTATATCTCATTCACACAGCGTCATTGAGTCCCAAGCTAGGCAGAGCTTGTTTTATGGGTACTATGAATACATATTATACATATAAAACATACAGACTGATATAAAATAGCAAGTAATCGAATCTGCGACCGTCGGTATCTATGCTAAACTACCGACGCAGAGATTATCTATGGCGATAAATTAACGATGTCCGTCCACACACAATCTAACATTATGTTAAATTTCAGTAAGATCTTTTTTTTCTAATACTACGATAGTGGTAAACAATCATACGGCTCATTCGATGGTAAATGGTTATCGTAGCTGTTTTGTTCTGTTTCGTTAAATCATGAAAGAATAAAAAACAGTCATATATTTTTGCATATAAGTATATAAATGCAAATAATAATAATAATAATAATTTATTTCATTGACATAGATGTTTTACAATTTTTTTTTTTACATATCAACAATCACATATTCTTATTTATATATTTCCTTAAGCCGGGGCTGGGATCTCCTTGTAAGCATAATTAAATCTTGTGATGAAAGAGGGTTATTTATTATTAAAATTTGTTTCACTGTCATATATTTGTTGCATATAAGATTTTATATAAATGATTAAATGTTATTTTAGTGTTATAAATATAAGTCGATTGTTTACCAAACTGTCTTCCAGATCACAATTACTATATTGTGCTTCCTTCTTTTGCACATACTTATCTATAAGACAAAAATCACAATAAAGCTTTTTATCTATGTTTCTGGACTTTTAAAAGATCTCTAGTGGATCAGACAATTAGCATGATTGAGCTATTGATGTATATATTTGATTTAACAATTCCTTATTTGTTACTAACCTTAATGTTCTAAATAGCCATACGAGTTTAACTGGACATTACAACATTTATATGGGCATACAGGACAAACGTGTCAATAATTACGCAAAGTATACTTTCTTGTCTTTCAATGACGTCAAAAGATAAAGTATAACTGTGGCTGTTATCTGTATGAATTTTAATTTGATACTACACCGTGTATTTAGAAAAGCATATGTAATTAGTTTTGCAAATATTAGTGATAAACCATACGATCACAATTAGTAATCTCGACAAAAATCACAATAAATTTAGATCCATTAGAAATGAGCAACTTTGTGATAACCAACCACACGATAAATTCGACCCACATCTCGTCACACGTCCATTAGAAAAGTTTGATTCCTAATTTGGACCGGCTTTCGCCTAATTACTTGCTCATTTATATTTAAAACATCTTATTAGTCTAAAAAAGTCTATCTAATAGCTAGTAGTAGTCTAGTAATAGCGATTTATATCTATCTATTTTAGTCTTTTATAAGAACGTTTTACGAATAAAATAAAATGAATATTCTCATATTGAAAATTGCATATAACTTAGTTTATCAAGTCAAGCAGGAGATGATCTTCAGTCTTTCCGCGGGTCGGAGTGCCCTCAGCTCTCTTTTAGGTATCCAGTAAAGATTTAATATCAGCTTCGGCAACAGCATTAGAATAGTTAATAAAAACTCAGTTTCTAATAGAATTTATGTGCCAATTTTTATACTAATTTTGAAATAAAATGCTTTTATCTTCAACTAATTACTACAGAAATTAAATAAAACTAAAAAACTCTTTTGACGAAGAATTCAAAATAAAATCGTAATAAATTTAACAAAGTAATTCGTGTTCGAGGAAGATAAATAAGGACTTTATTGAATAAGATCGGATGTGGCTTCCTTATTAGGTCTCTCCTTAGACTAAACTCGATTTGGATCACTTTAAAGGTGTAATACTCTTGGGTACTACAATATTCTACTTGCTACTTGTTGTTTATTTAGAAATAATTTAAGAATGGAATTGGTAAGATCTATTCATGAATATTAGGTAAATGAAATTGTAGTAGCCTACATATTTTTTATAGTCACTAGGATTATGTTGTCACTTTCATTACTATTACTACTGTACTATCAATATGCGATAAAACTTTAAAATCTAGTTAATTAACTGTTAGCAGGCTTTAACTTTTAAAAGGCTACCAGGAGTAACATTCTAGGAACTGTTTTTGTTTAGGTTCCTAGTTTAATTTTAGACAAACAAATATGAATGTGATTTGATTGAAATTGTGTGTTATTGTCCAAACAGATAAACCAGTGTGCACGAACACAATGACTGCAATTGTTGGCGCCGCATTCAATGAAGCAGCTAAAGTGACATGCGAAGTCGACGCTTTCCCTCCACCAAAGAATTTTCAATGGACATTGAACAATTCATTGGGAACTGTGGAATTGGAACCGGTAAGATTATTAATAAAAGTTTATAATTTTTATTGAGAATATGTGTGTTACTGGAATGGAATACTTATTTGCCACAGCTTACTGGAAGAAAAGTGGTAACGATTGCTTATGGAAATAAACAGAAATAGAAATAATCTTTATTCAAATAACCGCAATTATTGAATAGTTGCATTTTTTTAATTTACCACTCCGTCGGAACACAGATTCATCACAAGAAGAATGAGCAAGGAAATTGCGTATTGCTCTTTTAAATAAATGTTGTTCATTATATATTCCCAAATTGTATCAGAACCACGGACATTACGACATATAAGTACATAGTACATTGTAGCTCCTACCTTATTACTGTAGTCAGCTGAGTAATAAAATACCAAGCCTTCTGTATTCTGTGATTTTATTGACATATACGTACTTACCCGTCAAATAGCGGTAACAAAAAATATGCACTTAGACTATCTATGGTGAGATGTGATCCTAAAACTCATATATTGAATTAACTTTTATTTAATAGTTATATATCAACAAATTTTCGAACGATTCCAAATTATTTGAGTATATTTTTAAAAGCTTGCATTTCACTATCAAACACCATTAAATAAAATGAATGATGTACGTAACTGCTGTAAATATAAAGGAATAATCTCCAGTAAAATTCTAAGATCAAAAATTCACCTCGCTAGGAGCTAACGCTCAATGCGGTATTGCATATAGACCGATTCCCGGCTTTCATACTGTATGTAAGTCTAGCGAACCATAAATTCTATAAAGTTCCGCTACGTTGCAAATTCTTTTATATTTTTTCTTGGTACACCGACTACTGGTTGAGCAGGTGGAATAAAATGTATACAATAGTCTGGATGCCGAATTATATGACATTTCATATTTTCGCATAGTTTTAGTGCGTAATAAACGTTTAGAACAGATTTTTGAAATTTCTAAACTACAATATCTAATTTTGTAAGATGGACAGCGGAATTAAAAGAATAATGTATATATATGCCTTACGAGAATATAATAAGTCAATTATACCTACACCTTAAAAATTAATGATATATGAAGAAAAGTTTATTTTGTTCATTATCCAATATATATTGTAATGAATCGGTGGACTGTATGAGTATTTAAATTATGAAAACACGTATAGAATAATTATATGCATGACGTTCCTGTAGAATTACGATTTTGAGGGATGATTGAAGAGACGTCGACCTAATGATATAGTGTATTGTTGCCAATGAGATCACTTGTCCCTAATACTTAATCCCTTACCACAAATTGAAAAACTTACTTCCGCCGATTTCAATACTCACTATCATATCTAATAATTATAAATACTAATTATTTTTCCATAAGGGCAAGTTCACAATCGACAGCGCAGGACGGTCCATCCTTACTTATATTCCAACAACAGAAGCTGACTATGGTTCCCTAGCTTGTAGAGCTACGAACCTTGCTGGACAACAAATAAATCCGTGCCGGTATACTCTACTACCAGCTGTAAGACCAGATCCACCATTCAATTGTACTGCGCAAAACTTAACTGATGATTCAGCAGAATTAAGATGTCTACCAGGTATATTAATTTACATACTTTTAGAATATACTTATAAAAAATCTTTTTCTCGCGATTAATAAAGAATCCGCTGTATTTGTAAAAACTGACTAAATACTTAAATTGTGTCTACCATAAGAGAAATAAATCTTAATATACCAAGCTGTAGATAACCATAAATAAAACTTGATACAACGCTCTTCGCCTATAATATAATAATGGGTTTAGGATGTTATTGGGGCTCCCTCGGTTCTGTAGCGCATCAAGGATGTTTGCAGACGCGGGGATTGATGGCTTTTAAGCCATTATGCGGAAAAGAAATGTATCACTGATGGGTAGAATTCGGGAAAGTACAAACAGCCTTTTAACAATCGTAGCAAATATGTCGGATTCTCCACTACAGAGGTACTGGACATCATTGCAATGCTACAGGCTCAGTGCCTCTGGAGGTCGACATAGATATATGAATTGAAAATGTTAATATTTTACTAACACAGTTTATAAGTTATTTATTCATATGGATGAGTATCCGAATTAAATACAAAATAAAATAGGCCTTAGCAACTCTTCATGGGGACCGCCCTATGTCCACCAGTGTGATCATGATTTGTATTGACATGTTTATGGATGTTTTACCTTTTAGTCCTATTACTGCTTACTAATTTTAAAATGACTTACATAAAAAAATATACGTATATTAATTAATTAATTCGGATTTTAGGAAATAAATATTTAATATAAAGTTGTCAAATATATATTTGTTTTATTTGTGCTACAATTATCATCACTGAAATAAATTTTCGCATATAAATTAGAAAATAATAGGAATTTAATTATTCAAAGGTTACGATGGCGGATTGCACACAATATACTTCGTAGAAGCATGGGAAGCGGGCACTCTTATAGCGAATGCTTCTACACCAACGCCAATATGGAAGCTCCGTGGATTAGGCTCTGGGAAAGCATTGAAATTAATATTCTACGCTCATAATGCAAGAGGAAGATCAGAAGTTACCACATTGAGGGTGCATACGTTATCCAGATTAGCGTTGCATACGGGTATGTGAATATTTTAAATTAATTGATTCTATATTAATTTATCGCTTAATATAGTAAGCTAAATCCTCGTCTTATAAGCAGGATGATAGGTCGTTATTATTTTAACCAGAGTGGTGGTATTATCTGTGCATTGACTTCAGTTCAGAGAAAATACATTTAGTTGTATAACTTCTATATTACACAAGCTAAGTTTATTGCCTTTCTCCCGACTGAAATGTTACGTAAAGGTAGAATACGAGCCAAGGGGAAAGATGTCGAACGCTATTTAATCTGTATAAATTATTTATAGTTGTACTTTTAGTGTTAATAGTTAAATAATAAACACGAATAAACTAGATCATAGTAAACAAAAAAACATTCGAAAATGGATTTAATTAATTTGAATAAAAACTATGGAATGGTATATGTATTATATGATTTTATGTCTACGACCTGTAACTTACAGATGATATCTCAAAAAATACTTTAACTTTAATCACGATAAGAGGTCGCGTTAGTGAATGTAAATGTCTTTTATGTATGTAAGTGTTTAATTCAATATAGTGAGCTTATAACACTAATATGTTATTAATAGAAACTTCTTCAAGTCTTTAAAATATGAGATTAGCGTTTAAAAAAGGTAATTCGTAGATTTCAAGGTTTTAGTATTTAAAAACTTGATTTTATCGGATGGTGCGGTAACCTTAAATATTTTGTTGAAAGTGTACACTTTGAATTACTGAAATAATGATGATAATTATATTAAACGTGCCATTCTTGCGTAATTAATAGCACCATTGGCATAGATATTTGAGGACTACCAGATTAAGTTCTAATGGTCGATGTAACGCAATCTCTAATATTGGTTCTCTCTTATTAACAGTTTATTCTGTACTAGCAAACGTACCTAATTTGCATGGGTGTAAATATTGTAGAGATTTACATGTTCTTTAAAAAATACAGTATACAATTTTTCGCTGTATTATGCAGTACTGAAACGTCGGTATTTCAGCGCGCCATAGACAATATGTTAACCGTTATACTTTCATATTCGGAATCTATCAACGATCGTATACGCATTATCATAAGCAATCACTGTAAACTATTATCAAGTAAATTAAAAACTAGCCAGGAATCTCCGATTTTCATTACACAATCAAGATCTTCTCACTAGGCGCAAACAGCTTAAGTATTTTGTATTTACTCGTTATAAAAATACAATCATTTATCTTCTATATTAATCAACTATACTTCGTGATAGTACCCATGTGGATTACATAGCTATGTATCTATAGGTAAAAATATATATATAATCTATCAATATATACATTATGATAAAACATACAGTAAATCAAATACTTTTTTGTAATATTCACTTGAACACAGGACGGATTTTAGTCGCCTTTGTTTTATCACTAGAATAAATCATAAACTATAGTCATGTTTCTAACAGTATTAAGGTATGTATTGCATTCAACAGAAGCGAAGACAATCAACAGTGGGAGTATGGATGCTAGTTGGGCATTAGGCATCGTAGCTGGTACTGGAGGTACCTTAGCCGCGGTAGCTGTGATTGCTCTATTAGCTAGAAGACGGCATCACAGACCTTTACAATATGAAGGTGAGACAAGACATCATTTTATTCACATTTATGGAAGATATTGAGAGTTTTTTAAGAAAAATATACTTTGAAATATTATTCGACGGCCTCGATGGTGTAACGGTTTAGCACACACTAGTTTGATTTCTCATACGATACAAATATTTCCTATAATGTTTTCGCTTTTTATGCACCAAATTACAATAATTAAAAAAAATTAAATCGAAAAAAATCTAGTTTTGTATTTTGGCTAGTGGTAAAAATTACGTATAATTATTTAATAATAACAAAAATTTATTTGCTCAAATACACAGTGCAAAAGACAATAAAGCATATGATCATGTTTTTTATCATACATATGTTTGACGCTAAATCTTATTGTTTAAAAATATGTATACACAAAGAGAGAAGATAACATGTGATGTTACACACGTTATATTTAGAGCTTTCATATAAATATTTTAAATTAATCTTTCTTCGAACTGTTTAAAATTTACAAATGATTTTATTTATTTTATATAGTTTAGGAACCTATACTCTTTCCAAGTTTTAAAGATCTTAAAAAAGCAACAAAAGCGATCATTGTCTTGCCCAACCCATTGTGAGTTAATAACGTTGGCTATACTGATAGAATTTCGAAAGCAATAGCTGGTAAATTGTCTTAGAGTGATATAAAGGAGTCTGTTAGACCACAAATAAAACGGAATGAGTTCGGCAGGGAACTTAGTGGGAATGGAGGCAGATTCCGTGTCGTGACTTGAATTTTTCTACGCCCCGACCGCGTCGGCTACGGATTCACTGCATTTCAAACGTGATTTATGTCTTTCAGTATTTCCATTGAAATTGCAGATGTTTCGTCACTTGTATACGACAGTTATATTAAGTTTCCTCGCAACACACTCGTATGGAAATGATATGTAGCTGTTCAACATTTTGTATTATATTTTGAAATGCTCCCAAGTTTTCTATTGCAGTTGGAAATTATGCAGTTTGCTTCATAAATACAGTACCTATAATCGTGGGTAACCATATGCTGTAACTGTAATTTAAACCAACTTTCAAATTGTTGTGAACACATAACGTATTATGAAAGTAGTTCTTCAGATTAAAACATGCCTAATAATAAATTAATAAAAAAAATAGCTGGTTTAAATTCCATTATCATACCAGTTATCTAAAAATGGAACCAAAAATTAAAGCAAACCCGAAAACTCAAACAATATTCAATGTTATGGATATCAATTGAAATATGCTTCATTTTTGTGTTCCTAATAATTAATTTTAAGTTTTAACTATATTTGACGCTATTTACATAACTCAAAAAATGACATCTCAAAAGTACTGTTGAGATAAGAATTCATGAAATTTATATGTATTTTTAATAATATTTTGTGTATTATAATGTACATGCTTTGTATTTCGATGATTATAAAAATAAAAATAATATTATGTACTAAATTATTGAAATCAAAATTATTATATTACATAAAACTTATCCTCTTATGGGCGGCTAATTGAACAAAGTAGAAATATTGTTAGTATAAAAAGTAAGTATAAAAGAAAGTCACCAAATAAAAACCTGTCCTAGTCGCCCTGTACCTACCCATTACAGCTGTAGTAGCCCAAAATATGTTCTTATATAAGACATTATGAGGGGTTTGTTATAATGTAACTTATCTGTTTAAAACTTACTATTTTAGAAATATATTACAATGCATAGAATATTTGTTGTCGATAAAATATTCTACTGTATCGATATAAATTCGCCTGTGCCAGGCTAGTGCTTGGTGTATTTAGGACCTAAGTACAGAATAGCATGATAAACTCCCGTTGTATTAAATAATCGACACGTAACAATTCGAATATCATCCAGTTCTTCTGCGTCCACTCACACAGCTACACAGAAAATATGCGAGTTTGTATGAATACAAAATTATACATCATATTAGAAAAATGAATATCTAGTATTATAGAATGACTAGTAGACGACATGTAAATTAAAATCGCTAATAAAAAATGGGGGTTGATGATAGAAGAGTGAAAAGGGTTTAGGGTTGTATGTTATTTTAATGCCGAATCATTAAAAAATAATTAAAAAAACTTGTATAAAAAGTATTTAGTCTTGTTTTTAGCTTTTAGTTTAGTTGGTTACATAACATTTAACTTAACATAAATAGATGTTGGCTGGTTCTGAAACCTTCTCAAACCAAAGTGCACACAAAATTTCGTTTTGTAAATTATGTTATAGCAGAGGGATGAGATATGACAGTGAAATTACTGGGTATGGAGGTAACAGCTCCGTCGTCCGGGAAATTCCAATTACATTATTGACTCATAGTTGTAGAATATTATTGTATTATATATATAGAAAGATTCTTTCTAATATACTTCCTAGTATGACATAAGCCCATTGACTGAAGTTAATAAATTGTACTATATCTGTAACGTTACCGTTACAAGTAAAATATATAATAATAAATATTGAATACATAACAACTTCATAACCACACTGTAGATTCGAATACTTCTATTTTGGGAGCGATTTCAAATATAGAATATAATTCAAATGTAGAGTATATTTACAGTCGTGGAACAGTATAGCATAAATTATAGAAATTTGAAATTCATTTAGCAATAGGCCAACTCTACATAATACAGCAAAATGATATTAGGAATTTTGGGGTACAAAATTGTATGCGTATTTCAGAACTTGAAATAGATTTTTATCGCTATCTGTCACGAATCCCGTAAAGTAATGTAATGGACTACAACGTTATATTTTAACTTATGGTACAGTCAGATTTATGTAATTCTTAGTACTAAGAATGGTCAACTCTTTTATAATACATATTTAATTTAACAATTATTCTCTGCACCACCTATGGTTGACTGGTAGAAAATGCCGCATGGTGTTAAGTCCACCAAATGTACTATACTATATATTATATTGTGTGCATTAAAGTTAAATAAATAAATAAAATAAATAAATAAATATTTTTTTTGTATTTCGTAGTCTCTATGAGAATAGCCATTATATTATATGTAATTTTTCTCGTGTCAAATGTTAGTATACCATACTCCTCCGAAACGGCTTGAACGAATTATGAAATTTTAAATGCATATTCAGTAGATGTAAAAATCGGCTACTATCTATTTTTCATACCTCTAAGTGATAAGGTTTGTCCACACCTATATATTTTTTCGACATAATATTTTATTATGATTTAGCATTGAAAAAAACATACAACTCTAAATTTTCGCCCTTCTAGCATCAACCCAAATTTTTTAATAGCAATTTTAAATTACATGCGGGGTCAGCTGGTTCTAATAATATAATTTTTAAAATAATAACAGTGATCATTCATATTGTGAGTATTCATGTCGGGTTTATTCACAATTTTAAATATATTCATGTTGTAATTCCGGATAGAATGATCAGAGATTGTTTACACTTGACGTTATAGCAAATGTACTTAACATGTTCTTAATTCTGAATATATATTTTATGACATAACTAAAAAACACGAAGAAATATTTATTTTTATGTAATTAGCTTCTGACGAGAAAAAGTATAAGATAATTTTTTTTTAACAATTGTGCACATTTTTGCCTAATTATTTAGCTTTGCTAATATTCAACTCCAATGCTTTTAACATCGATGCTGTTACAAATTATTTTTGTATAAGGACCTTATAAATAATAATAATCTCAGGACAATTCACACAGCGCCATCTACACCCAAATTAAGCGAGCTAAAGATTGTATTGTGGGTACTAGATAACTGATACAAATACGTAGATATTTTTTCTGTAAATACATACATAATATACATAAAAAACACACAGTTTAGATACAAACAATCATACTTAAGAATACAAATATTTAATCCGTGCGAGGAATCGAACCCGCGATCATTCGAAGTAAGGCAATGTGTAAAACCGCTAGACCACAGAGGACAAAAATGATATTGTCATGGTTAGTATCCCGTTTATATACTGTGTATAAGTCGTCGTGGTCGTGGTACAGTGTGTCACATAATAGCTCCACGAAGCTATCTGTACCTAAACCTATGTCCTGGCATTGTGCAGACGTGGTATACTCTCTTTGCTGTAGATGCTATAAATACCAAATGTTCACAGGTCACGTATCGCTCCAGCGCCGGTGTTAGCAAATACTAAAGTCGAAAATTTATACTGAACCCTTGGGGGTGACTTCAAATTACGCTTCACTCGTTTTATACTGTTTGAACAAAGGCTTGTTTAGCATTTGCGATACAAGTGTGTTTTGTTATAAAATGCTTGTTCATTTGTATTTTATACTGAGTTAATTTAATATAACAGAAACATGTTGTACTTTGCAAGAATATAAGATGTATCGTTTATAACTTTATGTTTGTTTTACTACATTTTACCGAATACAAAAAGGGAGGGTGTGGAACGCTTAAATATTGATCACATCTTTTGTCTATTTTAGCATTTATTCACCACTTAGGAATGAGGTTTTATATACATTTTATTCTAATATCGGTGATATAATTATTATTACAACAGAAGTCGATAATTTAAACTAACAAAAAAAATAATGAAACTGATATGAATATTTAAAAGATTTGCCTTACCTCACTCGAATTTACCAATATAATTATGTAATGATAATAAGGTTATTGTGAAAAAAGATTGGTACAAAATGGACTTTTTTGTTTTTGTGAGAACTGAGTTGAAATCTGAGTTTTTGTGTGCATATATATAACATAAAACAATTTTTTTTATAGGTGTAATAGTCCTGAAGATTTATAAATAACAATTCTTCACACACAAACAAAAAATACCGCGTTATTTATACAATATAATATATGTGACAAAACCATAATTTACTCTTCAGGTGCAGTAAAATGCATGCTTCATTTATTCATAAAGCCTTTTCCTTTCTAGCTCCAATACAAACTGTGAAGGCTTACAAAGGAACGATACAAAGCAACAACCACTCTCCAATGCAGCCTGATGACAAGAATCCCGATGTTGTACCACTTGGCAAAGGTTTGTACGGTTTTATCTGGAATTTTATGTGAAGTTTCCCACTACGAATTTTAAAAATCTATTTTATTATTATACTAGCTTTTGCCCGCGGGTTCGTTCGCGGTAATTTATCCTCTTAGGGGTGGAATTTATCAAAATCCTTTCTTAAGCGATGCCTACGTCATAGTAGCTTTATGCATGCAAAGTCTCAGCCTGATTGGTTTAAAATTGACAAAGTTTCATATAAACTTCCATCTCCTATTTTATCCCTTTGGGGGTAGAATTAATCAAAATACTTTCTTAGCGGATGCCTATGTCATAACATCTACCTGCATGCCAAATTTCAGCCCGATCCGTCCAGTGGTTTGGGCTGTGCGTAGATAGATCACTACGTCAGTCACCTTTAAGTTACATATATATATTTAGATATGCGTTGACATTTGAAGTTTATAGTATTCTACAGGTACTATGAAGTATTAATATAAAGATTAAAATTATTACATTAGATTTGATGATGAAAATTGCTATAGCAATGAGCAATGGAACAAACATCAGTCTGTTTTGATTATGAAAATCTTAGTATAATATTTTTTTTAATGGCTTTACTAACAAACCTACTGCCCACTTAATATTAAATGGTTCTTGTCAGCTATATATATGAGCATAGGTCCGGATATAACATTATGTGATGCATTTGATACTACTTATCACGATATCATGCATTTCATGCTGTAATTTTACTGCTTTATCTCGCTCTATAACTGAAGCACAACTTGTAAAGCAAGCCGATTGGCACCTTAAAAGGTGAGAGTGATACATCAGTTAATAACTTAGTATAGATATAGTAGTAGATAGATAATACATGAGTCAATGATTATTATCTTAACATTACTCTATTTTATTACATTTCACGCTTTATCTAGATGTAATTGCGTTAACCAGTTTAAGTAAAAAAATCGATCACTCATTACAGGACACTCGTAAATATAACAGATATAATATGTAATTTTTATAGTTATTATAATTATATTCACGATAAAACGATATGATATCTCGATTTGTTCTATTCTCCATAATTCGAATTGACTATTTGTTTAGATTTATGAGAATTAAAATTATAAATAAGATTGTAACAGATTTCTCAAGGGTCTGTTTAAGCCGAACAGCTTAGTGGCATGTCTGTGTTTGTTATAGACCTCAGTTCTGCAAAGCCTCAGTATTGTAAATGTTATCGTAAAATATTTTGTGAAGCTTAATTTTGCGGCAGAGAATAATAAATAGGTAACCTATATTTCCAAATGAATATTGATTAAATATTAAAGAGAAATTTTAAATAAAATGAGCAGATTGGGCACCGGTTATATTTCACTTCAATAAATCAAGTAATTGTTTTAAAGATTTCGGTTATTGATTATCAAGTTTCTCGCAATATTAATTGAGATTTTCATAACCATAGCTGTCCTGGAAAACGTTGTTTTGCCATATAAATTAATTTCGCTGTTAAAAAATAGGGGTTGATGGTACATGGGTGTAAATTTTTGGTTGTATGTATTTTAATTGTCGAATCATAAAAATTAAAATTCTTATTCTCAGATCTACCAAATGTAGGTATAAAATATCATCAAAATAGTTCCAGATTCTAGTGCGGACAATCACCGTAATACGATTTTTTTATATATTAAGATCTATTTTGCTTATCATATAAGATTATTAATGTAGAAAATATAAAAAGAAGAATTTTTAGAGTTATTTTGAATCGTGTAAGCGATTTGTTTCTTTGTTAACATAGTCTATAATCCAGTGTATATATGTATATATATAACTCAAAAGTGACTGACGTAGTGATTTATCTAGTCAACTGGACACAGTCCAGGTAGAACCACTTGACGGTCAATTTTAAATGATCGGGCTGGACTGAAATACTAGCAAGCTACTAGGTATTCTCTAAGAAATAATTTTGATAAATTTCACCTCTAAGGGGATAAATTAATGCGAGCGAAGCCGCGGGCAAAAGCTAGTTAAACCATATATGTCAGACTATGTATGAAAATTGAGTGCCCTAAGTCATTCATGTGACCTACATGACTTATTATATTATGTCAAATCTACCGTCAGTTCAGAATTTCAAGATGAGAAGAACTGACAAGAAACTAATCTCGTATTCAAATTTGGGACAATAGTGTAAAAGCAAGAAGTCTAATCAGTGTTCGTAACCTGAACAGACCAGACCCCACAAGCAGCACCCGTTCACGAATATGACGGATATTTATTATACTATCCATTACGCTACGTAGGTCCGTAAACCACGAATCTAGTTATTGTATAATTTCTCCAGGATTTAATAGTCGTTAATGCTGTCATAGCCTACCGCTGTAAATTTAAACTATATACACTAAGATTGGTTAATATGAGATATTTCCCTGTTGTTTATTATCTACATGCGGCTATTGCTGACACTATCAAACTGAAGTAATCGTTTTGTATTGACAAATGTGAATACTTTTATTATTGCTTAGATTGATTATATTATGTATAAATGAAACTTTTTTTAATTTGACAGCCTCGATGGTGGTATTGGACACATCTTTTCTTCGATGGTCGCGGGTTCGATTCCTCGCACGGTACTAATATGAATGAGTATGATTGTTTGTATCGGTCTTGTATATTATATTTAAAAACCTACTGCATTATTAAGTCCAGTTCAAACTTAACTAATGCAAAGTACTTCTTTTATTATTAAATAAATAAATTTAATTATATTCTGTAGTAATAAAAAATATCATTATAACACAAGAAAACAACTTAGTTTATGATCTAGAACAGTGATTCCCAAAGTGGTCTATATCGACCTCCAGGGGTCTATGACAAACTGCAAGGGGTCTGCGACAGCGGTCATCTTGTTACTTTATATTTATAACACAAAACTTTACTACAGTTAGAAATTTACAAAAAATCAATACCAGGTAAGAATGGGGGGTCTACCCAAAACCGAAAAATATGGCAAGGGGTCTACGACACAAAAAAATTTGGGAACCTCACATCTAGAATTAGTCAGTTCCCATTCTCAGGAGTATTAAAAAAAATCTGCTGCATATAGATACAATATACTTTATTTGTAACATACAGGAAAGAAAAGGCAAAGACAACATATTAAAGAACACATATACGTATATAGTTGTAGTAAGGCGGCGTTATTGCTGAAAGCGATATATATGTTTTGTTTAAATTTTCAAGTTTGTATTATTTCCGTAGATATCACATGTAGTCGGCGGTGTTATTTCTCACAGTATATATTCCATATTTTGTTAACGTAGCTCTATAAGGGCGTTTATTTATTTACATTTCATTTGTCTTACCGTTGCGGGATTAGGGACGAATAAATTATGATACTGTTTAATTGAAATTTTAAACGAATTATTAACCGTTTAAGTTATAAAGTCGGGCGACGTGAATGTAAATGGAAGACAAATAGCTTGGGCAATTTTATTTTATACGTGACTTCATCTTTAGAAAATATTGTTTTTTTGGTTCGTATACTATAAATACCTACAAATATTCCCGTCAACTTTGTTTCGTTTGAAGATTATACTTAACTTAAATATCTGTATTTTTCCTTTCAACAAACGTAACCTGGTATTACTCTTATTAGCGGTACCAAATCATTTCTTTTTTCATTATTTTTAATAGAAACAATTTACTATTACGGCTGTCTATTTAAGTTTGATTTCACAGCCTTAATGATGAATTCATGAAAAATCCTTTGTCACAATAGTTTTGAATTTAATCACAATTATGGTAATAATAGTCTTTTTTCGTATTATATTTTACGTTTGACTGTAGTATTATAATGATATTAACGTAGCTGGATGTAAGGGATTCAAGTTTTTTTAAATGTGATATAAAAAACTTGTAGACCGAATAGGATATTGTAATATTGATCTCTCTGTCTGCAGGGCTTATTATTAGAAACACATAAGTGTTTTTTCGTCTATTCCATTTTTTGCTGTATATTTTAAACTTAAACTCTTACAATAAAATTATTAAACACAATATTTTAAATACGCAAAACAAAATAGTTGTATTTATTTAATCATAATTTCAGTTGCTATATTTATGTCGTATATATCTATATCGTATGTATGACACTAGTATTTATACATATTTATATATTATTTAATAATAATTAATATTATCTTCCTTGAATACATGTATATATTCACGCCATCTACAAAAATCTTGTCTTTATTGTAAATATATTTATGATTACAACAAAATATATGATTACAACAAAATAGTCGTCTATACTTCAAAGTTAAAATATTCAATTTAGTACACAAAAATATTTGAAAGCTCGACAACTTGCAGGACAGTTTTAAATCAAATTTCTCATCAGTTTGTACCAGTATAAAGTACCGACCTACGTCCAAAGGATTAAATCAAGAACTTCTCCATCCGATGAGGATTCAGAACTTTAAACTGTTTACTGTTCAAATTCAGATAAATTGATGTTTATTGAATTAATGTACAAGTAACGTTTATTTTGTGTATAAGGCGACAGATAAGTAAAGCTTGAAATAGCTAATTTTATTAAATGAACTGACTATCCGGCCTGGATTCGCATTGATATTACTCACCAATAATCCATTTCTACTACGATTTTTTCTTACTCGTTTTAATATTTTTGAATATTTTTAAATTACATATTACTTGTATTCTCGTCTTTAAAATATTAGTTTAGACTAACTTCTTCTGTCTGTGTGACTAATGTTGAATGAAACAAAAGATCCTGTCTTGTTACGTATCTGCTAAATTTCTTGACAATTGTAATTAGCAGACAAACTTACTTAACAATGTTGGGTAGGCTATTTCATGTGTATTTGTTAAGGAACACAATCTAAAAAGTTCATCAAGAATAAGTAGGTTTATACCTAGATCTTTATAGAGGCTTACTAAAACTAATCACATGACCCATCCATCAATCTCTTCGAAAGTGGGATTTTGAATTATGTTTTAAGAGTAATTAAGTAGGATACTCAATGTAAAACTACATTAATATAGACAACAATTCATACACCGGGTCCCGATAGAAGAATACGTCCGGATAGTAGAAAAACAGAGACAGTCTCTTGCGAAATATGACGAACGGAACTCCCGAAATAGTTTGTAATAAGAATAAACACAGAAGGCTGTTCGTTTAGGAGTAATTTTCCAGAACTATTCTATCGCGTATATGCGTATAAGTATAAAATTATTATGTCATTTAAATACGGATAATAATATGTCATTTTTAATAATAGTAACAAAAGACGGCGGGCGTATATTCCCTTTTTTTCTTTTTTAAATCAAAAGAATGTTAACATTCTATGCGGCCAGTTATAAATTTCAGAACTTTAGTGTGTGAATTTAGCTAATACATGACCAAAAGATTATAGTTATGTGAAACCTATTAATAAACTATTTGTTTGTTAATAGGTTTCACATAACTATTGGAAGATCAGAGTAAATAATCAAATAATCAATGTCTAATCAATAAGTACTTGTATATTCTTGACTACATCATTTCAAAATAAACAATAATGTTCAGGAAAATATTCTTAAGATACAATTATAATCTTGCCTTACGACAGAGACTTGAAATTTGTTTACCAGACCTTTGGATAGGTCGATATGAAAGCCAATTTGGTATCATCTAATTTCCTATTTTCACAATTAGACTGTAGAGGATAAGTCGCTTTGCCGGTTGTCTTTTAAAAGATTGCTTTCGATAATAATATCGGCGTATTGAATTTATATAATCATAACTAGTATAATGGAAATGATTGGAAAATGGAATTGTGTTTTGTTTTATATATTTATATAATAAAAATAATTAAAAGAAGTAATCAGAGAAGTGGACAAACAGATTAGAGATTATTACAACATTACCTATTTCAGCTAATTTTAATACCGAATGGCATAGGATATCATATGACCTATTGCTGTTGCGCTCTCTTTTTTTATCGCCAAAGTTAGTAAATACTTTAATTACTACATCCAATTATCGACCACAATCGATCCCAAGATCTTTAAGTCAATGTCGGCGTAAATGACCCACTAGTTCACGATGCATACTTTTCGGTTTATTATGTTGTTAAAAATACAAGAATATATAACATTTTGAGGGCATTACTCAAAAATTATCAGGCGCTATCGTCTGTCTTATTACATTCTACCTTATCGGATTTTGACCCGTATCCGTAGAATAAAACTGGTACAAGCTTAAATGAGGCTGAAAATGTATCTTAATAACAAAAGACAAAGTCTCATACATAGGAGGATTCTTGTAAATGTGGCATACTTGATTATTATTATCACCTATGTTTAGTTACTAAGCAAGCGTGTATGTAAGCTAAGCTAAGGCAACATAAAACTTAACAGGCTTGGTGGTCTAACGGCTTAGGACACCACCTTACTTCCGATGATCGCGGTTTCGATTCCACGCACGATGCAAACTGTTGTATTGTGTTCGCATAAGTCAAGATTTTTTATGTATGTACATTGGGTGCACATTACGTGCGTAACTTATACTCGTATGTTGAAGAACTCCAGTCATAGGTTAAAAATTATAATGTACATTATGTTTCATACAGATTATAACTGCACACGTGACTTGGAACGGCCTCCCGAGCCGCCACCTTACGGGGGTGTGGTGTCGCCCCCCGTGGGGTCATCTAGAAGCACGCATAGTTTGCAACAACATGAAGTGAGGTCAAACACACCCCACACCCCGAATACACCAGCGTCTGATGCTCAGGTGAAGTATTTTGCTTAGGTTTCTTTGGCATCCGGCCCAAATTGTAATAAATGAAGAAACTAGGGTTGTCTAGTAAAAAAATATATAATTTTACTTTAATAAATATTAGTTCTTTTAATAAAATGTTTTGTAATTAATATCAATTACGATTAAATATTATTATAGCATTAGAGGTATCTACTTCTATTTTGAGGAATTTGGCTGGCTACTTTAGCACTCTTCTTCATCAACTCTACATGCGTAACGGCTCAAAGACACATAGGGAGCCGATTTTGCCTAGCGGGCAGTTGATTTCCGATTATTTTACATTTACATTATACTTCTATTTTGTGTATGCCTATTTTGATATTTTTATTTTATCATATTTTGATAGTACTCTAAGATCTGTTTAATAGTCAATGCTGATAATAAGCATATTAATTAGCCCATAATTGTGAATTCATCAGGAATTAAACAGGATAACTTCCAGGAGAAACTTTATAGATATCGATCTGACGTCTCCATTACCAACAATCCTCTCTCTCCCTCTCTTCTTAAGTCAGCCTCCCCAAGCCAGCAGTTTGTTAAAATTCTAAGTAAAATAAATTATTTACAACCCTAATGGTATAATTTGGTCTATAGAGCATTGGGACACTGGCGGAGGATAGGCGAAGCGTGACGAGCGGTACGCTGTCGAGGCGAAGGGAGGTGGTCACCACACGGACGCCGTTGTTAGCGAATGCAAGAGAAAGCTGCGTTTAGTCTAATATTAGGCCACTTTACGTTGAAGGAAACTGAATCTTCTTCTACTGAGTTAAAATTTATAATGCTGTATAGGTTTTGAGCGATGCAATTAGTCTTTGCTGTCAAACAGCACGTATGTTACATATGTTTTGTAATTAATATAGTTAAATAAATATTCATTATTAGTTATCAGAATTACATATATCCGTCACTCGTTTAGCGTATTATTATTTTATTAAAGAGTATATTTTACTTTTATTACAAAAAGCGCTATTTAAATTTTAAGAATCTTTGATAAATGTACATTTTTTACATTTATATGACGTTATCTCTTTCTATATCTATACATTAATTAAACAATGTTCTATTATAGCCTGTATATTAAAAAAAAAATTTAGTTAGTTCTCATACAAATACTATGCAGTTTACAGTTGATAATTTTTTTCCTTAAATATTCTATTTTAAGATTGTTACATATTATATAAAATAAAATGAAAGACCTATTCATTATTACAATTAAAATATTATAATAAATATGACTTAAATATGTTTTGATGAGTGAGCGTTTTATTTTAATGTAATGGACGAACGTTTTAAACCGTTAAAATCATTCTGCCTATATTACTTTAAGATTATATAATATAATTTATATTAATTAAGTTTGTATATAATATATTAAAAGTAATGTAAAATATAAAGTTTTGTCGTGTATAAACATCGAATTTTATAAAGACTGTTTCACTTCAAGTTTCCTTTGATGTAAAGTTTTATGAGAATAATGAATTTGTAAATAGGTAATAAATATAAAAATGATTTAATGCTAGAAATTCACTTCCACAAAGAGGAAATATTAGCAATTTAAAAAAATATTAGGTAATAAATTATCCGTATTCTCGGTGGCACTGTTTCCGTAATATCAATCAATTCAGAGGTAATATTCTATTTTAAATATATATAAAAATGTTGACGATGTGTTCAATTTTTATTTATCCTTAAACTAAGTGTCCTTTGAAATCTAACTAGATGAATGTACACCATTATTGGTTTATGACATACTGTATATTGAATCGAAGCTGTATTTTCACTCAGAATTTCCCGGAATTGGGCTTATAAAAATGTAATTTATTAATCACTTAAAATATATATATTATATATTTATGAATATTGCAGTTATGATTCAACAGACAGTATACATATTACACTACATAACATAAACAAATCATAATAGATGTTACAAAATTATATACAATCAATAAAATTATATTATAATTTAGTGTATATTTATATTAATTGTCATAAATTTATTTATTTTCGTTGATATAAATCTGAATTATTTATATTTATATAAATAAAAATGCTCAATAGTTTTATGTCGTGAGTGTTAATTACTAAGTATTCAAAAATTGAAGAAAATTTATTGTGTTATTTCAATTACTAATAGAATATTCTTAACCGCAAAATATGTTGTAATAAAAATCATTGTTATAAACTCTGGAAAATATAATGACGAAAATGAATGAAATATTTTGTTTTAAATCATAGCTAAAGAGGCCTGCAAGCGTCTACACGCAGCCCTAAAAGAGGCGACTATATAGAAACTATGATGGGCAGAGCCCTACATAGCTATCTAGATCATAATCGCTATTATTATAGTATTAATACTGAAGAAATAACTTTGTAGCACTTTCTATCAAAATTACTATAAATATGAAATAGTGAACAGTTAAAATTAATATGAACAAAGAGTGCACCTACGTTTTTTTTATAATAATATTTAATAAGACGTTTCACAAACTTCCATGCTTTTGACGCATACACACATGTGTATATTCTTTTGCTTTTTCTAATAAAAAAACTTAAATAATTTATTTACTACAAACAATTTATTTTATTAAAAACATCATTGTAATTCAATGTGAATATGTCACAGGTGAGGTAGTGTTCTTTAGATACTGAAAGCGTTCCCTTTTTAAATCGCTATTCTTATAATCTGGGAAAAGTTGTTACTAACTCTTGAATCACTCGTAGCCTCGTTGAGCCGTGCTTACAATTCAGTATTATTCTTCCTGACGATTTGCCTACATACCGCGGGGTATGTATCCTACATTATTAGATCTTTCCTAGTCTAGATTGCTAGACTATACTCCCCACTACTGTTGCGATATAGGCATGTATGAACTCTTTATAGCTCATCTAGTAAATAGTTACCATAGCGGCTACAGTATATCGGCTACGGCGTAGCTTGTCTCTGCTACGCACCATAATACATTCGCATCGTTTGAAGAGTTTGAAAATTCTACAGTCTAAAGAAAAAATATTTTTTTCAGATCTCTATTTTGTTTGTCCTTACCCTTAGGTACTTTAATCCTTAATGGACATGTCGAGTCCATATTGGCCGAACCTATAAATAGAAGCCCAGGCTTGACGATACTTACTAACTGTTAAAAGTTTCTAGCAATCACTGATGAAAGTTTTCTAATGTAATTTTATTGTACTTACACTGCATTTTTTACAAAACTGCTTAAATATTGACTGAATTTGCTAGGTGATGCCTTTTTTTATACTTCGGAATTATTGATTTGACGAGAATTCAGCACCGAAGAAATGTTTTATTTTGATTGTTGCTTTAATTGAAATCACCTCTTATTTCATTTATCCCACGTTTTATACATATAAATATATATCTACACCTTACATTTTATTAACATACATATCATCAGATTACTACTACTAAAAGGGGTAGTACTACTAGTACTACCCCTTTTGATGTAATTACTGCTTATTATGGTTTTAAAATAGTTAATTCATTATTATGTTTTGTATTACATTTACACTTTTATATGAAATATTCTTCTCTTTTCTTATATTATACTAGCCTATTATTAACTTATATATACTTACTGGCCGACTTTTTTTTAATTCAATGGTGTTACAATGTTATTTACATAAAATAAAAAATAATTCATCACGAAACATAGACAATAAAACATTTTAATACCTTTACACGGAATATAATGTATATTTATATAGCGAAATATAATTATTTTATTTATCATGATAACAAAATAATTATAGTTAAAAACATAAATTAAAATAATTGATAACCCATTTCCTATTCATTATTAAAAGTTTACTCTCCATAATTACAGTAATTTATATAAAATGAATGTACTGAAGTAATAGTATTAAAATTATAAAGAAAAAATTATTAGTGTTCCCATAATAAACAAAACGAACAAACAATGACTATTGAAATCGTTACCAGTTTTCACAATAGTGAGATCAAAGTGAATCCGTTCTGTGACAGCATTGAAGCAGCTAGTCTAAAGCCGTCCTTCTGCTTAGAAACAAGAATAATGTGAAAGAATGTGTCAGCATTGTTAAATGTCAATTTTAAACTGGAGCAAGTCGGTGCGGAATGATTTAAATTCTCTTTAAAATTTTCTTTTAAAATTTTTTTAATAGATATTTGATGTTAGTAATATTAATTTACTACAATATTAACATAACATAAGAATCAATAAAATAGATATGAGTAATTTACTCGTATCTATTTCAAGTAGTTGAACCCACGACTTCGTAGCCGTAGTATTCGGAACAATATATAATAACTTATTTGTTTATCAGTCTATTGATATGATAATGATACTGAAAGCTTCCTAAAATACACTTGAAAAAAACCGAATTCAAACAGTGTCCTTTCTGAAATTTAAAGTAACGCCGTTTTTGAACTAATAACAATATAAATAAATAATAATGACTTTGGTATCATACTCATAAATATAGCACAATTACTTATGCTTCCGAGCGATAATTTGTCTACTATTTAATGTACAGATAGGACTTATTTATTTATTTATATCCGGGAAGGTTTATACCTTCCTCTTGAATCACTCTATCTATTAAAAAAATCGCTTCAAAATCGATTTAAGCATACATAGGGACAGACAGCGACAGCGACTTTGTTTTATGATACGATATGTAATGATACGATTATTCATGTTATATATTTAAATTGCAAATCTTCCATGCATGCAAGTCTGCATACACTTATCCACACATTGATCCCGCCCGCGTGTTGCAGCGTAATCAGTTCTCAACTGCTGCAGAATATAACTGTTTAATGCTGTGTAGTCGCTAACATATATAGGTATACTATATATACCTGTTATATATATTATACTGAGACTTCGGAGATTTCATTGTAAGTACAGTCTGCTTCATAAAGATGGTACAATTACGATTAAAATTATCTTAAACTTTATTTTTTTATATAAATATTTTGTAACTTTGAATATTAATTTTAATGAAAGATAAGTGTCGGAGCTCACATTTATTCTCTTAATGAATATGAATGTTTTTTTAAATATTTATATTCACGTAAATATACAGGAAAAAACTATAAATTTCAATAATTTTATTATAATTAAAACATTGTTGATTTTTATTGATAGATATAGTTCACAAACTTAATTGATTTGATAACTAAATTTGCCCTATCTATCGTGTACGCTCGTCAAATTGTGTTTTAGAATAATAGTTATACAAAAGTTTAAGTAAGAGATCAATTTATTATTATTATTTATTATTATTTACTAGTTGAGTCAGACTATTATTAATATTAAATCGCACTAATTATGAGAGCATTAATTGGTATATAATTAATTTTATTCCAGATTATTGCAATTCATTCAGATTCAGATTATAAATCTTACACAATGATTGCAATCGTATATTATATAAGTGTATGGTTTCAATACTTATTATTTTTAACAATAAAATGTCAAATAAATACGATCCATGCAATGCAAGTGTGTACAATAAGGCCCTTCTTACATGAGGAGACTTTAGCCATATACTAAATGTTTTCGATTAATGGTTGGTTTTGGTATGACTCTATAATAACGAGAGAGAATTATTAAAATGTGAGAAAAAAAAGATGCGAATCAAATATATTAGTAAATTAATAAAACAAACAGAATTTTAATCGAACTATCAATGAAGTCATAAAATGTCAATTTTCAGAGCGTTGATATAATCAAATCATAACATAGTAAACGTTCATTGCCCTCGCAATATAAATTTTCTCATCAAATTTCATTAAGAGTCAAACGTGCATTACAATAATTGTTCATGCACACAATTTTCATTCAACTTTAGACATAAACACCTACCTAAGTGCACAGTGTAAATAAACTGATTTTCTTGTTCGTCCTTCTCAATTGAATCTGTATACTGAACTGGACGGTAGGGAAAAAATATTAATATAACAATTTTTATATTCATAAGTGGCTAAAATGTCCTACAAAAATAAATGAAAAAACATATAGTTGTTTTGTCGTGAAACGATAATACCTATAAAATACATACCTCAAAACGCTATGATTATTTGCTAATGTCATTCTGCTAAAGGGAGAGAGTCCCATTAGTGAAACTGGTTCGTCAATGGAACTCTAATTGGTTGCAATGATCATGTGTGATTTCAATTTTAAGTGATTTCGATTCAAATATATCAAACATCTAGTCGTTTCTGTACTGTAGTACTGTAATGTGTGAAAGGATTTTCAATAAGTATTCTATTGCGGTTTCCACAAGAACGTCACGTGCACGGTGCCAACCCTTATATTTTTAGCTTTGGTTCAAATTGCAATGCAATTTTTGCAATTTCAAAGTGCTCAGTTTTATTCTTACTCAGTATATAAATGGCACACCTAACACTGCATGGTGGTTGTTTTTCTCATATCTTAGGTATATTCTGACACAATGACGGAATATTGCATTCGATATTATAAGTAGGTCAACATTTTTTTGTATAACTATATCGCGTGGTATAGCTGACGTGACATTCGTATATAAATATATATAATATATTAGTAGTTGGTAAAATATGTTTTTAATTACAGTTATAATCCTATTATTAGGGAATATTAATTTATTTATTTACAATATCAGTTTAAGACCTTCTGTATGTAACGTTTTGTTAATTTAAGCAGTTTTAAAGATGAGTATATTATTTTTATTATTATAAATTATTATTAGATTATGCTTGCATGTAAATATGGCAGATACATAAAATGTGTCTCCAAGCGAAATTAAAACAGCAATCTTGTTCACGTCAGCTTATGCCTAGTTGAACTAAAAAATGTTTTAGTTAATGTAAAATATAAATGAATTCACTGTGATGCTATAAAATTATAATTGTAATGTTGTATTTAAACTAGTACATTTATGTAATTGTAAATATAATAATGTTAAGTAACGATATAGTTTAAGACAAAGTGACACACTATAGGAATATACTGAAGTTTTTTTAATATTGTATGATATAGATAAATATGATGTGGAAAGGACTGTTTCAATACATTACGAAATGTTAAAATAAAAATATAGTAATTCATCTTTTTTGCAATTTCGGTTCGATTAATGAGTTTCAATTTGTTTCGTTGCTCATAATTGATGTTAGAAAACTATATTTTTTAAATCTTCCTTTGTATATATAAAGTTGACATCTTTGTAATATACTTGTGAACCTTCATGAATTTTACGTTACGTTACAGTGTTTTCGTGATTTTCTAAAGACTTCTTGACATATCGTAAATTTAAGCGGATATGTGTAAAATTTCTTGGAATAATAAATTTGCTTGTCAGCAAATGTGTTTTATTTTGTATGACATTATTTTACTATAATGACCTGTTTTTATATTTATTTTACAATTTTTCTTTATTACCAAGTTTCAATACATGATACAAGTGCACCTTTACAATACCGTACCGAGTTGTTCCCGTATATATTTGCCTCACAAAAGTACTACTATTGACGTCCTTTTTTAAAGCAATACCATGAACTTATATTTTATATACATTATACATTTTCTCAATACCTAATTATTGTACAATCGAAGTAAATGCACCTTTTAGCCACAAATACGAGGAAATTTAAAATTGAGCCTTGGCAGAAAAAAAAGAGAAGGTCTTTCTATGGTGACTTTTGTAAATATATCACTACTCATAGTATATTAGACCTCTAGATATTGGTAAGTATACATTCAGGTTACAAAAATAAAAATACATATGTTATTAATCACTTAGAAATCAGAGCCAATATACAAAATTCGTGCTTCAGTACATATTAATACCGATTACAAATTAAAGATAGATAATTGGTATTATAATGTAAATGTACATTATAATACCAATTATCTATGTTTGTATAAAAAAATGTTGTTTATCGAAGTTATGTAAGCTCGAATGAAACGATATGTAGGAGTATAAGCAATCTGCGTGTCACGTATCGACCTAATCGCTGACAGAAAAGACTCTGAAAAAGAAATGTGAGAATCTCTCTCAGAATAAACACAAACATCAAAGGAAAATGCCAGAGCACGGAATCAAAAGGGTGACGAAATCAATCCCACTAATTCCATTTATACACACACACACATGTAAAGACCATTGCGCATTGAAGGTAAACAATATCAATGATTACTTCTCGCATTGTCGTAAGTAGAACCTAATAATTTAAATTTGTAAGTAAAGAAAAAAATGTGTTTTGTATTGTGTGGAAAAAATTGTTTTTAAAAGAAAAAAAAACTGTCTTATAGTTGTCATATGTGCCTTTCGTGAGCTGAGGAGGAGATAACATTTTAATAAGGAGATAGACATTTTAATATAGAGCGAAGTAAATAAGCAAAAAGTATCAGTATTACTAAAATATTTCTATCCACTCTATTAACTTGCTTATTAAAATCAGAGTAAGATATTTTTTGTAATGGCAAATTTAATGAGCAGACATCATTGACACTGATGAGTTTTCCCTTGTTTTGCATTTACAACAAGGTCTTATGAAAAGTGTAATCTCTCAGACAATAGAGGCATACTTCCTCAACATTTGAAAAACAAAAGGATGTCTTAAATAATTAAACGAGATGCAGATAAAAATGAGATAGGGAGTTATCAATGATGTATCTTGGCCGCAGACCCAGAATATTTACACAGCCTGGGCAGCGTTACAAAAATATTCTTGTCAATTTTAAATAAGTGTTACATTTTATAGATGCAATTCGGCTTGATTATTCTGAATTTAATATATTTCTAGCAATTTTTCGTTTGTTTCACTCATTTTATTTAGTTTTTATGCATAAGTTTTATTTATTTATTTTAGAAAGTTTAACGGTATAATTTTACATATTACTGATCATGTTAAATTGTTCTATTTCAATTAATAGTATGTATTATTGTGTTAATCGAATGAGAGTTCCAATTTTATTCTATTTATTTGTTTTTTTTTTATTAAGATATCGTATTTCAGATATTATTATGCCTAATAACATATGTTCAACTTATCCATAACCTGTAACTGTAACCCTATAACTTATCATGCACCCGCCGGTCGGTTCGATGCTGCAATATCTCGTTCAAACTAGTTATATCTCGCTTCAGCCAGTTTTGCTTGAATTAGCGAACGGTCGACGAGGCAACGAATGTTGCGTGTCGAACTGTGCGCTTGTGTGCATATGTAATTGATGTACCCCTCCCTTCAATTTAGCGGGGCACGTAAACGTAGGTGAACATATTTTACCATCACTTTAGTGCGTGCTTTTAATCGTTGAAGTGGAAAAAATACGTGGTGAAAATACATTAATTTTATGGCAGGCTGGTTTATTTATGCGTACATACATTACTGAATAAGTAATAAAATGTTTAAAAGCACAACAGATTAGGAAAACGAAGGGTATTTAATGTAGAATAATAAAAAGTAAACATAAAATAAATTTTACATTCTTTTGTATATTGTAGGTATTTTAATTGGAAATTAGGTATACAAACCTTAAAGAAGAAAGAATTAAAGGAAGTCCTCGATGATTATAAGGAAGCAAAGATGCTAAAAGCTTTACAAATACTCAACTTTGCACTTCGAGTCGATATCTCATGGCGCCGATAAAGTGATACCCCTGAGATCCATTTAGGTAATTGATACGTACTCCCCGTCAATTCTAGGACGAATCGTTACAAGATTGTGTGCCCAACACTCGCAATCAGAAGACCGTAGTTTCACCGGACTTTTTGACAGAACAAATGTTATTTGTTTTTCTTAATAGTTTTACTAATCAATGGAGTATTTGGGAGTGTTTCGCCGTAGTTTTGGGCCATAAAGGTTTTTTATTACTATCATGATATATATTGTGTCAATTTAAATTTTGACTAATTAATAATGATAGAAAACATCGATGATAAAATTATTTTTTTCTTACAGACGGTGCTAGTGTTCCTAGCTAGCTAACTGGTGTTCCGTTCCGTCCGCGTTGATTGGTATGCCAAGCGTTACATTCAAAACATCATTTATTACAATTACTCAATCTCGTGCTATGGTATAATATTATTTCACTATAGCCTGTGTATTAAAAATTACATATAGCCATAATATTATCGTACATGACCACCAGTTTAAAAAAAAGGAATGGGATTCCACAAGGGTTGTTCGGGAGTTAGGTAGCCGTTTATATCATCCCCCTTGTTCTATAACCTAATTTGGTTATAATAGGAGGGATGACATCGTAGTCCTCCCGAATAGCACCAGTAGTATCACGGACATTACATGTATGTAGTTCATATATGTATATGAAGATGGTTGCAACTTACCATCAGGTAAGCCGTGACCTAGTTTGTCTTTGTCTTTGTTTGTGAAAACCGAAGTCAATGAAAAAAGTATTTTTTAAAAATCTTTATGTAAAAAATACAGGACTTTCAAAGTAGATATAACGAGTAAGTATTCTAGTCCCGTTAGCATCAACTAGGGAGCTTTGTTTGAAAACTTCTGTTATACAGAGATCAAGTCATGAAAAGATAGGAAACTGGGTCAAGAAGCTATTTAAATATTGTCTTATATATAAATATAAATTAATTAATTACGAAATTTTGAAGAAAATATTAAATTCCACATCGTTAATCTCACCTTACTTCAAATTTTTATAGAAATAAAAATGCAATTGCATTGCATGCATTATTTTTACAATATTGTCTTTTTGAATTAATCGATATTTCTATTAATTGTTATACTCGTTTTAGTTGATCAAAATATTCTATATATAAATATAACATAGAAATAAATAAAAACAAGACTTATTAAAAAACTTCATTACTTTCCTCTACTGATAGTTTTCTTTTACAGTTAATTAATAGATTACAGATAAATTATACACTTTAATTTTCTACGTTGAAACTAAATTCAATACTATTTAACTGAACGTACTTGATTTCTTGTTTAGACCAGCACTCAATCGAAGTTTTTTCTTTTACCTCATTGTTTGTTAAGAACAAAAGAGTTTGCTTCTCTTGTTCCATGTCCTATACACTATTGTAATCTCTTGTCAGCAACTGGAACTAGACGGTATAAATGAAAACCTGTAGATGACAATAAAAATATACTTGAAAAGACGGCCTCAGTCTAGCGGGTTAGCATACTGCTTTACCTCCGGTGGCCTCGGGTTCGATTCCTCGTACGGTGCAAATATTTGTATTCATGAGCATGATTGTTTTCATGTTTATTATGTTCGATATGGGTGTTTTCTATATATATTATGTATGTGTTTTCAAAAAAAAATAAGTACTTGTTGGCTAAGTATCAGTTGGCTAGTACCTAACCATAACACAAGCTCTGCTTACTGTGGGTCTAGATGGCGCTGTGTCAGTTGTTCAGTACAGTTCTTGTTTGCTACCAACATGAGCTACCATAGTATATTTATTTGCTACCTATAAGTGATTATGTACTTTTCTCAAATCGATATCTCAGATTAATTTGTATTTAGTAAATTGATAAGTCATGTAAATTGGTTTGTTACTAAAATTTTAATTTACACACATATGTATATTGATATCTGAAGCAATTTCAAGATCTAAAAAGTAAGGCCACAATACTTTATGGCCATACACATTTATATGTATAATACTTTGTTATAGCTATAGCTAATAAGAAATTTGCGTATGAGGAGCATAGCCCTGTACTTTGTTCCCAAACATCAGAAATGATGAGTCGGCGCTCCACATCTTCGTTTCGCCACCGCGCTAGGCAACTGCTGACTTGACACCTAGTGTATTTCCGCAGCTTATTATTCTAATGGAAAATTTGTCAATTCAATTCGGTACCAACTTCGTCCGAAGATAGTTATTTAAAATACCATCCTAATTATCTGGATGAATGGAGGTCCTCCACAGTGCGGTTTCCTAGAAACTTTTTGCCACGCACAACCACATTGTGGAATCACCTTCCAGCAATGGTATTTTCCAATCGATACGATATTTAAACCTTAAAGAAAAAAGCTTATTTCTTTTTAAAAGGCCAACAACGTACCTGCCATTCCCCTGGTGTTGCGGGTGCTTATAGGCGGCGGTAATAACTTACCATCAGGTGAGCCGCATCTCGTTTGTCCCCTGTGTTATATAAAAAAAAGTCATAACCTTATTTTATAATTTATAATATTTTATTTTAAATTAAATATATTAAAAATTTATCCGGTTTTTTTTATCTCCTAGGGCTGCGACTCACGTAATTACTTAAAATTAGTAACGTCTCACGCCGTCCCCAAATAAATGCTTATCCCATTTATTTGGGTAGAAACAGATGACGAATACATAAAATAAGTAAATATTGTTTACTGTAATCGATTAAAATGGAATTAGAGATCCTATTACAGATGTCCACGAACTAAACGATCTCAGACAAATATTGACCGAAATTGCTCTGCTGCGGATGCAACTGTGTGCACGATTAATGCGATTCTGTGAATATTTGCCGACGGACGCTCGCAACCACTCCGCACGGAATGAGATTTTGGACATAGATTTTCGTAAATTTCCAATGTACATATTTTTTCTACTACATAAAAAATATTTAAACGTTAGATGCTTACTATTTGTAGTCAATGATTGAATTTATAAATTATCGCCACAATAAATATTTCATCATATTTTTATTGTAATATGCATCCAAATATTTATACCAATTAATTTAAATAGGATTCCATAAAAGAATAATTAATATAGAAATCGCTTAATAATAATAATAAAAACGCGAAAAAATTACAATCCCTGTCAAATATTAACAATATTATCAAATCAAATACAATACAATTGTGGAAGTGTTTAACATGTCCCAACACCAATGATCACGGTTTTCAATCGCCATACTACAATCTAATACTAAAAATCTTTCTATATTAAAATCCACAAGCATCTTCTAAATAGGTTTTATATTCATTATTTATGTATATACTAAAAAAACATTTGTAAGTATATCAATTAATTACCTAGTATTCGTGGTATCACCTCTAATTAGTATGGGCCTAAACGCTGCGTTATTATAAACAGGGCTACTTCGGTTATCAAAATAAATAAAGAAATAATAACTATATGACCTTGAATAATTAATACAGCGCCATCTAGTCCCCCGGTAAACAAAGCTTGTATTATGGGTACTAGACAATTAATATAAATATTTAGATATTTTGTTTTTCTTTGTAAATACCTACATAATGTACATAGAAAATACCGAGACAAACAATCATAGAAATAGAAATAGAAATAATCTTTATTCAAATAAACTTAATATAAGCACTTTTGAATAGTTAAGTTTTTTTATTCTACCGCTTATTCGGAATGCAGATTCATCACAAGAAGAATAAGCAAGAAACTTGTTTGTTGCTCTTTTAAATAAATATTGATTTACTTATATTTAATTAATAACAAGGATTAGGCATGCGACAATCAAAATAGAAACCGCTACGCGCTTAATCTCTGTTCAATCAGATAACAAAACATACTCATGAATACAAATGTTTGTACCTGCCAGGAATCGGTATGCTAAACTACTAGACCACCGAGGCCGCCAAAGCCGAGTTACAAAGCAACTAATATTTCAAATCGTGAGCAATATAAAAGCGATTAAGTGATACCTTTTCTGTTTGAAAAAGTAAAATAAACACGTAAAACAATGATATAAATCGGCCGTAGGGAGATGTTTAAGCAAGCATCCATGCAGTTACGTGTAGCTGTGATTGGATATAGTGTACAAATAAAGTTTATTGGTTACAATTCACAATTGCGGTCGGTTGTGATATAACGTAAACATAGTACTGGTAAAAATAAATTTATTGCCACTTCACGTGATATTAAATTCAGGACTCGTCTTTTTTAATACAAACTGCATTATTTTATCAGTTATCCTTGTGACTGCAGGCTCTTTATTTTTATTTCTGCCTGATACTGACGAGCAGTTTTCTATCGGTAGTAGAATTTTTAATTGTATTTTTTTGTAATTAAAAAGAAAAGCTTAGGAAAAGAAGACTTGGTGCTCGTGACAACACTCATACGTTCTCATGTTGGAGGACTAAGACGTCATAAATTTTGTCCAACCAAACGAAAAATCAATTCTCTTTCTTTATAATACCAGTTTTCATTACATTACATTTCTTATTTGATACGTCACTATTATTTATTAATACGTCACTACTCATTGATGATGTTCTGAGGCTTTGGCGCACTTTAGTCTGTCCGGGACTGCCGTATCGACACCAACTTTCATAGCATCCGCCAAATTTCATTTTTTCACCAAATTTCATAGGCCGCAGTCCCGGACAGACTAAAGTGCGCCAAAGCCTTAGAACACCATCAATGAGTAGTGTACAGGGGAAAGGGAGAAAACATACACTACCACACACATATTTAAAATAATATTTGCGGGGAGAAGGTAAAAGATAGAAAATAAAAGATTTTAAAAATAAACGAAAAAGGGCACGGACGTAATGGTCTATGGAAAGTAAGAGAGTAATAATAATAAAAAAAAATAGTATTAGATTACACGTTTCTCTTAACTTAATATTTTGTATAATACAAAAACAAAGTAATTGTGGCAACGTTTTATAAATAATAGCATTGAGAATATGTTTTTTAAACAAGAATTATAATTTAACGTCCGAGTCGCGTTTCGTATTCGTATATTTACATTATTAATCATCTCATCCAAATTGTTCTCAAAACTTTATTAGAAGAAACTTTGGAAGTCTTAAGTAACTAAAGGATACACTTACAAGAGATATTAATATTAATTTTTTCTCCATTATGAAATATACAGCTTTTATTGTCCATCATCAATATTATTACGACATTCAGACTGAGTAAATAAAACAAACTGGTTGCTTTGACAGACTCTAAGTATTGTAGTACATATTTTATTTGATTTTTATTTATTTTATGTTATAAAAATATCAGGGTACAGAGGGTATGACATCTTAGTCGACGGCCTCTGTGGTATAGCGGTTTAGTACACCTCCTTACTTCCGATGGTCAAGAGTTCGATTCCTCTCACGCTATATACATTTGTATTCATGAGTATGATTTATTGCATCGGTTTGGGTGTTTTCTATGTATAATAATATGTGTATGGATTTATATCAGTTGGCTACTACCCCAAACAAAACTCTGTTTAGCTTGGAACTAGATGGCACTGTGTGAATTGTCCTGAAATATTATTATTATTATTTATATATATACGTGTATTAATTATAATGCCCCTTTTTATGGGGATAACACTTTAAACACGAAGGCCTTAGCCAAACATGGTTGAGTTTAAAAGATGCATGTGTATGAATGTGATGACGAAAGAATTTTTTTTAAATAAAAATGACGGCATTCTGTAACAATTCTATAGTAGTAGAGGGGATTTGGAACATATTACTATTAGTCTTCCAGAATAGCAATGCATCACATGATAACGTTATGTTCGAAGTATTGTTCATGTATATTCCTATGTAACTTGGCCCAGCTTCTTCTAGTTAACTAAAGCAATACTAAAATGGTAATAACTCTACCATACCAGTCATGAATTAGATCAATACTATAGATAATTATTATAAATTTTCCACTTCTTAAATTGAAATATATATAATTCATTACATCGCATGCATCAGTTGATCTGATACAATTTTAAGATTTAATCTTCTCTTACCTTGGAAATGCCTTAATCCAACAATAACAATTACTAAAACATCCGAATCCACTCAAAGTTACTATGTTAAATAAATAATCTCGCCCCCTTCTGAAGAACTAAGATAACAACTCTAGAGCTAAGCACCCGAAACGACAAACTAAGTTAACGCTTAATTGACGCGCCACTCCGGCCAACTTGGGAATATTAATATTTGTGAAGGCCGTTACTAGTAAATACAAGTATATACTTTGTTATTTCGCTGTGTACGGTATAATTTGTATTCAAAATTATACAATATTATGTATGTAGACGACCTCGGTGGTCTAGCGGTTTAGCAGATCGCCTTACTTCCAACAGTCGCGGGTTCGTATCCTCGCACAGCACAAAGATTTGTATTCATGAGTATGATTGTTTGTGTCGGTCTGGGTTTTTTCTATGTGCAATATGTATGTATCTACAAAAAAAATATATCTATGTATTTGTATCAGTTATCTAGTACCCATAACATAGGCTTTAACTAGTTTAACCTGGGTCTAGATGGCGCTGTGTGAATTGTCTTGAAATTATTATTGTTATGTATACTAATATTATAAAAAGAGATCATTTGGTAAGAGGAAATTTAACTCCTGAATTATCGTTTACACTCTTTGACTCTTTGAAAGATTCATTAAAATGTGATCTATGCTATATTTATTATATAAATTATTTATATATACACAACTATTAAAGTTATTATAGCAGCATTAAGCACTAGTAATACAATAACTTTGTAAGTATATACTTATTTTATACAAATGGATCAAGTTAACAAATTAAATGCATCTTTATTTATACATCAAGTGTCATACCTATTTATAAAATGGTTATATTCGTAACATTTTTTTTTAACTATCTGTTGTTTTGCTGTGCATGTCTGGAGATCGCACTGAAAATTAGGCCTGTGTCATGTTACATAGATGCTGAGTCACATTCAACGTTACTTGTCAGTATAGATATATTGTGTTTGTACAATATATATTAATTTGTAAATTCCACTGATAATGATGTATTATTTTATGCTGAATTATTTTCTTTATTATTAATGTTATTAAATTGAAGTTTTTGGCGACTGAGATAGTTGCATATTGGAGGAACATTATTGTAGACGAAATTTTGAATAATATTTACTATAATCACTTTCTTTTGACTTACTCTGATTGAGTTAATGGATTGATATTTTCTTTTATGTAATTGCCCAAATACAATAATTATTCAGTATTAAATAACCTAGGATTGCTGTATGTCGTCTAAAGGTAATTGAAGGGTGATAAACTTGATGAAGTGTTAGAATGCATTACAATCCGATAGTCTGTCCCATCCGATTTGTTCCTTAAGTCCATTCGATCAATTGGAAACAAATTGAATGTTTATTACGGACGTAAAGACCTCATTTTGTTAACACTTACCTTCACTGATTGGTAATGTATAGCTTGCTTTATTTCTCTCTGTTCTTCTAATGAAAATGTATGGACAATTTCGAACAAAGATACCCAAAAGATAACAAAGCTAATTTAAGATACAAATTCAAATTTGTTAAATACAAGCTCTTAGTAACACATTATTGTAATATTAATTCTAATAAGTTGGAAGTTTTTGAAGATGTATGTACATTCAAATACGCTCAATGTACTGAACAAATTATTGAGACTAAGTAAAAATGGGTATTATAGTATAGTACGTCTTGATTTTTATATTTCATATTTCGTTTATTAATTAATTTAAGAAACTTCTTTACATATTCAGCACATCATATACAGTAACAGGTATTAATGTTTCGCAAAATTACAATATAATTACAGAGTCTCATACATACATAAATGAAATCACATTAATTTATTCAATACTTACTGCACTATTTGTTACTACCTGTTTAAGCTTTATATAATAATTTTTTGCCATTTAATTATAAAAAAGGAAAAAAAGATTATTTAATTCTTGAATCAAATATGTTTGAAAATAATTGATTTTTCTTTCTGTTAACTAAGGTATTGTCATTCCTATCAACCTAGGTCTTATTCACAACTTCTAATTCCTAAACCGAGTTCTAATCTAGAAGATATCTATTATCGTTATTATATTTTTGAGTAACATTTGAAATTCCGGTGTAGTACCGATAACAAACCAATTAAATATAGATACGGCGGTACGTCCCTGCTACGGCGGATTCAAATGCAACCTACGAATATATATATATATATATATATATATATATATATATATATATATATATAAATATATATATATGTGGGCGCTTTAAGTGTTGCATTCACCACAATGTTGATAGTTGATTGCATTTGAAGATCCCTTGGGATCCCCTGGAATCGATTGGGATTACACTCGTGAAGACGTTTATTTTTTTATATATTTTTAAATGCTTTACGTTTTATTTACATTTCTACAAGTAACGGGATAGGTAAGAGAAGTAGCTAAATTCTTAGTTGATATCAAAAAATTGATGAAGTTTGTACAATTCAATCACAGCCGTTTGGTTTGTTTCATAAAAAAAATAACATTCTTTCATTAACAGCAGAATTAATCTTTGTATTATAAAATCTACGTTTAGGACATAATGTTTTCATTTCATTACAGGAGGAGGTTTACTTTTAAAATGTAGATAATCCATCTTCCGGCTTCCTCATTCCAATAATCAGAAGAAAGTAAAAATACCTCCCGCGGGAATAAAATCATCCCGGTAAGTAATCAACGCGGGTGGGCGCCATTTTTAAATGTCATTGCAATATGGAATCCATTATTTCATCTGGCAACACAGCATGATCTGTCACTATCAGGGGAAATCCCGGCAACTTTGCTAGCGCGTGCACACATCATGTGTAACAAAGAAAAATGAGTATACTCAACACAACCGTAGGTAAGTTATACAAGGAATCACTTGCAACGAGTAACTTTTACAATGCGCTCGAAAATGGGATGTGATTCATATTCTCTTAGTGTTTCATTACAGACAATTTTTTTCTTTTGGAAAAAAAAAATTATCTTCGTGTATAGACCGTAAAATATATATATATTATGACATTAAAAGGACCACAGTTATATAAGAATGCTATTTCATAAAATGTTATATTTGACTTGAGTAAAACTTCCCTAGATGTTAATTCATTGTCGATCAATAAACGCTTAAACCAGCTTATAGGCTTTGCACATTCAGGACCTGAAATGTTACATAGAGATTGAATCAGATCAACAAGCGTTCCCAAGATTATGTAGAGTTACTTCAATCCCCATCGTATGTTTCTTTTGAATAATGATCTCTACGGTTTCCTGTTTAAATAATACTTTTACAAAATATTTAAATGACATTTCTTTTTGTAAATTCAATCTAATAATTTAAGTAATATATTTTACTTGCGTATAGATCTTACAAGTGTTAAATGTTTAGGTACAAATGGTGACCTCATATTCAAGAGGCATGAAAATTATAGTTTTTCTTAATAACTTACAAATTAATTGATTACAAATTATATCAATTCTCGCAAAGATTAGCAGCATTTTTTACGGGCCATTTGGGTACATAGTGTAAACAGAATCCAAAATGTAAATAGAACAAAATAAGAGAAATAGAAACTATTTTTTATACTATTATAAAAAATTTTAGGGGCGAAACGAAGATAAATATTGAATATTGGATAAATAGAAAGAACAAGTAGTAGTAACAAAGACCTCTATCAACATTACCTTTTATTTATCCTGCCACAGCTCATCTCATATATTCTGGTTATTTTATATATATTAATAATTAGTATATGTATATATTTAATTTAACTGTTTATATATCGTTTCATTTCATTAAATAAACACAAAAGAACGTAACTTAAAAGATAAAGTCATTGTATTCATTTAATGAACACGAAATATTGTGTTGTTCTGTTTAATTGTGCATTTGGAAAAAAAAATTCGCACGAGGGAACGGACGGAACAAAAGCGGTAAAATTCAACAAGAGATAATTGGGATAGCTGATATTCCAGCTTGATTAATAACATTATAAATCAGCCGGAGTGCGAGCCTTAACGTTAAAATAAAAACGGCAATTTAGATTAAAGCAAGACGATTTGGGTTTTATGAAATTAATAATGAAATTATGAGCCCTTACATGGGTTCCGAACGAGTTATTACGTTTTTGTGATAAATTTAATAAACATTTACTGCGGTTTTGTGGTACAATTGAAAACAGATTTGATTTTGTGTTTTATTTTAACATATTTATTACAGAAAAGAACGATTTTTACACGAGATTAAGACTTTTCCGATAGTTTCTTCGAAAGGAGAAGAAGAAAAATATAACTATAGAATATTTACTTACTATAAGGACAGATAAAAAGAAGGCTAGATGAGTAGATGAATATTTTGATAATGAATCACTCAGTGGGAACATTCATAAATACTTTTTCTAAAACTTGGATATGTTTGTATAATACCTCAAATTGTAGCCAAAGAGTTACTCTATCATTATAAATATGATTTAAATCTCTGACTATTCATATATTCTAAAGTCAAGGAATGAAAAAAATACAAAAATAATTTTGTATATATTAAGTTTATAGTATCAAAACAATATATATATATATACCATTTTAGAATGCTTAGAATGTGTATATATAAAATAAAAATATATTTAGTTTAGTCGAATATTATTTAACTAAAAACATATATCGTTATATGTACTATTTTCTTTTCTCAGACTTTCACTTGGAGATTTGACAGTTGCCGAAGCTTGCCGAAGTTCTAAATTTGGTTTTATTTATTAGGAAATATAATGTAATTTGATGGCGTAACATTTTTTTTTGCAGTTTCACTGCGTAAAATATTTAAATCGAGTATAATATCATGGTGAGATTTGTTTTTTCTAAGTACGTATATTAAGATTTTCTTCTTTATTTGAGATTCTCTGTCTGTTTTATCAACTATTTCACGCAGTATATAGTTCCCATTCCCATACAGAATACCGCATAATGATAAATATTTTTTATCAAGTAATTTTGCACACGTATATGATCATTGTTAAGTATAAAATAGTGTATGTATTTGCATATGAAATATTACAGTTCTTCATAAGCATTTGTAATTACTAAACAATTGTTAATTACTCATCTCGCCCCAATGAGTGAATTCTCGTGTACCAGACGCGACTTAAGTGTCTTATTAATTTAAAGTGATACAAATTATGTTGATTCTATATCAAACTACATAAATTCAGATGCGAATATAGCAAAAATTATCGCAAGTATTTCATAACTCAGTTTCGTCAACGCTATACGAAATGTACAAGAAAGAACAGTTTTTAAATAAAATAGCAATTGCTAGGATGGTATTTTACTGTAAATCTAGAAAAAACTACATGCGAACCTGAACCTCCTACTTCGACAGAGAAAAGAGGAAGACCTATAACGATCTTACGAAAAATAAAAACAAGGCTTGCTTGATACCTGTGGACTTCATAGAACTTAAATGAAACTTAAACCCTGTACGTTTCATCATTGATATTTTACGAGCATTGCTGATAGAAAACTAGAATGAATTAATCTTAATGAGTACATAATCTTATTAATGAACCGGCACATATAACAGCGTATTCAAAAACATTAAGCTCTTCGCAATTTCATAAAATTGGATCTGAACAAATCACAATACGAAAATATGAGGAGTTGTTTGATAGTAAAGAATTACTTATTGTTTCCATCATACAGGTTGATTCGTGAAGCTAAAGAATTTATCCACCAAAATTATGTAAAAATTTAACGTTAAAGCAGAAATCAAATGTATGTACCATTTGTGCAAAACCCACAGAGATGAACAATTAGAAAAAGATAAACCTGTTGATGAAACTTCCTATCAATATGGCCTTTCAATTTTGTGAACTTATTTTACATTTATCTTACAATCAAAATAAAAATCAATAAAAATAATCTTCCACAACAACAGAAAATAAAAATTTATTATGTACAAAGAAGGTTCAGAGAAGAACTTGGATTAAATATAGATACACAAGTTAGTAGCAACACTAATTAAGCCACAAGATTTTTCCAAAATTATCATTGCACATCAGAAATTACTAGTATATATGAGGAATTAATAAACATGTTTTATGTTATGAAAATATGAACGAGTGATACGTTACTTTTCTGTCTTGCCTTTTGGACAACTTTCAGAAGATGCTCAACGGTCACGGAAAAAAGACTATAAACAGTTCAGGCTTCATCATGCAAGACAGATAACAAAAAGCATTTTTATGTACCTCTGACCCATACATAACAAGTTTAGAAAACCTTCCAATTAAAAATATTTAGACTTTTTGATGTAGATGAATATTTTGATAATGAATCACAAATTCTATATTTCTTGTATTCTTAAATTATTTATTTTAGAAATAACACAAAGCATACATTATTTAAAAGTATATATATTTAAGATTATCAGGAAAAAAAATCATGTACATATCTTTATTAATACAGAAGTTATAGATTTATGAGATGAAAATGAGTCAAAGTTCCCACTGTGCGCTGTTTCAATTTCCGATGGCTACGGGTTCAATCCCTCATAATTAAGATTTTTCATCATAACACCTATATTTATCTTCGTCCCTTGTCATTACTATTAATATGATATGTAACTTCACTTCCATATCCCATAACAACTAGTATACACAACTACAGAAATATATAATAACAATAATATCAGGACAATTCACACAGCGCCATCTAGACACAAGTTAAGCTAGCTAAAGCTTGTCTTATGGGTACTAGATAACTGTTGCAAATATATCGTATTTTTTTTTCATAAATACATACATAGAATACTCATGAATACAAATGTTTGTGCCGTGCGAGGAATCTAACCCGCGATCATCGGAAGTAAGATAGTGTGTTAAACCGCTAGACCACCGAGGTCGTTGAAATATATAATAATATGAGAAATATATAATAAATCTGCACATAAAAGTTAGTTGTACATATTTGTCTCTTGATACCCTTAAAACTAATAGAACTAAATGATGGCATAACATTCCAATCTGCCCCTATTGTGATCATAATAATATCGTATAGTACTCGGTACGGTCAAGTTAAATTGATTTGCGTTATGTATGTTAAAGTTATGTTAAGTGAACCCTTGAACTATAATTATGTGCCCGCGGATTCTGTTCGCACCACAATGGAACAGAATTATTGCTTTGTTGTACAAATTGGGTGATTTCAATGCGTTTGTATTAGTTCGGTATAGTTAGTTTATGCTTACCTACATGCGAGCGTATCAAAACGTTATATTGGTCTCAAACAACAGTAATTAATATTCACTATTATGACGTATTGTTATTTTCTATTAAAACATAATAGCGCACAGGAGAATATCGGGTAAGTTTTTTTTTTAGTATCAATTAAATATGTTTATTGTATTTCGTATTTTTTCACTTGTAAAAAATACGAAATGCAATAAACATATTGAGCGACTTTCAGACCATAATGAGTTCGGGCAATTTTGGTACAAATCTGAAAAGAAATCGTACTAGGAAATTAATAAAAAAATGTGTCTTATATATAACTAGCTACTCGCCCCGGCTTCGCACGAGTGTACATGTATTATACATATAAACCTTCCTCTTAAATCACTCTATCTATTAAACAAAACCTCTTCAAAATCCGTTGTGTAGTTTTAAAGATTTAAGTATACATAAGACAGACAGTGACCGCGTCTTTGTTCTATGCTATGTAATGATGATTGAATATATAACATCATACTTTGTAAAATATAAATATAATTAGACTTTGAACAAAATTTAGATGCAATACATTCATTAAACAAAATCAATTTAGTATTAACGAAACAGTCCGATAAAAATAATCATGCTCTTGGATACAAATGTCAGTACGATACGAAGACTCAAACCCGCAGCCATCGGTAATTGGTAAGACGGTGTGCTAACCGCTAGACCACCAAGACCATCAATAAATAATAAATTTCATATTTCAATGCTTGTTTCTTTGGAAAATACCATATCTGGCTGGTATTCCTTTTGACACTGTAAATACTAATATCCAATTATATTTTCTTCTATGTAAACACATTTACAAGGAAATCACAAAATATCATTTCCAATCAGGTTATTTTAGGATGAGTTCCAGGAGTTATACACTGTAATATTATTGAAAGTATTCACTGTCGTAATCGATATTATACTGAATGGATCTATACAATGTAGATATTCAATTAGAAGCCTCGCAACACAGGAAGATATAAAAGGTGCTACTTCTCCGGTCACACGAGACACCTCAGAATTAATGTTGATATAGAATAATAATGATATTAGACATAAAGGGTATAGGGATATTTAAGTATGTTTTTCTAGAAAAATAACAAATATGCCGGCTTCCAATCTGATGATTTGTAACCACTGTCTCGTTTGAGAACAGGTATAAGACATAGAAAGAAAGGTGTGAAAATTTGTTACAGTTATTTCATTTAAAATGCAGGAAACCTAAAACACTGAGGTTAAATGTCTTGATAGATTTTGGATTCTGAAAACGGGAACCTTACCAAGTAATTCTGGTGCTTACCGATCAGTGACTGGAATGGAAAATGCTATAAGAACTTGCCAATTCTCCAACTTATACCCAGATAGAACAGAAGTGTATGAACTCTTGACTTTATATTCCTTAATATTTAGGTAAAGAAAGCACCGATATAAAATAAAATTATTTCAAGAAATGACAGTAGACTTTCCCCTTCCACATTGTATTTAAATATAGCTAGTGAAATGATAATAATATTCCTGGACAACTCACATAGCGCTATCAATACAGATCAATACAAAGACATACTTATGAATGCAAATGTTTGTATGCGCGGAATCTAACCCGCGAACGTCAGTAGTAAAGCGGTGTGCTAAACCGCTAGCCCACCGAGGACGTCAAATGTAGGTATTCACCACGAGGACGACTCTGAGAATAATGTTATCTACAAATGAACAGATTGGTCCTGGTGAACAAAAAGCCACACAAGCGTCAGCGCATTCACTTGAGTCGGCTAGGACGTGGAGCTGGAATTTCGCTGCAAATCTGGTTCGGTAATAGCGTGGTATTTTAATTTTGGCCGAGACTTCTGCTATACCCGCGAACTAAGTCTGCCACTTCACCTTAGCAGAGGCGGACAAATCCTCGTCCCAGTCAATACCCATTCTCCATATTTCCTGAAATAAGATGCGACCGGCGATGCCAATCTGAGATAACAGTTAGAACTCTACATTAATATTATTATAGTTATAGAAGACATTCGTCTTCACAGTTTTTACTGTAATTAGTCATATTTTGTAGCCAAAGTCAAAGTCAGATCATAATCGATTTTTCATTATCAATTATCTTATCACACACTAAATCTTTGCAAATTATCTACAATATATTGATTTGTGTCAGTGTCACCTAAGTATATCATGACGCGCGAAGTATAATAAGTAAGAGCTTATCAATAACATAATTATAACATGGAAGATATAATATATAGGTATACTTATCTGCAACGTCATCTAATTTTGACACAAAACATAGAATTTACCCGTCCTCATGTTATAATCTATCCTCCTCCTCCTGGGAAAATTAATTAAAATCTGATTAGCCGTTTTATTATAAACTAACAATGGAAACATGGTTGAAAACCTTTTTAAATTTATAATTTTAGTACTTAAGTATGCATTATCGTGGAATCATAGAAATATAAAGTCACTTGCATAAAGATATAGCATAGAACTCCAGAAGTAATACATGTATGCCTGTACTATACAAAAATAACAAATTAATATTTGCGTTCTCCCAACACATTGCGGCGTGAATTATAACTATCCCCCTGAATTATTGGACGCGGCAGATGAGGGCGCGCCAAGTTTCGCAATCAAAATTAATCACAAACAGTGCTGTTTTTGCTGTACTGATATTTGGACTTGTTTCATGGTACGGGCATTATTACACTACATTATATTTCAAAATACATTGGACTTTGAAATATTGAAGAAGACTTTGTACAAAGTCGTCTGAGTGGTGACCTTCTACTCACTTATTTCAGCTACTAAGCGTCTTGCTTTTAGTACAGTAATATTAAGATCAGAGAGGTATGAATTTTAGTTCTTCGGAATGGTAATGCATGAATGGTAATGTTATATAACGTGAAATTACATAGAATAGGATAAATAATTGGCAAATGTAATCGCATCGCTTAAAAATAGCCACACCTATTTGGAATTTTTTTTATTGCATTTATAAATGTAATAACAATATAAGTGTAGAAGAAGAAAATTAAAACTCAATAAATTCACGCCTTTTGCATAGCAACAGCGCCAGTTGAAACGAATATATAAAACGTTAGACATTGATATATGAATATCAGATTGACCTGCCTCCGTAACGCGGGTATCACTCGTGACTCGTATACGAATGCCCAGTAATAAGTGAGGGTTGAACTTGCCTAGATTTTTGCAACACGTTATGTTCGAATTATTAACCTATAGCAGTCTTTTGTGACTTGTCTAAGTAGGTCACACCTATTTCAAGTCTATATTCAAGTAATAATGTGCGCATTGTTGTTATGGTCTGAAAGGGAAGTTAGCCGGTACAATACTGACATCCGGCTCGAAGGACCAATTTCTATATTCTCTCCCCTACTGTCGCATTAGATTGTTAGTATTGTATGTACCTATTGTATACAGAAGAAAATAAGCATGAAAGAAATATAATTGTGTACGTATAAAGACTTCCTTTTTTGTAGATTGTATTTGTAATACAAATACAATCTACAAAAAAGGAAGTCTTCGAAGTACATGTAAAACAAAATGTATAATGGATACTGTATATATTATAAAACAGTTAAAGAATGTGGTAACATCATAAAGCTGATTCCATGCAAAAGGTCCTGGACATAAAAGACGGGAAATCAAATATCGCATATTCTAAATCTTTTCTCTTCCAAATGTAAAAATACACGCGGAAATAAGCCGTCATGAGGCTTTTAACATAAGCCAAAGCTGGGTGTATTGGCCAGTAAGTTACGTAGCCATCTTTATCCGGCTACTGCGATAGTCTGTGCCTTATAACCCTTACATTAGGAGCCAATACTTATCTTTTTGCTTTGGGACCATGACGTCAATGTAATCGAAATGGGTATGTGGAGCGGTGAATGGCCGTCGGGGGACTGACGTAGATATAAAGTGTAAAGAGCGGACTGTTTTATTTTAGTGTAAAAGTAAGAATTGCTAGCGCTTATACTCTTTGATTATATTCAATTAGCTCGTCGGCTAATTGAATAGGTGATCGGGGAAAAGTCACTTAAGCTAAGAAACTTTAAGTCATTTAACATTGTATGTTATATATTAATGTTTAATAGGTTTCATTTCTTTTTTTTTATTTTTTTTTCGGCGAACATGTTAAAAAAAGTTTAGTTCATTTTAATTGCAACAATTAATTACAGGTATATTCAATCTCATTGATCTATATGTAACATATACACATATATACATAAAATATAAAATAAAATGTTAGGGGTAGACAACTTATAAATTAGGGGGATGAAAAATAGATAGCCGATTCTCAGACCTACTGAATATATAAAATTTCATAAAAATCGAATCAAGCCGAACTAGAATTTTATATATAAGATAATATACTATCTTATGTACCTTTTATACAGGCTATCGACTATTAGGTTTTTACTGTAAGAGTTTTTTAACGTAGTAGTGATAGTCAATACCTATATTTTCTACAAATTATAAAAAGATAATTCCTATGAAAATTTTGTTTCTTTCTGTGTTAAAAAAAAAAATAAATGCAGTAAGTATACGAATGGCACATCCAGTAGCTTTATGTTAACGAAACACATACAGATACTCAGGACTGGCTTATAAATTTCACAAATCCCAAGTACGACCACCGTTGATCTACACGGGGGAGCGGGGGCTAATGCACCAATATGTCGCTGGGGTTTAGTTACTACTGTTATGGGTTTCTGTCAACATTAACGGGTTTCTATTTTGGCCTACTTCTTTAAGTTTCTTTTGTATAGGTGTACTAATAGCTTAGTTTGTTATATAAATGAAAATCTAAATTGTTATGGGATTTTTTGGCCGGGTACGGGAAGGGTAAATTTTACTTGACAATTGTCTTGTCAAAACTGTAAATCTTTATTACCATGTAATTTAATTAATTATTTTGTTTCATTATTAATAAATTATAAATATTTAATAATTAAATTTCTATATTATATAACAATTTTGTGTTCGTTTTACATTTTTATTTTCAACTTTTTATAAAAAGGTGATGGTAAAAAATCGATAATTTGTATTAATATAACAAAAAAATATATATTACAATATTATTTTCATATAAGCAGGCTCGTGTTTATAGCAACAAAATAAAAATTGTGTAATATGAATTTGTGATATAATTTTATTTACCACGGCATAATTTCATGTGTTGCATGCAGATGCTGTTTGATGACATTGAACGATTTATCCTAATATTATTATATATAACGCAATCTAAATTAAAATTAACACATTTTTTTGTGTGCAAATATGTAATTTTTGTTTTTTAAATCTGTTTCATATTCATTTTTAGTTCTATTCTCAAAAGCAGAATGGCAACTCTTATTCTAATCGTAGTATTAAATGTACTTTTATGTAAACAAAATAATTGGCACAAAATATGATTTGTCTGTAAAAAGTAGAAAATAAACAAGATATAAAAATGTAAATCAAGTATAATATATCACACTATATAATGGTGTATATAATTAGAGTTTGTTGTATTCAATTGCAACATCTATCAATCTATATTAGAGTTTGCAATTATAATGTATTTTCCAGGCGCTGAAATATTTGTTTTGAATTGATTACAAATTAATTTAGGACTATCTAGTACAGTGTTTCCCAACGTGGGGCCCATGCCCCACAGATGGGCTATTTGACTGTTGAGGTGGGCAATTTCAAATTTTTCTTAAGTAAACTGTTTAATTTAATTTTTTATTGTTATTATGTTTAATTTTTTATAAATTATGTTTGTTACATAGGGGAGGTGCGGAGGTTCGGAGTAAAACAACTTTAGAGGCTAAGGAACTGATAGACTAGATCGTTGTCGGTCTACAATTAAATTATTGCGAAGATCCAATTAAAACAACTTATATACAAGTACCTATCCTTGCTTTGTAATATAGTTTGCATAATTAACGCAATCCGGGTAGTTCGAAGAAATAGGATGAGTTATTGGTATAGGTAGTTACTTCTTGAATTTACTATACTAGCTAACACAAAATTCGACAAAACCTGAAGTAGGAGATATAACAAGTCATCACGCCTATTACAAAAATTAAAAGAAAAATCTTGAAGTATCTATACTTGGATTTTTTTTAGCTTTTTTAAATGCCAAAGTTTTATAACTTTGGATTTTTTCAAAAATTTCATCATCATATTGAATCAAATAAAAATATAAGTTCAAAACTTTTTTAAATTGTTAAATATAATTATGCTAACTCATTGGCCATTATCATTGTATATTGCTTATCTTCCGAAGGTCGCAGGCTCGGTTTCCGACAATACAATTTTTATCTATAAGTATATTTAAGAACTATTTTTTAATCTCTGCTATGTTTACGCTCTAAATGGAGTTTTGCGGTGTGATCAAAGATATTTATATTGAAAAAATTGTATACCTAGTAATAATTACTCACAGTAAAAAAAATATTGTATTCTTTATTTGCTTTGAGAATATATTTGTACAAGTCTTACCTACATTAAATTTGTTTTAACAAAATGAAATCGATATTTATAAATAATAAGATTGATTCTTATTTCAATTCAAATATCCAAGGGCATCTTGATGCTTGGTTCCATATAATTAGCTAAAATGCTCGGTTTGACAACCTCATTCTTTTTTACTTTGATCTCGATATAAATATCACATTCAACGACGGTAAATCATTTTAATTATTTCTCATTTTAACATGAAAGAAAGAAAACAGGCACCGTTTTTGTATTAAAAATAGAAAGCGTTTGTCTCTAATACTTAAGATAATTAAAAATATATCATGAAAGACCTGACCAGAGGCTTTTGTCTGACGCGTTCTCAATAGTGGACAGAAAATAAATATTAAATAACCCTGGACAATTTACATAACGCCATCAAGTCCCAGGTAAGCAGACCTTGTGTTATGGGTACTAGACTAGTGAAATTGTTTTTTGTAAATGCATATGCAAATAATATGCATAGAGAATGTCCATTTTTTATAGAAAAACTAGTAATGCATCCTTCGCCTATCTAAATGACCAGTACCATAGATGTAAAATCGTAATGTGGATTTCTTACTACAACATTTCTGAACACTAAGCCCTTTGTAATTTAATGTGTCACTATTCAAGACCAAAACATAGGTAGTTTATAAGTAAAAGCTGGGTGACGGAATAATGTGGGATAGACGTAAACACGCAATATTATTCATAATCTGCCTTAATAAAATAATGTTAATGTATTTGGAATAGCCAATGAATGTCATCTAGATTATTTACGAAATAATTTTTTAGGTAATAATCTAATAAACTAGGTGGATACCTTATTTAATACTATATTTTGTAAAGTTAACAAATATAAACAGCACTACGAATATCGTTATAGAAACATAACATGGAAGTTGGTTTCTGGATTGAATTTTCTGAGAACTACGGTATTATAGCTCTATGTATGGCCTCCTGTAATTTTATTCCTTTATCTTCCCTTAGAAAATAACATAGAAGCTATAGGTGATATAGAGACAGATTTATATATGTCTTACATATTCACTTAGAATTTGTACTTTAACGATAATGTATTAGACTTGAATAAGACTACTTCTACACCACACTAAAACAAAGTTTGCAGTGGCCATAAAGCATGAACTAATTTGTCAAAGTTCGCCGCAGAAACGCCGAGACCGGTCGCAGTTATTGTGCTACCGATAATGTATTAGATGCTATTTTTAAAATATAGGTACCGTATTTCTATTATTTTAAGAGATGATTTAAATTCTCCTGATTGTACTAATGGTATACACCACAGGGCATACACAGGCAGGGCGCCAGTGATAAATAATGTTAGGTCCGTTAGCACCAGCAGGTCCGTTAGCAGGTGAAATTATCAAGAATTATCTAATTGTTTGCTCGGGCGCATACAGGCCAACTTAATCTGATATATAGGTAGCAAAGGGCCGATTAGCCCCTTTCCCCATTGTGTATTTATGTTCTAGATTTAAAGCAATATCTGGTTTCGAATTGCTGATAGATCTATATTCTAAATAATTTAATAGAAATAAAAATCTTGGTTTCATATTACTGATAGATACTATTGTGAACCTTGATAGATTGAACCATCAAAAGGTTAAATTTTTAAAGTTTATAATTTGTCTTCCCTTAACGCGCAAAATTGCAAATTAGTAAGGTGGTTATTTTTAGAATTAATTATTTAACAGAATATTTAAATATAAATATAAAGGACTGCGCTTTATTTCTCGTCTCATTCTTTTATGTTAAATTTATTTATAATGTATTAAATATATAAATAATTATTAACAAGCTTTTATTGAAGTTAGTTTTGGTTAGTTTAAAAAAAGGTTATTAGGGTTTTGGCACGTTGATGCACCGTGTGGTTTTTTTGTGGGTAAGAATTCCACACACTCTTGCGGCGCCATCTGGCGGGGGGACAATCTTTTGAAAAAGGTTATCTTACGTATTTACAGAAAATTTGACTATTATATAATATCTACAGTTTATTTGAACAAAAACCATGAAAAATTTATTGCCTAAATTTTTGAACTATTAATATATAAATTGATGTACTTAATAAATTAAAGATTTTATATTAGTTTGCATAAAGAATATTTAATAACTACTGAACTATCTTTACAGCTAAATAACTATGTGTGTGTGAAAGATTCATATTTTTAAAAATGTAATTTATATAGCGCCTAATTCAGTGCTCGTTACAGAGAACAGTCCCCGCTGTTGGTCCGCGATAGTGCAAGGCAGCAAATTGTACAAACTTATGCAATTGAAACTCCAATATTATAATCTCGGTTCCACTGCCGCCTGTTTTTACCACTGAATGCCCATTAAACGTTTTGTATCTCTACCGAACACTCTCTAAGGCTTTTTACACATTTACGATTTTATTTTCACTCGATCTAAGTGCAACTACACATTAACGGATTTTAATACTGTGTGTAAATTGATATAACAGTATGAGACTTCATTCAAGAAAGAATATCACGATGGTTATTAGTAGCCTAGTATCCTACTAACAAACGAGAAAGTTTCTTTTTCGCGAAAACTTCTATGTTTGAAGAACAAAAAATTGGATTGACAACCAAAATGTCGACCCACCTGATTAGTTGTGTCTATCACCTATATGATGAATAGTACTACGAACATCATGTCCTGTGACTACGATTAATGTTAGAAGACTGAGATGTAATACTTTTATCCTGAAATTTTACTGCCTAATCCCAATACAACCGAAACACAGCTCGTAAACAAATCTGCTTGGCTTGAAAACGTAAAAACTGCAAATAAATTGGACAGCAAAAATTTTTTTGATATATTCTTATCAAAAACGTCTGAGATTAATCATATCTATCTACCTATTCATATAATATGTGCAAGTGTAGACAATTTTATAATACAGGAGAAGATGGATAAACAAGAAGAATTATAGGATATACTAGCAGTAGTTCAGTGTTAAGTAACGAACCCTAGTTCTCATGTATAGAATAGGTAACAATAATCCTAGAAAAGGCCAGGAAATCGTCTAATATTGCGGTTTTGCGCACTCGTAAGGCGGCACACATGACGATCGTAAAAAATGTGAATGGCGTATTGAAATATTTCTCGCGACCCTTTTCTTACCAATTTTCTTTGGGGTGCCGTGTAACGTCGATATAAATCTAGCTGGCAGCCTGTTACTGCTTAGATTTGTGTATTTACTGTAGATATGGTGTATTTCTCGCTACGTGTGGCGATAGAGTAGGAATAGAATGTGTCACTACTTCTTTTCATCTCCTGAATGCCGAAAAAGGCAATTGTGGAAGCAGAGAACAAAAATAGATTGGTGCGAGAGAAGAAAATCTATACAGTGCACGTTACAAGCCAGAAGGATAGTAATCGTAGTACATCTGCACATCGATAAATATGATTCCATTATTATTGATGATAGTATTTATCTAGAAATAAAAAAAACTAACTTAAATAAGTAACTAATTAGAAATAAGATTAGCCATTGTACTAATTATAAAATCAGTTAATTTTTAAATATCTGTTAAATAGTAATTAGGGGAAAAAATGTTATATTTTTAGTAAACGCTTATTACACATAGATCTGTAGTATAATATTATGATAAAATTAATATGAGTACATACAAAATGTAAACACTTTCATTGAAAAACTGAGTCTATTATAAAATTATCGCGTACATAATTGGATTTGGATCCACTATATAAAAACAGTGAATTTAAGAATTTTTCAATATCTTTTAAAACCCATAAAAGTAAAACATATTTCAGGTAATAGTAATTAATTAAAAAAATGTTATTCCTCATTATCTAAATTAATTATTGTATTAGATATGCTTTAGTATAGAAAAAAATAAAAAATGAACAAAGAAAACGTTGTCACACTTCGAATTCAAGCTCATCATTAAAATATTCATTAATGAAATGTTTTTCGATTCACGGACGGCGTTAACGACGTCCCTCATTAATTTGAACAGGTTTTCCTTCTTACGATACAAATATTGAATCAATTTTAAGTTGCTTTAAAATATATATTTAAAAATCATTCGGGTATAACAAATGGATTAGAGATCGCTATACGCATCCAATTAACACAGTCAGACTTTAAAAAATATTATATTAAATATTTTTTCTAGCTTAGTCTGCTAAACCTATATTTTATCTACTGAACTATAAATAATCAGTATTAAATAGCTATAAAAAAATCTAATAAGTGTAAGTAAAATACATTGTGATCTATGCTAAAAAAATATTTTGACAGCGAAACTTGTATAAATTATAAACTCAATAGCACCAGAGAATGATTCAGAGACTGTGTTGACTGTATGCTTGTAAGAACAAATTTACAAATACCGACATGAATAGATCAGAAGAATTAAAGTGACAAACATAGCTTGCATGTTGAAAAGTGAGTGAGTTTGTCATATCTGCCGAGTGAGGGATGAAAGTTATAAAAGATCTGCGTATAGATGAAAACTTGTGAAGATGAGAATAAAAAGATCGCATTCATTCAAACGTATTCAAGGAGGCATATTCTATTATACAGTACAAATATATGATTTGTAGTTTCATATACGATCTATTTCTATGGAACTTTTTTGGAACTGTAGTTCATCATGTTAATAGGGTTTAGGTTAATCACCTACATATTATTTGTATTTACAATTTTTTTGTATTTAATAATGTAAAATACTCTTAAAACATTTAAGTTTTTTATTCAGTGCTAAGACTGCTTCCCAAATAAGAGCTAAATTGAAATATTTGACTAATACAACGTACTTAAATAGGTAATAATTTATAAGATTTTTAAAATTCAACAGAATTAGAAAGAGGCATAAAAATATATTACAGAAATGAGAACGTATGAGGGATATTACGGGCATTAACGCGATGTCCTAATTCATATAAATTGGCGAAAGTTGCCATTTTCTATCAGATGGACAGTCAGCTTACTGCCATTCCATTCACAAAAAAAAAATCGATTTCTATTACAACAAAGCTTCAAGAAGGCAACAAATCTCGCCAATGAGTAAAATGCAAAGTAAGGTTGTTTAAAAAAGAAAATGGGTAATTTCGGCAACGCAATCTCATAAAATTATTTAAACGTTCTGTAATAAAAAGGCCATACGACTGCCATAAAAGAGTCTTAATTGCGTGTGGCTGTACCGTAGAACCAGAGATTTCTTTGCCATCCAAAATAATAATGTACTTTACAGAGAACCATCTCTGTTCATATCTCTTTAATTCTATTTGGAGCGGTTTCTGAGTATTTTCGGTTCTTGAATGTATAGAAATAGAAATAGAAATAGAAATAGAAATAGAAATAATCTTTATTCAAATAAACTCATTACAAGCACTTTTGAATAGTCATATTTTGATTCTACCACTCATTCGGAATGCAGATTCATCACAAGAAGAATGAGCAAGAAACTTGTGTGTTGCTCTTTTTGATAAATGTTTTTTTATATAAATAATTACAGTGTAACAAGTAAGAGGCATGCGACAATCAACATAGAAATCGCTACGCACTCATTATTAGTGTAATCAGATAATATTGTCAGTGCTATGTATTTAAAATTTTTCTACAAAAACATTATTATCGTTAACGAATTCTTCAATTTTATAGTAAGCTTTTTTGCAAAGGAAGTGTTTTATTTGACATTTAAATCTTTTTTCTGGCAGATTTATAACAGACTCTGGTATTTTATTGTAAAACCTTACGCAATTGCCATAAAACGAATTACTAACTTTAGCCAAACGACATTTAGGTAAAATCAGTTTGTTATTGTTGCGTAAGCTTTTATTAGTGCAATCACTAACTCTTTTGAAACTGTCTATATTCTTCCTGGCATACATGATGTTTTCATAAATATATTGAGAAGCAACGGTGAGGATATTTGATTCCTTAAAGCACTCTCGCAAAGACTCCCTGGAACCCATGCTATAAATGGAGCGAATGGCCCTCTTTTGTAAAATAAATATTGTATTTATATCAGCTGCTTTGCCCCATAACAAAATACCATACGACATAATGCTATGGAAATAGCTAAAGTACACAAGTTTAGCAGTTGCCACGTCTGTTAATTGTCTAATTCTTCTTACCGCATAAGCGGCAGAACTAAGTCGACTCGCTAATTTAGTAATATGGGCACCCCATTGCAACTTGGAATCTAATGTGATACCTAGAAATACAGTATCATCCACAAAATTAATAGGTTTATTGTCCAACATGATTTTTGAATCTACCGGCCTTACATTGGGGAGAGTAAATTTGATACATTTAGTTTTATTTGCATTTAGTAACATATTATTAGCCGTAAACCATTTTAAAACATAAGAAAGAGCACCGTTTACTTCGTCCAAATCATCAATATGTCGATTGACTTTGAATACTAATGAAGTATCATCAGCAAACAGAACTATGTCAGCTATCTTTTCTACCATATAAGGAAGATCATTTATGTAAACTAAAAATAAGAAAGGACCTAAAATAGAGCCCTGAGGAACACCCATTTTAATACTAGTTCCTTCAGACTTTACACCATTTATTTCGACAACTTGCATTCTATTATTTAGATAGGATTTCATCATGCTGTGTGCTTCATATCTAATACCGTAATGTTCAAGTTTGAGCAAAAGTGTTTCATGTTCAACGCAATCAAATGCTTTTGAAAGATCGCAAAATACACCGACTGCATCCTGAGACCTCTCCCAAGAATCAAATATATATTTAATAAGAGCTACACCGGCATCAGTAGTTGATTTACCGGCCGTGAAACCAAATTGTCGACTGTGAAGCAGTTTATTTACTTTAAAGTGTTGTAGCATCTGATTGAGCATAATTTTTTCAAACACTTTACTCAATACTGGTAAGATAGATATAGGCCTATAATTACCTACCACAGTTTTTTCTCCTGACTTAAAGAGTGGAGTTATTTTGCTATGTTTCATTAAATTGGGAAAAACACCGTCAGAAATACATTTATTGAAAATAATTACTAAATATGGAGCAATAACATCTATAGCGGTGTTAATAACTTTAACAGACATGCCCCAATGGTCTTCAGTATTTTTTAAATTTAATTGTTTAAATGTTTTAGTAATTGTAGCAATGTCAATAAATGTAAATTTAAATGTAACCGGACAAGAAACAACATTATCAATAAGGAATGATTTAGCTGTACCAGGAGAAGAGTCCAAAGAGGAAGTAATATCAGTTGGAATATTAGCGAAAAAATTTTCAAAAATATTGACAATTTCTTTTGTGGACGTTACTAGTTTATCATTATAATTTAGCGTAAAATCGTTATATGGACTTTTAACTTTGCCAGTTTCTTTGTTAATAATATTCCACACTGTCCTTATCTTATCCTTGGACTCTTTAATTTTTTTATTTAGATAATTAGACTTTGCTACATTACATACCTTTTTAAAAGTTTTTGAGTATCTTTTTACATAATTTACGAATGTACTATCGAAACGGTATTTTTTTTGAGCATATAAATCAAATAATATATTTCTACTTTTAAGAATTCCCTTTGTAGCCCATTCTGAAAATTTTGTTTTGTTAATAATACTGATAGTTTTTTTGTTAAAAGCCTTATTATATTCGTTAGAAACAATATTGAAGAAATCTGTATAAAGTTTGTTAGGTTCATTAGATGGAAGATAAAAATCTAATTTACTACGAACTGATATTTTAAATTTATTTATCTTATAACTAGTCAAGTCTCTTTTTAATAAATTAATTTTCCCAATTTTGTTTAAGTGATTTGGAAAAATAACTATTTGACCACAGTGATCAGAAGGAAGGTTGTTTATTATTATTTTATCTAAATACTCACTGTTGCTAAATATGTTATCCAAGCAAGTAGCAGACGTGGCAGTGATACGAGTGGGTTCGTGGAAGACATTACTCAAGTCAAAGGATTGAAATAAACTCATTAATTTAGTTTTTGTGGTATTATGTGATAAAATGTCAACATTGAAATCACCACACACTATAATTTTTTTGTTAATATTAAATACTCTTTTTAAAATATCCTCCATTACCTCTTCAAATAAATTATAATCACTATTTGGAGGTCTATAAACACATATAACTATATAATTGTCTAGTTCCACACAGGAAATTTCAATACAACATTCAACAGAAAGATTGCCAATATCACTACGTTCTTTTACTTTTATATTATTTTTCACCAATATCATAGAACCTCCTCTATTTACTATTTTTCTATTAAAGCAGCTGACAATATTATAGTTGTTTAAGCTGAACATCATATTGCTCACTTTGAGCCAATGTTCAGTTAAACATAAAACATCTATATTATTTTTTTCTAAAAACAATTGAATAATTAATTCACAGCCGAGAAAACTTTGTATGTTCTGGTGAACAATTTTCAATTCTGATAGCTTTCCCTTTGTCTTTTTCAGCAGTTTAAATCTGCAGTCATATTTAAATTTTTGTAAATAAAAGGATTCTTACTAGAATCAATATTTATGTCAATATTTTCAGTATGTTTAGTATTAACATTAGTACAAGTACTACTAATTGGATTAATGCAACCCATTATATTACTTATAATGGGGTCATTTATATTATAAGCTAGTAAACTAGCTATATTTGTTATTTGTTTTTTAGGCAGATAAAATCTATCTCCAGTCATACAAAAGTTTGTAACAAATTTGTTACTATCAAAAAATAAAAAGTCATTATGACGACATGTCATATTATAAATTAAATTATTAATATAATATATGAACTTATTTTGTTCAATGGTCAGAGAACGACAGTAAGGAAATGCACATAATATTATTTTACCTATGCCCAGCTCAGCAATATTAAGCAAAGAGTTTACAAGTTTAATTACATGACTTTTTTTTACATATAAACAGTTGCCTAAAGCAATGACTAATGTGGTTAACTTATCATACCTACCATTAACCACCTTATTTAAAATATTAGGCAATGAAGCACCAGGAAGACAATTATTTATGACATGTTGATATAGACTTTCTGATAATGAACGGCCCAGACCCTTACCATATTCATCTGAATAAATAATTGTCCTTCGTACTGGTGCAACATTACAATTATCAGTTTTTAAAGACAAGTTAGAATTGAGTAAACTAGAACAAGGAGTAATTGACTCAGTCAAAACCGATGTGATTGACTTATTGTTATTTCCATTAGGGCTATACTGACAAGATTTAGGAGATTCAGGTGTCTCACAACAACATTTCTCTGTCAATGAGGTGAACCGCTCCATGTTGTAATTTCCCAACTCTATTAATTTATCCAGCGATTTACTATAATTATTAATTTCAAGTTGAGCACACTCATATTTTTTTGTTAAATTAGATAATGAAGATTCTAACTCTTGAATTTTACTCTTTAATTTATTTTGTTCTAAATCCTTATCATGTAAATTTGTTTTACAATTTTGAAGTTCTTGTAACAGGTCTAATTTTTGTCTTCTAATATTTATAGATTTTAAACATTTAGTATGAGTTCTCACTAACTTTTCTGACTTTTTAATAAATTTGTTTATTTTTATATATTTTTTTAATTTATTGACACTATTAAATTTACTAATACAACTATTTGAGCTGGGTGTATTAGTTAAATCTATGGTCACCAACGGCTGAGTAGACTTTTGATCACAAGTGACATTTACCAATTCTGTATACAGATCTAAGGTGTTATTATAGCTACTCACCCGTTTGTGTTCCAACATAGATTCACTATGTGCTTGTGCTTCCTCAAGGTGTCTCTCGAGGTGAGTGATACGCTGTAAATTTGACTCATATGTGTCCCTGCAGTGATCATATTCATTAACAAGTTCCTGAAGTCTATCCCTGTCAACGCGTAGGTCCTCACAGAACACATTAATGTCTACAAGTTCCCCCTTCAGGGCCACATATTTGTCAAATAGAGATTTCATCTCTATTTCACTATCATCCCGTTCCTGTAACAACACTTTATTCAAGTCTTGGGTTTTCTTTAATTCAACGAGTGCCACCTTAAGTTTAGCATCAAGATCACAGGCTCTTCGGGACATCATTATTAAATATGCTGAGTAATTAATTTAAATATAAAGGAACTTAATGGAATTTAGAATGTGTGCTATTTCCTTACAATTTATTTATTTATAAATATATAATACCTATATAATATGTGATATGTAAGTAATTTTAGTAATGTTGTTAATTATAAATAACAATACTAAATATTATTACTTGTAAGAATGGGTTTCTTGGGGTATTACACAAGCTCAAATAATAGAATTAAAAACAACCAATTCTAGAAGATTCAGTATTGTTATTGAAATATATATAAATAACTATTTAAATTAGTGAAAGTTTCACTCTCTTGTAGTGTATTTTAATGTAAGAATTAATTATATTTCAGTTAGTACTTACAATATTTGGTTAGTGGGTAATTATTTTTTTTCCTCGACGCACAACTTTAATTCACTTTTGAAATTACCACAATATTAACATGTAACACAAAATAAGTAATAATAAAGGAATGTTATAATAATTTAAATTGAATTACGCGATAACATGTACAAGATTGATGTAAATATAAGTTTATTACGAACTTTGACAGTTGACCGGTAAGAAATATTTATGTGTCGATTTTTGTACACAAATACTATATAAAAATGAACACAAACAACAATCAATACTTTTTATAGCTTAAACTCACTAATTATATCAATTACACTAAAAAAATTGAGTAATAAATTAGATAAAAGTATTTAATTATTAGGGCCAGCTGACAAAGACAGTTATCGGTAATGTTGCCAGTCGAGGAAAAACAATATAATATAAACAATATAGTGGAATAAACTCAAAATCTAGGTTTAAGACTAAATAATTACTTTAAATGTTTCGGTTGAAGGCGGAAGGAGATAAAGCAATGAAATTAGGGTATAAATGGTACGACATTTTAGGCCTCTGCAAATATGAGGTGCATGAGTATCACGACGTAACACGAGTATCACATAATAACGCGACGTCCACCACGGACGTTCATATGAAATATATATTTATTTATTTCAGATATTCATCTAAATTGTGTCAGTGAACAACTTATAAGATATGTTAATAAATTACAATACGTATGACGACCTCGGTGGTCTAGCGGTCTAGCATACCGCTTTACGACCGATGGTCGCGGGTTCGATTCCTCGCACGGCACAAACATTTGTATTCATGAGTATGATTGTTTGTATCTATGTATTTGTATCAGTTGTCTAGGACCCATAACACAAGCTTTAGCTAGCTTAACTTGGGTCTAGATGGCGCTGTGTGAATTGTCCTGAGATTATTATTATTATTATTATTATATCAAGACTTAATTCTTATATCTATTTATATAGGCGACGGTTACCATTGACCGTCATGGAGGTGTATTGTTAGTTTATTAAATACCAAATACAGAAAAAAAATATCAATGGAACCTACATATGCATAATATTTTTTAATGATATTGTCTTTATCTTAGCTTCTCGTATACTACGCATCCGTGAGAAGCTAAACTGTATCCCTAATATACATACATATAAAAATCAGCAATAGATAAAATAATATTTTAAGCAATTAATTTTTCTTTGACACATATTTTAACACTTTGACATTTGCTGGTTACTGCACGTTTAGTCACACCTCGGGTTCGGTAACAAAAAATCGAGCTTTGTGCACATTCTCAGTCCAATTAGAGAGTTGTAGCAATTAATTTCCAACATTCGGCGTTTAAGGCATATTTTTCAGTCGACAAAACATTTAATTAGATGCGGGAATGTCAATTATTTTACTATGCATGAGTGGACTGCGTAATTACCCTCAGAGTAAATGTAATTTTCAATCGTTGTGGTCTTATTAGTGATGTTGGAACGGTATTATGTATCGACGATGACTCTAAAGATTACAAACATCTCACTTTACTCACTAAGTTGCTGTGTGATTTCTAGTAATTACGCACTTTATTGGTAACTAGCTACTCGCCCGGATTATATATATAAACGTTCCTCTAGAATCACTCTATCTTTAAAAAAAACCGCTTCAAAATCCGTTGCGTAGTTTTAAAGATTCAAGCATACATAGGGACGGACAGTCAGCGACAGCGACTTCGTTTTATACTATGTAAAGTATATTTTATAAAGAAAAAAGGTTTTTTGTTTAATCTACATAATAAATATACACAGTACAATCGGGTCTTAACACGAATAATTTTATGATAAATTTTGTTGTATTAGTTCATCTAAAGGGTATCAAATTTTTTATTTAATCATAATTACATTGGAAAAAATTTAAATCGCCTTCCTAATGAAAGTAGTTTCGACTGTAGTATGCTCAACTTATTAAAAACGAATGCAATTTGCTTGCATTGATTATAATTCCGTTATTATTTGACAAGCATTAGCTTATCGTTAGCTTACTATTTGCAACTATTAATACGTTCCTCTGATAAACAAAATCAAATTACACGTTCCTAATTAAAATTTTCTTCGTTCTTTTGATAACATATAGCTACGTGGCATAACAGGATGATATTTATATGTAATCCATCTGTTGCGTACCTTTATTAATATTTCAATTTTCGATCACTCATATCGTGGTTTGTTTACGTATAAATTCTAAAATGCAATTTGGCTGGCAACTGGGATGCGGTGAGGGACGAGCACATACTCCATTAGAATTTATGATACATGTAGGGGCAGACAGTAATTAAAAGAGCCCACTGAGGGAAATAACACACTGAAATGTTGTGAAGTTATGGTATTACGTAGTGCTACTTTAGAACTACAGTCGTTTATTTAGGAGGTCAACGGCCGTGGGGGCTGCAAACGAAAGCTTTCACAAAGTCGTAACTTCCTATTTGTTTTATACCAAGTTGGTATTACAAAGAATTAAGAACACTTTTACAAAATTTTAAATTTCACAAAGAGAATAATAATAATAAATAATAATTATGAAGCTGAACTTGTTTATTATTTTTGTAAATACATACGTAAAGACCCAAACCAATACAAGCCATCATACTCATGAATACAAGTGTTGATATTGTGCGAATAATCGAACTCGCGACAATCTGAACCATGTACTAAACTACTAGACCATCGAGGCCGAGGATGTGTTATTAATATTAATCAGACTGAAAAGTTCAACTTTCTGGCAGATCAAGCCGACGGAATTTGAACCCGCATCCCTCATCCTGTCTAATCGAGCTGTCGGAAAGTTAAACTTTTTAATTTAATTAGTATTTTAAAATGTTTCCAATTATGCAGGATATTCGCAAATATAGTTACATATGTATTGATTTCACAATTTTGTATATTGTAAAGCAACTTTTAGCTTTAAGTGCGTTTCTATCGAGGTATATTTTTAAGAAGTCGGCTGCGTGGGTACCTCGTTCTCATCTATTACAGATCTCAAGAAGTTTGCAAGAAGAACATCTTGGTCCTCTGAAATGGCAACGATACTAATTATCACGGACGTTACATGATAACGTATTTTTTTTATTTGTTTAGTTGTTTGGGCTATTGTCAGGTGCATGGACCTGTAGCACTCTGACCTACATAGATCTATTGTGCTCGCCCTTTCAAAGTTCGCTACCTAGTCCCGTCAGGGACAAGACATGAAGGACATTCTTAGGAGTGATTTTTATCTCCTCAGGAAAGAGTGTAAACTTTCCAAAGGAGATATTTCATTTATGCATGAGTGGGCTACAACCACATAGTATGTGTAGTGGCATTTCCTAAAGTGATAACGTAATGATCGTGGATTTCATATGTACAGGCCAGGGTTAGCATTTATCATCAGATGGGCCATTAGCTTATTAGTCATTCCAATTACAGAAAAAAAAGTTTTTCAATCTACTATAGAGTGCAATAAATAATAGTGAGTGGTCCCTCTTATCACTATAACATATTTTAGTAATTAAGTAACTACTTATTTAATATTTATTCTTGCGAAATGCCATTTGACAATTTGGCATATGCACAAAATTTGAAATAGAAATAGAAATAGAAATAGATGCACATTCTTTTTGTTTTGAATGTGCATTTTATAAGACTTATATTAATGTAATGTTTCTATGTATATTTATTTAATTACAGTACTATTACAATACTTTTTATAATATTTCAGCCCAGAGCGCACCATTTGACATTTTCCTGAGTATATTTGAATTCACGTGTCTATTGTCGTATTTATTAATGTTTTACGTAACCGGAGAAATAGTTTGACCACAGATAATAGAATTTTTTACATAATTAACGCACAAATAGTTTGGTAGATATATATTGGATTCAAATCTATAAACTTTAAGGTTTAGTAGTCGCCGAAACAACCCCGTAGGTAAGAACACTTTTTTTTGTTTAAGGTTATCTAATAAAGCAAAGTACCTAAAATATACTGTGGTGTGCAGCCGAACTTTATTCCCAAAGGATATATTGTTTATGGTACCTATAACTAAATAAGCAGAAGCCGCTAATGGACACATATTTGTGTCCATTGAACAACGAACAGAAGACATAATGCACAGTATCGTCATGGGAATCAATGTGGACCAGTATAAATAGGGATCACCTCTAATCCTAATCGGGGTTCCAATGAATTATTTCCAACAACTTGTTATTAATAATGTAATATTGTTCTTGTAATATAATTCTACACTCGAAGCATCATGTATGTATTTTATATAGCTATTTTTATAGTAAATAACACAACATCAATTAATTCGATATACTATTCAGGAGTATTTTACTTTACGCCGCGTTATTTTAATTTTTGAAATCTTGTTAACAATAATAATATTACTAGCTTTCTACCCGCTCGGCTTTTCACGGCTATATACGCACGGCTTACAGCCGTATTATTAATATACTTTCCTTTTATTTATATATAACTATTTTCTTGAATAACGCTATCTATTGCCACAGATAACATAATATTACTATTGCTAAAACTGCATTAAAATCTGTTGCGTAATTTAAAAGATGCAAGCGAATAAACAGCGGATGCTATTTCATTTTATACTATGTAAAGAAGTATGGGTATTTGTGACTGTGAGTCTGACTTAGCTCACAGTCACCAACACCCATAGTTTTTTACTTTGTTGAGTGTGGGCTATATTGCCAATTAGTAAGGTATAAGTGCAATTTTGTGTACTTTTATTTAATTGTTGTATGGTATAAATTCATGTCAATAGTTAGCAATAAAGTTATTTTTATTTTCTACTAGCTTTTACCCGTGGCTTCGCTCGCATAAATAATTGATTTATGACTTCATAACTGGTTGCTAAATGGCACTGAAATAGCAAAATGTTGATTTTTGTTTTTCAATATTTATAAAAAAAACATTTATTCTAATAAAAAGTATCGCATGTTTATTCTTATACCTCCAAGAACATGTCGCACACTTATTATAATACTGGCTTAACTCAAAAATTACAAATTTTGGAAAGTCCACTTTATAACTGTGGAATTAAATCTAATTTCAAAATTTTCATATTTCTGAATTACACCAGTATTGTACTAGATATGCGATGTATACAAAATTTCATGAAGATCGACAGTTTTTGCGTGAAAGCGTAACAAACATCTCTACTTTCACATTTATAATATTAGTAAGAATTGGTCTGAGTGTTTTCTGCGTATATTATGTAGAAAGAAAATATATTAGTATTTCAATTATAAATAAGGTAATATCAACTAAGCTTGGTACAAGATTGCAATGTGTAAATTATCCAGGGTTATTATTATTAATATATATATGACATGAAAAGCACCACTGATATTTTAACTATTTACTATTTACCGACATAATTTTTTTACTTACTTTTGTAAGTTGTATTTCAGAGGCATGACACATTAGTTCTCCAGAATGACATCACATGTTTACTTTCTATCAGATAGTTCGTTATTTCAGTTATATAAAAAAAATACTTATTTGTTCATACGAAAAATAATTTAATGAATGGAATCAACTCATATTAAATAAAATTAACGTAAAATATATAAACAATGTTTTACTATAGTATATTTCATTATAAACGGTCATGTAGGTTTATCTCGATAATTCACCAAAAGAGATACAGTTTTCATCTTCACCGGTAGACTGGATATATTTGAATGATTTAATAATCAAAGAGCGATGAGTTGATGTATATCCCAGGAGTGTAAACTAAAAGGAAAAATATAAAAATAAAATTAACAAACTTCATAATTTAAAAGCCGCACTCTATTAGGTGGAGCTCTTAACACTTTCCACGGCATTGCATCATATTCTTTAAATGCTCATGCGAAATGACAATCAAAAACTTAAAAAAAAAGCATTTACACAACACCATGTACAATTTTATTATTAAATTAATTGACAATAATGATGCCGTATATAAAATTAACAGCAAATTTTATACTATCTTTAAATCGTCTTAGATTTTCTTATTTATTGAAAATTTAATTCTGATTTCTTGAGTCGTTTCAGTGTGAAATCTTAACACACAAACGATTCATCGCATCAGGATGTTATTATATGCAATGGTAAAATAAGGAAATAACAATTATGTAAATTATTTTTGACATGATATTTAATTTTGTAAAGTAAAATAGAAGAATAACATTTACAGTGGTAAAAATGTATATTTGGATAGCCGTTTCAACTTTTTCAGGCTCCAAGCAGCTTGCTTGTGCTTGTTTTTCGCTAGTTTAGATATGGCAGTGGAGTTAAAATGTTCGGAGGAATAACACCTTAAACAACTCATGGAAGGTATATAGACGATGGTTGCCACTTACCATCAGGTGGTAACGGTTTCCTTGCCATTCCTTTTACAAAAAAAAATACTACTTACATAACCTAGCCGTGATCCTGCTCTCGACAAGTTCAGTTCCAAAACCTGACTATTATTTTCATCAGTTAACTCCAAGGATGAAATTGATTGAGACTGCATGATAATTCCATTACCATCTTCCACATATTCTTCAACAACTACAGCAATACTTTGAAATCCGGATAAAGTCATAGAGAACTCTATTTTTAAGGTTCCACCACCAGCCATTATAAATGGGGTTGATGATGTACAGGTAACAGTATTAATATAATTGGGTATGATACCATCTTCAATTAAATTCCAAGATCCCATTATTCCATGACAACGATTACTGTGATCCGAAAATATATTTTCAAAGTTTTCATCAAACGTATATTCAACACAAACTTCAGCTGGTGTACTAGTGGTGGTCGAGTCGGTAGTGGTCGAGTCCGTGGTGGTCGAGTCGGTGGTGGTCGAGTCGGTGGTGGTCGAGTCGGTGGTGGTCGAGTCGGTGGTGGTCGAGTCGGTGGTGGTCGAGTCGGTGGTGGTCGAGTCGGTGGTGGTCGAGTCGGTGGTGGTCGAGTCGGTGGTGGTCGAGTCGGTGGTGGTCGAGTCGGTGGTGGTCGAGTCGGTGGTGGTCGAGTCGGTGGTGGTCGAGTCGGTGGTGGTCGAGTCGGTGGTGGTCGAGTCGGTGGTGGTCGAGTCGGTGGTGGTCGAGTCGGTGGTGGTCGAGTCGGTGGTGGTCGAGTCGGTGGTCGTCGAGTCGGTGGTGGTCGAGTCGGTAGTGGTCGAGTGGGTGGTCGTCGAGTCGGTGGTCGTCGAGTCGGTGGTGGTCGAGTCGGTGGTGGTCGAGTCGGTGGTGGTCGAGTCGGTGGTGGTCGAGTCGGTAGTGGTCGAGTGGGTGGTCGTCGAGTCGGTGGTCGTCGAGTCGGTGGTGGTCGAGTCGGTGGTGGTCGAGTCGGTGGTGGTCGAGTCGGTGGTGGTCGAGTCGGTGGTGGTCGAGTCGGTGGTGGTCGAGTCGGTGGTCGTCGAGTCGGTGGTCGTCAACTCGGTGGTCGTTGAGTCGGTGGTTGTTGTGTCGATAATGGTTGTTGTAACTGTTGTTGTAGTAGTTTTAGCAGCATCAGTGTAAATTTCACAATAGCCGTCTTCATTAACATAACGTGGCGGAATATATCGGAAAGAATCAATTAGGAAAATAGAGTTAGCCGCGAATCCTGTAAAAGTAATCTGTAAATAAGAAGAAATAATAAAATAAAAATTAACATTAAGAAAGGCAGCAGTTGAATAGATGATTTTGTCTGTCTTCGTAATAAGGGTTTTCAATATTTTATTAAAATGCGTTACACTGTCGAAATTATTTATCTCATGTATGAAAATGTGATTTCACTTTACTTAAAACTAGTGTTTCTATAAAACAGACAAATGTTGTAATGACTGTTTTTATTGTGTTGCTTATATTATATATGGTTTTTTTAAATAGATAGAATGATTCAAGAGGAATGTATATATGTATAATATATGTACACCTGTGCGAATCCGGGGTGAGTAGCTAGTATTCTATAAAAATAACTAAAATAGACTAATCCCCCAGTCTCAATAATACTGTAATCTCTTGCGTATGACATATTTATAGAACCAAGTTTGCTTGTATTATATGGCTATAAAAATATAAAGAGGTTTAATCTACAACAGGTTGTAAGGCTCTTCTCTGAATTTGAATGTACTATTTCCTACTACTTCGCTGCTTTTTACAGCCTGTGTGACGTGATACAAACTATTTTCTAGTTTAGGCAAATTAGGACAGACAGACTCTATTTGTAATTTATAATATTAATATGAATTAATCTAATTATTTTTGTTTAACCAAATATTTGTAGCATAATTATATTTACACCACTATTATTGCAATTATATATTAATTCTATTACATCAAATGTGTGTGCATGCCCATCCCATCATTCAAAGAATAAGTTGGACCAACAGACAACAACCAAGGACCAGACAGAAGAGTGCCTTACCTATTTTAACGGCCAAGCAGCCAGCTTGATAGGATTTGTTAGGATAGATCATTTTATATACCACGTAGGTGGCAAACAAGTATGGTTAGTTAAGTTACTCCTGTAATCTATGTAGGTAGAGTAATAATAATCTTTACTACAAATAACTTTGGATAGAACAGGTATGGTAATGGTAGGTATAGGTAATAAAATTATTCGTGCCAGAAATCGAACCCGCGACGATCGAAGATAAAACGGCGTACTAAACCGCTAGGTCACAGATATTATATTATATATGTATATAATATAATGTAATGCATAGAGATGGCTCGTTACTATTTAGTTTATTATTTAACATTTTTTAATATCAAGCATGATCGTATGCTCACTATTAAAAAAACTTCTGACGATAAACGATGATGCCTATGAACGCTATAAAGACCAGTGGTAATATTACCTTAATACTATAACATTTAACTAACAGTTTCTATATTACTTTTAGTAAATTGGGCGAAATAAAATGATAAATGTTAAGTAGGTGTGATCCAGACCAAAATTGCGCAGGTAAGGTAATGTTAGTATAGGTATAGTTTAAATGTATATATATATATATACGTAATATCTATATATATATAGTGTACGTAATATCTATCATACCACCACTAATAATAATAATAATCTCAGGACAATTCACACAGCGTCATCTAAACTAAAGTTAAGCCAGCTTGTGTAATGGGTAATAGATAACTGATACGTAGATATTTTTTTCGTAATTACATACATATGTATTATACATACACACCCACAAATACCCAGGCCAATACAAACAAACGTACTCATGACTACAAATGTTTGTGCTGTGCAAGGAATCGAACTACCACTTTTAGTTATATTACAATAAGTAATTCAAGGCAAGTTGTCTTTTTATTAGGGGTAAATAGTAGAGTTGTGTTTCTTAGTAGAAAGCGTGGGCATAAATTACATGTTGTTAAATGAGTACATAAAATAATAAAAATATAATACTTACATAACCAACAAAGCTTTCACTACCGCCTAATGTTATATTTATAGTATTCCAATATAAGTCTAGATCCGCAGACGTAGTTAGAGCTACTCGTCTTTCTCCAACTACATTGTAGTCATTTGTACCAGGTACTCCTTCATATGCAGTTAGAGTAATTTGATCGTCAAAATCTAGTATATATATATATATATTAAATTGCAAAATTCCTGTAGCGCTCATAGGGAATGCTTTAGACAGTACACAACTACTATCCGTATATGGACTTATAAAAGAATAACTTCTTTCATCTGGACTTTCCACATCAATATCGGAATATCTGCGATGGTTCCACTCAGGCAGACAAGAACATATTCCGATCCCGGAAGAAAAAATGTCGTTGTAGGTAGCTTCAAAATCATGAGTGAAACAATCATCACAAAATATGAATGAACTTGTAAATAGTATAACAAATAAACAACAAAACCAATCCATCGTGAACGTAACTGGACGAGAAATAAATATTTTCTAATAAATAATATCTTATTTAGAACAATATTGTATACAGAGTGCCCATTCAGTATTAATAAACTTTAGTAATGTGAAACATTATCTGATTATAAAATATATCAAAGATCAAACTTATCTCTTTGTGATAAATATAAAATAGATTATTGTTATCTTTTCTAAATTCAGCTTATTTATTTACTGTAGTAATGATAACGGTAAACTTCCTTTCAGAAATATAATAATTAATTACGCTGTAGTTATATTTGATTGTGAATTTCCTTTGATGGATATAAAAAGTATGATTTTATCTTCTAAATATATATATTATTTATACTATTATTTATACATATATTCATATTCATAGACAATTCATACAGCGCCATCTGGAACCAAGTTAAGGCACCTAAAGCTTGTCTTATGGGTACTAGATAACTAATACAAATACATAGATATTATACATATAAAACACCCAGATCGATACAAAAATACAAATGTTTTTGCTGTGCGAGGAATCGAACCCGCGATTATCGGAAGTAAGGCGATGTGCTAAACTGCTAGACCACCGAGGCCGTTAATATCCAAAAAAACAATACAGAAAATAATAACATAAGAACAGACATAAGTGGTGTACGTAATTAACATAAATATATACATATGTAATATAAATACATATACATACATCTTATATGTAAAATTCTCGTCTCAAAATGTTCGTTACCATACTACTCCGAAATGGCTTAACGAATTTTTATGAAATTTTATATGCATATTCTGTAGGTCAGAGAATCAGTTACTCTCTATTTTTTATACCCCTAAGTTATATGAGTCTACCCCTAACATTTTTATTTGTTAATTTTTTATAAAGTGGCATTGAAAATAAAAACAATAAATTTTTACTCTTCTACTATCAACCCCTCTTTTTTAATAGCGATTTTAATTTATAACGACAAACAACGTGTGCGGGGTAAGCTAGTATTAATATATATGTATACTAAAATAAAAACCCGGTACTCGCTAAAAGTGGGCAGTGTGTTACCTCCATTTCCGAAGCAGTGCCATTCAGACTTGGTAGAAAGATATGTAGAGTACAAAGGACTTACACCATTTTTCCAAGCAGTTGTCGAAAATTTTGTTAATCATATTAATAAGGTAGATCAACAATCAATAAGTTAAAAGTTAAAATTTAAAAACAACTTAGACCTATGATAACTATCTTATCCATGACTGACTTGGACTTTCCTTGTTTTAAAGGCATTGAAGTTGTGATTTGGACTGGCGCATCCACCTGACCCCTCAACTCTATTTAGGGATCACAACAGTTTTGGGTTGAATGTTATGTATTGAAAAGTGTTGAACGTTGAAAGAAAAACTTCCAAAAGACAATAAACCCACCAAATAGTTAATGAATCACGACTTCAGTTCCATAAACAATTTATGGCAAGAGCACAGACTAATAGAGTTGGCGCGAAAAAGAAAATGGAAAACCGAGACATACCTTATCTACAACGAGATAAAATGATAGCTATACAGTGTAAGCAATGAATTTAAAATGAAAATAAATGATTAGTAGTAGTAAATAGAAGTGGCTTACCTTGATGCATTAATCATCTCATGCCTTAACCAAAATCTACCCTAAGGTCTTCCAAATGTCTCTCCCAGGCCAAAGTAATGTAGCAAATTGGGGGAAATCCTTTGAATAATCTTGTTATATTTGTGGTGAGGTAATTGGTATAGTAAGATATGTATTGATAGGATGCTGGGTGCCCCTCTATAGGGGTGATTACTAATATTTCCATGACAGATACCTTAAAACGCTAAAACAGTGACGCTGTAATTCTTTCAGTAGCTAGAGCTCATGAAGAATTAACAACAAATAAAAAGCTAATTAGCTTTTATTTGCTAACTTTATAAAGGAAGGCTGAACTCTAAATTCGACAAACTGAACTCTAAATGCTATTTATTGCACACACTGATGTATTTTAAGGGGTATGTATGAAAAGCTTGATAAAGTCGTATCCGTATAACCGACTAGACAAGGAATCGACCCCGTAACTCGTCGCCGTGACCTAAGTAAGTAAGGAAAATGAAAATAATAATAATAATTTCTACATCCTGCCAAATTAACTTATGCAAGCCTACTACCATTGAAAAATTAAAAAACAAAATCCTGTCCTGTCAGCACAGAATGGAGAGAGTATACTTCTATTTAAAGCTACGAAAAATACATCATAGATGTTCCTGAGAAAACTAACATAAAAGACTCAGTCATTCGACATGGCTTAAGACAGACAGGTCAAGTAGACAGAGACAAAAGATGGACTCACCAATTAACAAAATAACTAGGACCGGCAGGCAAAAGGCGAGTAAGTAGACAGAGAAAAAGATGATCTGATGACATCAAAGAAGGGAAAGGGAAAAGGGAAAATTGAATGAACGTAGCTACAAATAGAAAATCATTGAGCAAGTTGGGGGAGGCTTATACGCAAATGGGACCATATATAAAGAAATATATATTCAAATTTCAAATTATTTCAATAAATAAATAAAAATTAGGTGTCTAGTACTGAAAGAAGTAAAATAATCCTTCAAACTACATATATTTTGCTAGCGCCGTCTAGTTTTTTTTTTAATAATAATAAGTCGTCTCGACATGGAAAATATATACATACATATTTGTTGAAAGTATAATGCTGGCCATCATAGAAAGAATAGTTTGTACATTTTCATAGATTATGTCACTTTATATCTCAGGAATTTTTCTTATGTCAACGTGTAAACTTTACCATTTTAATATATTTTAATATTTAATCTTCGGCTGATTTCTCTTATTTCCAAAAATATCAATTAAATAAAGTGCAGAATGCTTTAAAATATTATCTTATTATTATTATTCTTATAACTTGTTATTCCCCGTAGTTAGTAAGTTAAGCTATCTACGATCGGCTGATTCTATCTTATCGATATCTTGATTGTTGCAATCATACGTAATGTCTTATAATATAATCAAAATTACTTCATACATTACAATATACTTATAATGTCGATATTATGTTAATAAAATGTACTAAACTATTTAATCTGATTATAAAAAATATTAAAAATTAAACAATATTTACCTGATAAAAGAATAGCAATAATAAAATGTTCCAAAGTATCTCTTTTTGTATGTCTGTTTGTTACCTTTTCAAGACTAAACGATAGAATCTTAATGAAATGCGATGAGAACATATATTAGATTTAGATCAAGATGATGACATGGATTCTTTATCCCAAAAAGTAGAAGAAGTCGTAGGTAACAATCGAAATAAAATAAATCCACTTTCAATATTTCCTTTTGTTTTTTTCTTCTGACTACAGTTGTACTAGAATACACTTATACTTGTCTACTAGAGACCATGTTAATCTTCTCCGGTTTCCACTAGCGATATATGTATAATAGGTATTTTTCTATGTATATTATGAGTTTTATAACAACAAAAGTTAAAGTTAAATGAAACTAAAATATATTTATTCGTGTAGGTCTATAACACACTTATGATAAGTCAGATCTGCCGTCGGTAAATCTATCGTTTACCAGATAGCGTTATGTGAGTTATGTTTATTTTATTTCATAATAGCTGCACCCGCGACTTCATCCGCGTGGAATTTAACTTTATTTGTCTAAAATAAAAGTAGCCGAAATTACTCCTCATACACACATACCTGCCAAAAATGATCCGACAAAATCGGTTCAGCCATTTCAAAGATTAGCCGGAATAAACAGACTGACAAATATTGTAAGAAATGTTATTTTGGTGTATGTATCATTATCATCATCATTTATATTATTATATATGCACGTAGTATTTTAATATTACAAACAGACACTACAATTTTATTTATATGTACAGATTTAGTTCGCGATTGTGAATACATACGTATTATCACTTTTTTGTTTGCTTTGGTGTTAATTTATATATAATAGAAAAAACAAAATACAATCGACTACTCTAAGGACATTCGAGTAAGCCACAGGTTTTTTCGTTCAACAGCTAGGCATTTAGAATTTTTCTTTAAATGTAATATATATTAGGAAGAAGTAAAAGCTTATTTATAAGTAAATACAAATAAGCTTTTACTACTTTTTTATTATTTGTAAATAAATTTTAACAGTCTTATTACAAATCTGTTAAAACTCCGACGAAACGTGGACTAAATAGTCGTGGTTTAAACCATTCCTAAAGTTAATACTTGGAATAAGCCTAACATTATTACGAATCCAGATCTAATAGAGGACTACTTAGTACTACAGTTAAATCAGTCACACATGTCTGTACAATTGCGTTCCGTTTTACCAGAAAACTGAAATGAAAAAAAAAATATTACTTCAAAGAAAATGTATAAACTAAAAATACTTTTATTTGTTTTTGTCTATACCTTCATTATAACTATTTCATTAATATATAATATTTATTAACGTACTACTAGGCTCAAAATCAGTTTTAAATTACCAGTAGGAGACCTATATGGAGAAAAGGAACGGCGAGATATTTTTATTGGATTTATTATTCGAATAGATCCAATAAAAATATCTGACCGGTGACTATTTCAAAGTCAAATAAGTGAAAAAATAATAAATAACGTTTTTTATATATTTTTATTATCGTAAAATTAGCTTTAAATATTTTTAGTTAATATATTTTTAATTTAGTTAAGATATTTTTCAAAAAACAACAACTTATAATACAATTTTTAAAATGGAGTTTGAATTTTGCATTTAGACCACTGTTAAACTAGGGGCATCGCAAGGTCTAACTTTAGACCATAGACAAATCACGGTTTAGAGATAAACTTCTTTTTGTAATAAGGTGCTAAACCAGGTCTACCTTTTTGTAATAAGACAGTAAGTCTTTGTATTTTGGAAAAAAACCTGGCAGGCATCTAGTATTTTCTGCGTTAATAAAGAATTTTCTTTTTTACGATTCCCATACAGTAAATAGCACGTTTTTGTAATATTCCGTATATCGGCTACGCTTTCACATAATGATAATCCATGACACAATCATTACATAGTATAAAATAAACCCACTGTCGCTGTCTGTCCCTATGTATGCTTAAATCTTTAAAACTACGTAACGGATTTTGAAGCGGTTTTTTTTAATAGATAGAGTGATTCAAGATGAATGTATATATGTATAACATATGTACACCTGTGTGAATCCGGGGTGAGTAGCTAGTATTCTATAAAAATAACTAAAATAGACTAATCCCCCAGTCTCAATAATACTGTAATCTCTTGCGTATGACATATTTATAGAACCAAGTTTGCTTGTATTATATGGCTATAAAAATATAATGAGGTTTAATCTACAACAGGTTGTAAGACTCTTCTCTGAATTTGAATGTACTATTTCCTACTACTTCGCTGCTTTTTACAGCCTGTGTGACGTGATACAAACTATTTTCTAGTTTAGGCAAATTAGGACAGACAGACTCTATTTGGAATTTATAATATTAATATGAATTAATCTAATTATTTTTGTTTAAACAAATATTTGTAGCATATATTTACACCACTATTATTGCAATTATATATTAATTCTATTACATCAGATGTGTGTGCATGCCCATCCCATCATTCAAAGAATAAGTTGGACCAACAGACAACAACCAAGGACCAGACAGAGGAGTGCCTTACCTATTTTAACGGCCAAGCAGCCAGCTTGATAGGATTTGCTAGGATAGATTTTTTTATATACCACGTAGGTGGCAAACAAGTATGGTTAGTTAAGTTACTCCTGTAATCTATGTAGGTAGAGTAATAATAATCTTTACTACAAATAACTTTGGATAGAACAGGTATGGTAATGGTAGGTATAGGTAATAAAAACAATAAATATTTCAGCTTAAATATCAGAGTTTAATTTATAATTTAGACAGTATCACATCATAACAACGTATATAAATTACATTACATCTTTAAAGTAGTTAAGAAATGGCATACCTAAGGTATAAAAGTTGTTGAAAATAAAAATAGTATCCTCTAACAATTTACACAGGTTAATTTAGTCCCAAGCTAAGCAGAGCTTGTGCTATGGGTACAAGACAATTAATGGATGTACTTAGGTATTTGGTTTGTATATATTACGAATAGAAAACATCCAGATAAATACAAAGAATCATACTTATGCATACAAATGTCTCTACGGCGTGAGTCATCGAATCCGCGACCATCGGAAGTAAACTGCTGTGCTAAACCGCTAAACCACCGTGGCCGTCTAAAACTACTATGATATAACAGTAAATATATTGTAAAATAACAATAGTTTTGTTAAGAATGTTAAGAATAGATATGTATGCATAAGTTCTACTTTGCCAAGTAATTTTCATTATGACAAGAATTTAAATAATACTACGAATTATTCTTAAAGATGATGTTACCTATTTGTTGATTTCTTACATAGATACAAATTATTTTTCACGTCATTGAACTGTCTATCAGAAATTTCATAATTCATATATATATTGATTTGTAAGTAGCCATAAATACAAAATAAAAATACCTTTATTTCATGTATGTCTGTTGGAGACATTTTTGATAAGTCGAATCTACCGGCACAACGGAACTGACAAGAAACTCGGCTCTTTTGAAATGAGCTTATACATGATTAGAAAATTACTACTAACTATTCTTTTTAGCCGTTACTTCAGCCACAGAATTTAGACATGTAAAATATCTTAGATTGAAAGGTTAGTTCTTAGATTTACACTGAAACTGATTTCCTCATATGTAGAAGTTTGGCTAATATAATTCTTTGAGGGTCTAAAATGTTCCCTCAGGTACATGAATATAACAAAACTTATAATAATTGTCGATTATGTCCTGCTCTCTCTAGTCTTTCGTTGAATGTTGTTTGTTTTATATGTATGATAATGATGGTGAATCTGCCTGCGCCAATGGTATACTCTGACGGGGCGAAAGAAGGAGATAGCTGGTCTTACTTAACGTTCGTTGCTTTAAGATAGATCAGTTATTCCATTGTCGCGAATTTATCAGGTATTAACTGCGGTGGTTTCCAGTAGCGACAGCGTATAAGGTGACCAAATATTGTATACTGCAATGGACCAGTATTCCATATTACTAATAATCCACTTACCTAGGGGCTTACCATTGTAAAAGCGGTTATATTAAACCCCTGTATTATACACAGGTATATGCTAACTTATACTACATGCCATCAAAAGATTTTTATACATCCTAACATATTTGTTGTGTAAAAAATTTTACACTATGAATAAAGTCTTATTTAATATTCTTTTTAAATAATTCAGCAAATGGAACACAATTGTCTGCGTTGCCTGAAGGTGGAATATACTTGAATGATTTCACGAGAACAGATGCTTTAGCTGATGCGTATCCAATTATTGTGAACTGAAATTAAAAAAAAAAAGACAAATTAAATATACTAATTTTCGAAGGCAATAAAATGTAAATGTAGTAATGCTATATTCCTCAGGAGTCTATATATACATAATAAAAGTGACATTCATTATCGACTATTGAATATTGGACTTCTAATTTAGACGCTAATATTAATTATCACCTTCCGATGATGCCAGGCTCGATTTTCATCCAAACCTTATCAGGAATAACAGTAGATTATATATTATGTAATGGAAATGGCAGACAAGTTGACGATACATATATGTAATACTAAGAGGTAAATATCGTCTAATATACATGAATAGCTACGGCTATCATATTATAAACACGCAAGTATCTTGCTCGTTCTGTTTGTGATAAAACAGTTTTCCGTAGATAAAAAAATATGACTATTCAAAAGTTGTAAAATTAAGTTTATTTGTATAAAGGAGTTTCTATTCAATTCTATTCTATTATAATGGTTCTTATCTTGTAATTTTAGTCTTAGCCTTATCTCACTCTTCAACTGAATCAAGCTGGGCGGCTGTCGAAATAGTTCGATAGGAGTGACTTTTTACAAAATATACCTGACATTTATATAGATTAAGAATGTATTTATTTGTGTGTTAATATTAGTTTGTTTGTAATCCTGGACTTATATCCGGATATAATACCACTTGACAAAGTTTTATTCCATCAGGAAAATTATTCAAAAACACAAATATTTAAGTATACATACAAATTAGTCTGTATAGTAGTTATTAGATAGGAACAATACACTGTACAGATACTTAGTGATTCATTGTAGGTGTGATATTTACGTGCATAATTATAATGAATAATACAATCATTATTTATATATGATATCATGTGTCGCAAATTGAGGAAAAAGAATTACAGAACATAGTGTTTTTTTAAGACTTCCGATAACTTTGTACAAAGTGATAACCTCTGAAGGAATTTTATAATAATTTAAAAGTGTTAAAATCATCAGAATCAGAATAAATATTTTTACTTACGTAACTTTGCACAGCGCTATTTCCCCGCAGGACCATTTCTGCGGTGTTATCTTCAGTATCTAACAGTGTTGAAGATATCGATTTTGAATACATGACGTTTGGAATCAATGCTGTACTGTTTTCTCGTACTACAATCGACAAGCTGCTAAAGTGGCTTAACTTCATATTGTAATCTATTTTCAACGTTCCTCCAGGAGCCATTTTAAATATAGGTGATGATATGCAGCTAGAAATTTCAATATCACGTGGTATGATTCCATGCCCATGAAATATCCATGGTACATTAATATGAAAACATTGATTAACGGGATCTGTGAATAAATCTTTAAACTCTTCATCAAAATCATATGTAATGCAAATATCTTCTGTAGGACGTGCGGTTGTCGTTGTTGACTCTGTCGTCGTCGACGTGGTCGTCGTTGACTCTGTCGTCGTCGACGTAGTTGTCGTTGACTCTGTCGTAGTCGGCGTGGTCGTCGTCGAATCTGTGGTAGTCGGCGTGGTCGTTGTTGACTCTGTCGTAGTCGGCGTGGTCGTCGTTGACTCGGTCGTTGTAGACTCTGTCGTCGTCGGCGTGGTCGTCGTCGACGTAGTTGTCGTTGACTCTGTCGTAGTCGGCGTGGTCGTCGTCGACTCTGTGGTAGTCGGCGTGGTCGTTGTTGACTCTGTCGTAGTCGGCGTGGTCGTCGTTGACTCGGTCGTTGTAGACTCCGTCGTCGTCGGCGTGGTCGTCGTTGACTCTGTCGTCGTTGACTCGGTGGTTGTTGTATCTTCCGTATATATTTCACAATAGTCTTCATGAGTGTTTATATATTCAGGAGGAATATATCGGAAGGAGTCAATTAAAAGAGTAGAACTAAGAACTGCTCTTCCTAAAAAAGTTACCTGAAAACATTGAAAGAAATAATGACATTTATTTAATCCAATTCGTAATGAACAACTTATAATAATAAACTTAACTCAGTCATACAGTGCCATCTTGTGTTATGTATAAGACATATATATATATTATAGATTTCATTATTGTTAGGACATAGTATGCATCGTACGAGGAATTGATCTCTGAAAGAAAAGTTTTAAAGTGTAACACTAAATTGCTAGACTATTTGAAGCCGTCGTAGTTAATGATAAATATTCATTGGTATACTTGACATAACATTAATTAATAATAATATTATAAAAGTGAATAATCAAAATAAAATTGTTACCACTTAATATCTAAATATTATGTATGTATTTATAGAGAAAATAAGTATGCCCTAAAGTTACTTATTGCTCATAGTAGAAGTTCAACTTATTTTGGGACTAGATGACACTATATAGGCTCTTTAGGGTTGTTATTTATTTATTAACCTCTCAATTACTTACTTTATATTTAGCGGCGATTATCGCCAGTTTTGACATTTAAGCAATTATATATTGAGTTCATTCTATTGTAATAATAGAATGAACTATGTGAAATAAAAATAATAGTTATCATTTTTATATATTACTCATTAGAATATTCCAAATGAAGTTTCTACATGACGTCACAGTAAATAGTTTTAAATAAACAATTATATAAGTACCACATGGTACTCTTTTCAATCAGTTTTGTTTTATGCATATATTTATTGCACTTAATATTTATTCAATAGATTAATTTTTAATTATTTTTTTGTAGTATATCAGTCAAACTTGTGCTTTGTTTCAAATAATATAGTATCTATATTATGTATATAGTGTATATATTATGTATAAATTAAGTTTAGACTTAACATTGTAAAATATATAATAAGCACTTACATAGCCATCGAAAGTTCCATTGCCGCTCACTGTTACATTTATTACATTCCATCCCCAATTAGTACCGGAACTCAAATTGATTGATATATATCCAACAATATTTCTATCATCAGAGTCATTTTCTCCTTCATATGCCACAAGCATTATTAAATCAGATAGGGAGGTAAATTGTGTGAACACATTAAATTGTAAAATTCCACCGGCTGCTATGGGAAATGTTGGCGTCAGTACACAGCCATACCCCGTGGTCACCGCGGGTGGTGATATAAAAGATAAACTATTTTCGTGATACGAGTCTATATTAATCTGGGAATATCTGCCGGCAAACCATGGGGGTAGAGCGAAGCATGGCCCGATACCACTGACGAGTGTATTAGACGTGTCCTCAAAGTTGTCGACATGACAATCCTGGCAATAGACACATGAACTTGTAAACAAGAAAAGAATAACACCGACAAACCAATCCATTTCAAATATAGCTTAACTAATGTCAAAACACAAAATTGTTTTAAAGTTTATTCGTAATGTACCTACCTTATATGCATTTTATTGATTTGTAATAAACATTAAATCTAATCGTATCATTATCATAATTATCATTAACTAGCTGTTTCGCACCACTTTGTCTGCTCCAGTTAAGAAAGAGAAAGGGTAAAAAATTGTGGAGTTAAGTATCTATTTTATTATTTTATAGGCTGAAATTATTTATGTTCATTGACGCTTCGCTTCTATTAGTAGCGTGACGTAACTATTTAGATAGTTACGTATCAAAATAATTATTCAATTAAAATTAGTAGATAGTAACTGTTGCTGGCAGCTTGTCTACCATTCTTTTTATAAACTTTGTATTTTTTATATCTGTTTTTTATATGTCACTTTTGATTAGTTGTTACTCTTCGCTGTGAGCCCTTTTGGGAAATATACACATTTATTACTATTATTCTGATTTTTAATAAAATAATTGTTGTATTCCCGCTCCAGTCACACTAATATTAGTGCGTTCCTTCAAACATACTAACATACTGTATAGCTGTATAATATAAATGTAGATTATTTAATGATATACTCATTAATATCAGTATTCGATGACGTCATCGTTGACTCAGAATCGTTGACTCGGTTGTTGATGTATCAGCCGCGACTTCCTTATAAATTTAACAATAATCTTTATCAGTATTTATATACTCAAAAAGGTTTTATTGGAAGAAATCCATTAAAAGAATAGCGACAACAGAAGCCCTTTCCACTAACGTCACCTGAAATAATGGAAACAATGAAATAAATAACAAGATTTATTTGGTGCATATCAATTAATTAATATTAATAGATAAGCATACAAGACACATAATTATGTACTCATAACACCATGGTAACAAAAGAAATAAAATATTGAATAAAATATTTGACGACCTCGATGGTCTAGCGTTTTAGCACACCGCTTACGTCCGATAGTCGCGGGTTCGATTGCCGCACGGTACAACTATTTGTATTCTTGAGTATGATTATTTGTATCGGTCTGGGTGTTTTCTATGTATATTATGTATGTATTTAAATACATATTTAAGTATTTATATCAGTTGTGTAGTACCTATTATAACACAAGGTCTGCTTACCGTGGAACTAGATGGCGCTGTGTTAATTGTCCATGGTGATTAATTTATTATTTATTCAATGTGAGCAAAACGATTATTATTTCCAGGGTTTTGGCTTGATTATAGATTATACCAGAAGACCATTCAGAGGTAGGCTGTAAAAAGTCGTCTGGGTAAGTATATATTTGTCATCTAAGTATATCTAATCTTGTCATTTCAGTAGCCAAGTAGCGTGTTAATAGCTTGTGTTTCGGTTATAGGGTCTAATTAGACAGTAAAATTACATGATAATATATCCTCTAGAATTTTCTAGATAATTCACGGGTGTCACGTGACAATGTGATGAACATAGTACTGTTTGTGTATATAGGTAACCGCTGCCGCTTACCATCAGGCAAGCCGTCACCGTCACCGTACTTCCAATTATAAAATATTAAATACAATGAGTCTATGTGTATATTTGTAAACATCATCTATTGATAATATTCGAACGACAAAAATTATTAAAGCATTATAATAATATTAATTTTTAACACAACACAATTCTCATTCATCTAGCTCTAAGCTAAGCAGAGCAAGTGTTATAGATACTAGACAACTATAATAATAATATATATATTCTTTTTGGAAATCTATACATAATATACACAGAAAACACCTAGACAGCATAGACAATCAATCATAGTCATGAATTCAAATGTTTGCGCCGCGCGAGAAATCGAACCCGCGACCGTCGGAATTAAGGCGATGTGCTAAACCGAACCACCGAGATCGTCAAATTAATTTTGATACAACATTATAATAGATAATGTTAAAATATAATATATTTTAATAAATTAATTGAGAATAGTATATGGCGTACTTAAAATTAGGAAAAATAAGTTATTCTAATATTTCTATATGTTGACCCACGTTCAACAATGTATTCTGTAAAAAAAATCTACTACTAATTTCTTGTACCATTTTTAAGCTCTCTCCGCTGCAGGTAATGACACATGAAAACAGATTAACGGACCATTTTCGTTACGTTACTATTGTACGATTTTATTATATGTAAAGATGAATATTAAAGTTACTTGCTACTTGCATGATTTTGTGTTGTGTTGTATCTATTTATTGCATGTTGTTATGTATGTATGTATGTATATATATATAATATTTATATTGGTGTATACTGTTTATATATGTAATATGTTATGTTATTATTATTAATTTGTCATTATTATTATTATGTTTTTTTTTCTCTTCTATTCTAGTACCACCTCCCACATTTTGTCTTTTCTCCTCTACCCAAAGGTTGCCTGGAAGAGATTGCATAAGCGATAAGGCCGCTTTTTGTACCCTTTAATTTCAATTACTCTATTAATGTAATTTTACTGGTCAATGAAGAGTATATAAATAAATAAATTACTTACATAACCAAAAAAAAGCGTGCACTGCCGTCTAATGTTATATTTGTAGTATTTGAATTAATTTACCATACGTAACTAAATTTAACTGTCTTCATTCAACTATATTACAGTAAGGTATATTGGGTTCTCCTTTATAAACAATTAACGTAATTTGATCCTTTAAACCTCGTATATCTATAGAGATTAAATATTAAAATTGCCATTTCGCTCATATAAAAGAATAACTTCTAACATTTGGTTTTTGTAAATTAATATCGGAATAACTGCGATAGTTTCACGCAGGATGACCAGAACACACTCCGATCCCGGAAGAAAAAATCTCATTGTATGGTGCCTTCAAAATCATGAGAAACAGTCATCACTAAATATTAATATACTTAACAGGAATGTAACATATAAACTACATAACCAATCCATTGTGAACGCAATTAAAAGACTAGTAAATAATTGTAATTGAGAACATATTATTATTAAAACAACATTATATATGCAAAGCTGATTTGATATTGACAAATTTTAGTAATATAAAATATTATCTAATTATAAACACTATCGATGTTGAAACATATCTGCATCTGATAAATGTAATGTAGTTGATTATTTGTTATCATTTCATATTATAATGAAATAATAGTTTATTATGATTCTAGCTTCATTCTTAGCGATTTGTGTTTACATATTGTAGTAGTATTCCCAAGCACCAGCCTCGCACGGTAGTTTATAGTTTTTTTTACCTTACCTATTTACATTTCACTACATTTTCCGCACACTTCATTGACAATTCTCTGAACATCCTACAATATGTTTGAAGCTGGAAACATAATAAAGATCAAACGAACTTAAATGAAGTTATCATAATTATGTGACAATTATCACAACCCACTTGATGCATTCATATATGTATATACATATGTGCGTATTGTAAAAATGGAATAATTTAGCTGAGATTCTTTATAATATCCCAAAACCGGACAATAAAGTGAGAAGTGTGAAGCGAAAAATAAAATAAAAACTACATAAAATTTGAAATGAAAAATTTACTTTAAACAAAATGAGCGCAGTAATAAGAATATCCCACCTTATCGGGTAAGTAGTGGGAGGTAGTAAGGGAATAGTCAATACAATAACTAATTTTTATTTTTATATATAAAAAAAAAAACTATTAGGCTGGTGCTTGGGAATACTACTACAATATGTAAACACAAATCGCTAAGAATGAAGCTGTCACATAATTATGATCGAACTTCACTTGGTAAGTTCATTTGATCTTTAATTATCTTTGTTTATTTAACATGATTGACAAAGTATCCGAAGGCTGAGAAGACGACTCAACCCAATCTGTTCTCTCCGTTGGACCATAAGGATGAAATCACTAATAATAGAGAAAATAGAAGTAATCAAAGTAGCTAAAGTAGGTACATTTTGATAGTCATTATAATCGAATTTCGGCCACGGATCTCTCTTTTTTATGATTGATTATTTTGACGATTAAGAATTGTTCCTCTATGACTTTTACCATCGCGCCGCTCGTCATCGACAGGGAATTCATCCCCACATGTTGGAACTTAAGTGGTCTCGGACAGTTCGTCTCCCGCATACCCTTAGATAGTAGAATGAATTATCAGCCGAGATTTTCTCGAGAAAGCACCATAGAATGATGTTTTTCAAAAGGGTATATTGAGGTTTCTGAAGGTTCGGCAACACACACGTGATTCTCCTGGTGTTTCATGTGTTTTCATAGGCTACGGTAACTATCTACCATCAGATAGGCCGTATGCATGTTTGCTACCGTCGTATTTTAAAAAAAGAACTTTTTATAAATTAAACATATTTTGAAAATATATGTAAAAAATACTATAAAAATAAAAAAGTGAGTCATGTATGCGTTTATTTTATATAGTAGTTACAGCAGTTCCGCCAGAGATCCATCGAAATACAAAAACAAAAATGGAAACAAACCTCTGACTGCCAACAATCAATAGTGGCGATGCCCATAGCAAACCAACGATTGACAAAACGTCTACTGAACCCAAATAGGCAAAATCTGAAAATAATTAAAGCGAACAATAACGGACCACTGTCCCTTAAACAAACACCTGTACATAATGGGTGCTACAGACAGTCCCCTTTGTCGGGGCTGCTTTGCCGAAGAAACGGTCGTTCACGTAATCTTGGTGTGCGTAGTAGTAGCCACACAACGAACACAAATCATCAGAATGATGAGGTCGCTCCGTAAAGCCTGTGAAGATACTAGGAGACTTCTGCGATTTTGGGTGGGAGCTTGGCTGACTTACTTTAGTAGACTCGGCTCTACACGTACAACAACGGCCCAGATGAGAGGATAAGGAGAGTAGACGGATTGTGGAAAATGGAGTCCAACTTACCTAGTTTATTTTATTACACAATTGTATATCTTTTCTTTTTGTTTTGTTTCTCGAATTGATAATACATAATTTGTTCGCTTAGCAGGCTTTTACGACACTTTAAAGATGAAAGGGTGTGAAGGAAAGTAGTGATATACTATAATAAGACAACACTTTCTAATGACTTCGATAGTTTAACGATTTAACGTATTCACCTATCTATGATCATATATTCAATTCCTACAGAACATAAACATTTTAGGATTTAGCAAACAGGCATTCGATTAAATCATGCGAAAGAATTACTTACGAAGCTGTACCTCTTTTCCAAAATAACAAAGTTAAATTCTAAATATATATTTAAAGATAGTAAAACATATATCCACTTATCTTATTTGTCGAACTTATTCATTAATATTTTACTTAATTAATCTTAGGCATAGAATACACTTTGACCTTGTGTTATGGGTATTGAACAACTTATAGAAATACATACATAATTTATATAAAAAATCATATAGATACGAATAATCGTACTCATGAATACAAACGTTTGTACCATCAGAAGTGAGACCTTGTTCTAAACCGCTAGATAACCGCGGCCGTCACTAAGCAGTGTTTACGACTAATTGTATATTCTATTTGAAAATAAAAATCCTGTGTAAAATTTGTAGCATTCATTTTTTTGTAATTTCACCACGGTACTATATGGTAAATACATATACGTACACATTAATTAAATAGAGTGGTAGATAGTTTAGAAGATACTAGTTATTCCCCGTAGTATCTACGATCTACTGATTTTATCTTATCATGAATTATATACCTTACGTGCTTCAATGATACATAATATAAACAAATTTGAAATAAGATTTCACACTTTACATTACATTTAGAATATTGTTTTGATACTAACAAAGTAATACAATATATTATCTGATTATAATAAATATCGAAGTACAAAACTATATTCAGCTAATAAACAAAACCCAACCGGTAACCGTTGTGGTCAATCAAGGTTTTAAACCTTGTAAATTTACTACGACTTTCACTATTTTCCAGCCAGCAATAGCCATAGTTACTCATTAAGAATAAGTCGTATACTTCTTTCATTATTTACCGTCTACCGTTATCTATCGTTCTTTCATTCTTTTAGAGAACTAAAGCATCGACATTAAAAAATAATAATGAATGTAACAAATAATTGTTTTATTACATTAACTCAATTTGCATCATAAATAATTTATTCTGTTAGTTTCTCTTCTATGGAAGAATAATTGATCGACTATGTTTTTCTATCTTTTCATAATGAATTTGAATATTTTACATAACATATGACTTAACTTCTATTTTCTGTATGCAACTGGTGATAAATAAAACAATCGATAATCAATATTAACATTATGACTAACGTCTACTGGTAAGTGTCCATGTTGGATATCATCATCATCATCATCATTCTAATCTGGAAGAAGTCGACTACTGAACAAAGGACTCCCCCAAAAATCTTCACGATAATCTGTCCTGCGCTGCTCGCATCTAACGCTTTCCAACGATATTGACCAGATCGTCGGCCTACCTTGTCGAAGGCCTTCCCAAGCTGCGTCTTCCTGGCCACCTGGAACCCGACTAATTCGGGAGGCTGGAAGTCGTCAAAGTTGCGCGCGTGATAACTCTTGAAAAAAACTTATAAACATGGTTCACGGGTCTAAAATTCATAATCGTTCGTAATAAAAAAAATCTCCCACGTCGACGCAATCACCAAGACATTCAAAGCAGTTTTGAAATTCTACCTGAAAACATTCAGGATTTTGGATCTATGATCGAAACAACTTCTATTGAAGTTATTAAAGAGGATCCCACGCAACCTAGGTAAGCTAAATATTTGATGCTATTTATAGATGATATACATGACTATTAGAAATGGGTCATTTCAATTAGTGTGTTAGTGCTAATAAGTCATTTATCTCTCTCTCTGCCTAGCCATTTCCCATTACATTTGGGGTCGGCTCTCCTAGTCTTTCGCCAGGCATATCTGTCGTGGATCATCGAGTCGGTTACTTCCATTTTCTTCAAGTTGATCATGATAACGGACTGCCAAGTTGATAAGGGTCTTTCTCGTATCTTTGAGCCGGAATTAAGATGCAGGACTTTTTTGGTCATATGTCCCTCTTTTCATATTTTTATGTGGCTACTATACTACTTCAACCTTGTCATGGTAAGTTTGTCTTCGATGGGTCGCACCTTAAAACTTAACCTAGATAGACCTATCCCTATACCTAGATAGAGTTAGAGAATCAACACCGCATGTATTCCAGCTTATCTTTAGTCTAGCATTATCTAGAGTCGGTTTCCAGTCTTCCAGGGACTGTTAGTTCTTCAGGTGTTTCTCTACATAATGTCATCTGCGTAAAGTAGGTCCCATAGTGGCTGTTCCTGTATGCTTGCAGTTAGTTGATCCATTATAATGTTAAAGAGTAATGGACTTAACTCGGATCCCTGGTGTATACTTTTTCTTATGTGTCCTACTCCTACTGGATATCTTACTTTGGTACTAACGTTGTTGTACATATCTGCGACAACTCTTACGTACCGCTCTGGGACTTTTTGTGACTGCAGTAGCTTAAAGAGATTCTTCTTAGTATTGATTTTGTCTTCAACATCTGTTTGCAATAATAAGTCATTTGTCTTCAGTTACATACATATATCCTAATTAAATCAGTCGCCATATTTGGCTTCTTTCGTTTACCTTGATGCTTGATGCGGATATCAATATTTGACCGACTTATTAGTTGATGACAATTTTGATAATGATACGATAAGATTTCATATTTATTACAAATCAATGAGAATCCATATAAGCTAGGCGCATTATGAATAAACTTCAAAACAATTTAGTTATTTGACATTGATTAATCAATATTAGAAATGTATTGGTTTATTGGTGTTGTTGTTGTCTTACTCACAAATTCATATGTATATTGCCAGGAGTGTCATACTGACGACTTTGAGAACACGTCGGGTACCCTTGTCACTGATATCGGAGTATGCATCACTCAATCTCCATGGGTGACCGGCAGTTATTCCCAGATCCATGTAAACGGTCAACATCCAAACAGCGTTTCTTTTATATCTCCTCCTACGGGGTCCATGGGCTGCATCCTGACTCAAACATTTCGCATAGCTGCCGGTGGAATTTTACAATTCAATGTGTTCACACAATTTACTAGTTCGTTTGATTTAATTATGATCGTCGCAATAGAAGGAGAAAATGACTCCCATGATGGAGATATTGTTGGATACACAACAATCAATTCGAACTCCAATACTGCTTGGGGATGGAATGTTATAAATGTAACAGTGGACGACAATACTATTGAATATGGCTATGTAAGTACCTATTGATTACTTTATGACAGTCAATCAAATTTACACTCGTACATAAATCATGACGTCTTGGTATTATAAATATAATAAACATATTTTAAATTACAATAAAATACACTACGCAAGTCTTTATTACAATATAGATTACTTAGTAACTTTTTAATCCACGAAATATATATATGCATATATATATATACATATTATTACAAATTTTGATTAATTACTATGGACTATGATAGCTCATCTTCCTCCAGTTATGTTAAGGAATAATATTAAACTGCACGTATTTAAACTACTGTATTGAAATGTGTTACTGCTATTTACATTTACCCGCTTACAGAGGTAATCCGGATAATACTAATAAGTCGACTGCGTGCGCAACTACTCATTTCTACGTACATATATCACTTACTCGTATTTTAACCGCGTCGCAGCTTACTCCGTCTGTGCTATTCCTATTTATTTATCTCCACCATCTCCGGTTGCCACGTACCACAGGCGGCAGCTTATTTACCACTACAATGAAATGAAAAATTTTAACTTAAGAAAATTTATCATATACACATAATGTTGTATTTATAAATGTTATTAAGACGGCTACATTAGTTGCCTTAAGTATTTTATATATGTACATTTTATTTATATATGTATACTAACTACTATGTAATCAAAATCATGTATTCGTATTTAATATTTGTTTGTGTGCTTTCTATAATAATAATGATAACACTAAACAATTTAGACAGCGTCATCTAGTCCTAAACTAAGCAAGTCTTGTTTTATGGATACTAGGAAATAATATGGTGGAAATGCTTAGATATTATTTTTTGTAAATATATGCATAGTTTACATAGAAAACACTCAGACCGATACAAATAATCATATTCATGTACGAGTGTATATATATTTGCAAGTTGAGAGCCATTGTACCCGAGATCATAGGAAGTAAAGCGGTGTGCGACCCGCTCCACCACCGAGGTTCTATACTCTATAAGTGGTCTATGTAATGGATCGATGAACTATATTGGAGTCTCAATGACGAAAACACGTAGATTATAATAGAATAATTTTACAAGTCATTTACACCCTACGGTCGGGTAATGACGAATATATATAAAAATATTACAATTACAAGAGCTGTACTGAAGAAATAAATTTAGAAATAATAAGAATATAAAAGTAGTTGTTGGCGATCGTTCTCTAACTATCTACATCGTGTACCTTACGTACTCCTGCTTTCTCCGAATTGTTTAAAGTCTTCCGGAATAGTGAAATACACCGGAAGACTATTATACTGTTCAGAGAAAGAAGAAGTTTGTAAGATTGTAGATTACGTGAATGTTTAACATTAATCGTTTGTGATGCATGTCAAATGCATATTATTATTTATTTCATTGTATCCGTCATTACAGGTAGTTTTCATGGGAAGAACCGGAAGCTCTACACTTTTGATTGACTCCTTCCGATATATTCCTCCAGAGTATATTGGTAATGAAGACGACTATTGCGAAATTTATAAAGAAGACAATGAATCCTCATCAACAAGCGGGTCGTCGACAACTACATCGACAACTCCTGATATTGGTGTTTGTATTATTTATTAATTAATGATAATTTTGATTAATATATATGAGTAGATTCAATCATTCTTACAAAATAATAGGTATCTACATAAACCAAATCAGCAATAAAAATAAAATAAAGAAATAATAAATAATCCTGGACTATTAACACAGCATTATCTAGGCGAACTGTAAGCAGAGTTCGTGTTATGGATTTATATCAGTTGTCTAGTAAGACAACTGGTATAAATACTTAGATATATATTTTTTTGTAAATACGTACGTACATAGTATACCTAGAAAATACACAGGCCGATACAAACAACCATACTCATGAATTCAAATGTTTACACCTTGCGAGGAATCGAACCAGCGACCATCGGAAGTAAAGCGGTGTGCTAGACCGCTAGACCACCGACGCCGTCAAAAATGTCTCTTGGTAAAATATATAATATGGATGTAGACAATATAATGCTGGAATCTCTTGGGTACCTTTCAAGATATAAAGGAATGTCTCAATTCTTTGTAATGATTTCGTATTTTATTTTCCTCATAATAAAATCAGCGCTCTCTCTCTCTATGTAATATGAACACAAATGTTAGATTATGAATAAGTTTCGAAACATTTTTATTACTTGTTTTCGGTTTTACTATGTTGGGAATGGAATGGTTTGTTGTTGCAATTTTTGTCTTTTTGTATGATGTTGGAATGGCAAACAAGGTCAAGGTCCACTTGATAATAAGTGGTAACTATCGTCTCTTATCTCATCCTTCATCTGAAAAACAGCTTACAAAGCATGCTCCATGGCAGCTGTAATAGTTGAGATTGATGTATTCATGGAGACAGGTTTTAACAAAATCTACCACAATACTTATAAGTTCATATGTATATTGTCAGGAGTGTCATACTGACGATTTTGAGGATACGTCGAGTACCCTCATCAGTGGTATCGGAGCATGCATCACTCAACCTTCATGGGTGACCGGCAGTTATTCCCAGACCGATGTAAATGCTCAACATCCAAACAGCCTTTCTTTTATATCTCCTCCTACGGCGTCCATGGGCTGCATCCTGACTCAAACATTTCGCATAGCTGCCGGTGGAATTTTACAATTCAATGTGTTCACACAATTTACTAGTTCGTTTGATTTAATTATGATCGCCGCAATGGAAGGAGAAAATGACTCCCATGATGGAGATATTGTTGGACAAACAACAATCAATTGGAACTCCAATACTGCTTGGGGATGGAATGTTATAAATGTAACAGTGGACGACAATACTATTGAATATGGCTATGTAAGTACCTATTGATTACTTTATGACAGTCAATCAAATTTACACTCGTACATAAATCATGACGTCTTGGTATTATAAATATAATAAACATATTTTATATTACAATAAAATACACTACGCAAGTATTTATTACAATATAGATTACTTAGTAACTTATTCAACCATGAAATATATATATATATATGCATATATATATACATATTATTACAAATTTTGATTAATTACTATGGACTGTGATAGCTCATCTTCCTCCAGTTATGTTAAGGAATAATATTAAACTGTACGTATTTAAATGTGTTACTGCTATTTACATTTACCCGCTTACAGAGGTAATCCGGATAATACTAATAAGTCGACTGCGTGCGCAACTACTCATTTCTACGTACATATAGCACTTACTCGTATTTTAACCGCGTCGCAGCTTACTCCGTCTGTGCTATTCCTATTTATTCAACTCGGAGATGGTTGCCACGTACCACAGGCGGCAGCTTATTTACCACTACAATGAAATGAAAAAATTTAACTTAAGAAAATTTATCATATACACATAATGTGGTATTTGTAAATGTTATTAAGACGGCTACATTAGTTGCCTTAAGTATTTTATATACATTTTATTTATATATGTATACTAACTACTATGTAATCAAAATAATGTATTCATATTTAATATTTGTTTGTGTGCTTTCTATAATAATAATGATAACACTAAACAATTCAGACAGCGTCATCTAGTCCTAAACTAAGCAAGTCTTGTTTTATGGATACTAGGAAATAATATGGTGAAAATGCTTAGATATTATTTTTTATAAATATATGCACAGTTTACATAGAAAACTCTCAGACCGATACAAATAATCATATTCATGTACGAGTATATATATATTTGCAAGTTGAGAGCCATTGTACCCGAGACCATAGGAAGTAAAGCGGTGTGCGACCCGCTCGACCACCGAGGCTCTATACTCTATAAGTGGTCTATGTAACGGATCGATGAACTATATTGGAGTCTCAATGACGAAAACACGTAGATTATATTAGAATAATATTACAAGTCAATTACACCCTACGGTCGGGCAATGACGAATGTATATAAAAATATTACAATTACAAGAGCTGTACTGAAGAAATAAATTTAGAAATAATAAGAATATAAAAGTAGTTGTCGGCGATCGTTCTCCAACTATCTACATCGTGTACCTTACGTACTCCTGCTTTCTCCGAATTGTTTAAAGTCTTCCGGAACAGTAAAATACACCGGAAGACTTACTTATACTGTTCAGAAAAAGAAGAAGTTTGTAAGATTGTGGATTACGTGAATGTTTAACATTAACCGTTTGTGATGTACGTCAGATGCATATTATTCTTTATTCCATTGTTTCCGTGTTTACAGGTAGTTTTCATGGGAAGAGCCGGAAGCTCTACCCTTTTGATTGACTCCTTCCGATATATTCCTCCAGAGTATATTGGTAATGAAGAAGACTATTGCGAAATTTATAAAGAAGACAATGAATCCTCATCAACAAGCGGGTCGTCGACAACTACATCGACAACTCCTGATATTGGTGTTTGTATTATTTATTAATTAATGATAATTTTGATTAATATATATGAGTAGATTTAATCATTCTTACAAAATAATAGGTATCTATATAAACCAAACCAGCAATAAAAATAAAATGAAGAAACAATAAATAATCCTGGACTATTAACACAGCATTATCTAGGCGAACTGTAAGCAGAGTTCGTGTTATGGATTTATATCAGTTGTCTAGTAAGACAACTGATATAAATACTTAGATATGTATTTTTTTGTAAATACGTACGTAGTATACCTAGAAAACACCCAGGCCGATACGAACAACCATACTCATGAATTCAAATGTTTACACCATGCCAGGAAACAAACCAGCGACCATCGGAAGTAAAACGGTGTACTAGACCGCTAGACAACCGACGCTGTCCAAAAAGTCTCTTGGTAAAATATATAATATGGATATAGGCAATATAATGCTGGAATCTCTTAGGTACCTTTCAAGATATAAAGGAATGTCTCAATTCTTTGTAATGATTTCGTATTTTATTTTCCTCATAATAAAATCAGCGCTCTCTCTCTCTATGTAATATGAACACAAATGTTAGATTATGAATAAGTTTCGAAACATTTTTATTACTTGTTTTCGGTTTTACTATGTTGGGAATGGAATGGTTTGTTGTTGCAATTTTTGTCTTTTTGTATGATGTTGGAATGGCAAACAAGGTCAAGGTCCACTTGATAATAAGTGGTAACTATCGTCTCTTATCTCATCCTTCATCTGAAAAACAGCTTACAAAGCATGCTCCATGGCAGCTGTAATAGTTGAGATTGATGTATTCATGGAGACAGGTTTTAACAAAATCTACCACAATACTTATAAGTTCATATGTATATTGTCAGGAGTGTCATACTGACGATTTTGAGGATACGTCGAGTACCCTCATCAGTGGTATCGGAGCATGCATCACTCAACCTTCATGGGTGACCGGCAGTTATTCCCAGACCGATGTAAATGCTCAACATCCAAACAGCCTTTCTTTTATATCTCCTCCTACGGCGTCCATGGGCTGCATCCTGACTCAAACATTTCGCATAGCTGCCGGTGGAATTTTACAATTCAATGTGTTCACACAATTTACTAGTTCGTTTGATTTAATTATGATCGCCGCAATGGAAGGAGAAAATGACTCCCATGATGGAGATATTGTTGGACAAACAACAATCAATTGGAACTCCAATACTGCTTGGGGATGGAATGTTATAAATGTAACAGTGGACGACAATACTATTGAATATGGCTATGTAAGTACCTATTGATTACTTTATGACAGTCAATCAAATTTACACTCGTACATAAATCATGACGTCTTGGTATTATAAATATAATAAACATATTTTAAATTACAATAAAATACACTATGCAAGTATTTATTACAATATAGATTACTTAATAACTTTTTAATCCATGAAATATATATATGCATATATTATATACATATTATTACAAATTTTGATTCATTACTATGGACTGTGATAGCTCATCTTCCTCCAGCCACGTTAATGAATAATATTAAACTGCACGTATTTAAACTACTGTATTGAAATGTGTTACTGCTATTTACATTTACCCGCTTACAGAGGTAATCCGGATAATACTAATAAGTCGACTGCGTGCGCAACTACTCATTTCTATATTATATCACTTACTCGTATTTTAACCGCGTCGCAGCTTACTCCGTCTGTGCTATTCCTATTTATTCATCTCGGAGATGGTTGCCACGTACCACAGGCGGCAGCTTATTTACCACTTAAGAAAGTTTATCATATACACATAATGTGGTATTTGTAAATGTTATTAAGACGGCTACATTAGTTGCCTTAAGTATTTTATATACATTTTATTTATATATGTATACTAACTACTATGTAATCAAAATAATGTATTCGTATTTAATATTTGTATGTGTGCTTTCTATAATAATAATGATAACACTAAACAATTCAGACAGCGTCATCTAGTCCTAAACTAAGCAAGTCTTGTTTTATGGATACTAGGAAATAATATGGTGGAAATGCTTAGATATTATTTTTTGTAAATATATGCATAGTTTACATAGAAAACACTCAGACCGATACAAATAATCATATTCATGTACGAGTATATATATACTTGCAAGTTGAGAGCCATTGTACCCGAGACCATAGGAAGTAAAGCGGTGTGCGACCCGCTCGACCACCGAGGCTCTATACTCTATAAGTGGTCTATGTGACGGATCGATGAACTATATTGGAGTCTCAATGACGAAAACACGTAGATTATAATAGAATAATATTACAAGTCAATTACACCCTACGGTCGGGTGTTCTGCTGTTCTGTAGTAATAAATTTAAAAATAATAAGAATATAAAAGTAGTTTACGGCGATCGTTCTCCAACTATCTACATCGTGTACCTTACGTACTTCTACTTTCTCCGAATTGTTTAAAGTCTTCCGGAATAGTAAAATATACCGGAAGACTGTTATACTGTTCAGAGAAAGAAGAAGTTTTTAAGATTGTGGATTACATGAATGTTTAACATTAACAGTATGTACGTAAAATGCATGTTATTCTTTATTTCATTATTTCCGTGTTTACAGGTAGTTTTCATGGGAAGAGCCGGAAGCTCTACCCTTTTGATTGACTCCTTCCGATATATTCCTCCAGAGTATATTGGTAATGAAGAAGACTATTGCGAAATTTATAAAGAAGACACTGAAACCTCATCAACAACAGACTCAACGTCATCAGAGTCAACGATATCAGAGACAACGGCATCAGACTCAACGTCATCAGAGTCAACGGCATCCGACTCAACGTCATCAGAGTCAACGATATCAGAAACAACGGCATCAGACTCAACGGCATCCGACTCAACGTCATCAGAGTCAACGATATCAGAGACAACGGCATCAGACTCAACGGCATCCGACTCAACGTCATCAGAGTCAACGATATCAGAGACAACGGCATCAGAGACAACGGCATCAGACTCAACGGCATCCGACTCAACGGCATCCGACTCAACGTCATCAGAGTCAACGATATCAGAGACAACGGCATCAGACTCAACGTCATCAGAGTCAACGGCATCCGACTCAACGTCATCAGAGACAACGATATCAGAGACAACGGCATCAGACTCAACGTCATCAGAGTCAACGACATCGGAGACAACATCTACTACGGAAACTGAATTAGATGTTTGCGTTACATATGACTTTGATCAATATTTCGAAAATTTATTCAAGGACCCTGCTGATCAATGTCATGGTATTGATGAACTATGGCAATATCAAGAAGATGCAATTATACCAAGTGAAAATATCAGCTGCATATCTTCTTCTACATTTGTAATGGCTGCTGAAGGAAAATTGATAATTAATTACAGTTTAGATTTAATGGAGTTTAATAGCATATTGGTTTTAGTACAGGAATACACACCAGGTGATTCTGGAGCTATCAGAGGTTTGAAAGGAATTTCTTCACCAGAGTTATCGGTTCCGAGTTATCAGTTCACCAGTTCAGAAGAACTGAGAACCTTAGAACTGACCCTGACGGGTAGTGGATCTGCGGAAAGTTACGTAAGTGCACTTAATATTTCTTATTGTGACTACTTTTTATAAAATCATTCTGTCACCACTAACTCATCAACGTCCAGCCTCTAAAAAGTTCATTATTTTAACAAGTTTGTTTTAAGCTTGTCTACGTAGACAAGCTAGTATTATTACATACAAAATATAGTTTATGCGTTATTCTGATACATAAAATATATCACTGTAAAGTTTAATTAAAATCCGCTTCTAAATCCGTTACGTAGTTTTAAAGATTTAAGCATACATAGAGACGGTCAGACAGAGACAGCGACTTTATTTTATACTATATAATGATCAAGATTAAGATGTGATTATTAGTAATTATAATTCTCTTTGCAATCTCTTATACTTTATTACTTATCAATTCGAGATTCAATTTGTATTCAAGGATACGCAATGCTTCGGTAGTGTAATGGCTCAGTTTATTTATTATAATATACATATTATTACATAACTATTTTAGTCGTATTGCTACAACTTAAATAACTACGAGTATTTTATGTATTAATTAAAATAATTTTATTGGTAATGTAAAACTTGTTATACTTCTATACTAAATCGACTGATTTCTAATATCGACCTATTGTCTGATTTTGAAATATTTTGGGATTAATTATATATAATAATAATGAAGTTAGTAACATATATAAATAATTCAATTTATTAAATATAGAATCCAATATAACAGCCATTAAATAAAAAAGTTTGTATTGCACAACAGTCGAAACTGCCCTTATTGGAATATGGTTAATTATGTTATTTATTAAACACTGAACTAAGCTTATCCATTCAATACTAAATAATTGATATGGTCATTTCACTCTTTAGTATTAAAATATCATGATTCCATACCCTTTAACTTTGTAAGTAAGTTGTAATAAATGATTCATCAATTATTTTTTTTATTTTAGTTCACTCTTCTTGGATATGCATCAGCTGAAGCTTCTGTACGCGTGAAATCATTCAAGTACATTCCAGCGTCAGGCGTCGTAGATAACTGTATTCCATTTAAGGACTTACATTAAAAATATATGCATTAAATAACATTTTTTTAATTTTAATTAACATTTTTAAACAACAAACATGCTGGAAGCCTGTAAATCTAAGTGGTAAGTACTTTAGTTATGGTATTTGTTAGCATTCTCTTCACTACAGTTATATAGAGTAGAACTGCGCAAAGTTACCTGAGTGCACTTGGTATATCTTCTTTAGACTACTTTGTATAAAATCATTATCTGGTAAAAATTTCTACATCAACGCCCAGCCTAAACAATTTTCCAAATATGATGACTATTTTCACTCGCGTTGTTTTAAGCTCGTAAGTAGACAAACTAGTATTATTATATATGTGATTATTAGTAACAATAATTCTATGCAGTCTCTTGCTCTTAATTGATTACTTACTATTTAAGAATTTATATTAAATATATATGCATTCAATAAGATTTTGTTAACTATATTAATTTTTTAAACTACATGACTGAAAGCCTCCAAATTTAAGTGATAAGTATTTTAGTTATGGCAATATACGGGTCTAACCGGTTTAATCTAATCAGCTGATGACTATATACCATTTCGCTCTATTGCTGGTAATGAGTCATGTTAGGTTAACCACCATGCGACTTTATGAAATTTTTTTTCGTACTATTCTAACGCTGTTGGCCGCAGCTGGCCTTTACAGCTTCAACGAACGATAGGGGGCGAGTGCAGATGGCACTCCAGATCGTCTTTCGTATATACACGATACGACTTTAGTCTGAGGGCACCGCTAGAGGTTGATCGGCTCAGGCCGTCGTAATTTCAATACCCGTTTCAATGTGTCACGTTGTTTGTCCGCGATGGATTCCTAAACTATTGGACCGATTGCAACTTTGATTGGTATATTGTATGCAATTTGATCCAACTTGAAATATTGGATAGCTTACATTTCAATTTATAGTCGCAATATTATTTTATTGCTATTTTATTTGTTTATTATTAGTCACAGCAACGCGTGACCGGATCTGCTAGTAAACTATAAATCTCTTATCTTGCAAGTACTCGTTTCTGGAGTAAAGTGTTTTCCAGTCAAGATCAGTAGAATTGTACAGTTTCCAGACTACACTATGAAGACATATATGTTGCACACTAGCTGTTCCCGAAATTTCGTCCGCGTGGTATATAACTTTATTTTTCTAAAATACAAGTAGCCTAAGTTACTCCTTATTACATCAGTTACCTGCCAATAAAAGTCCCGTCAAAATCAATAAACTATTATTACAAATATTTTTAAACTATTACCTATGTGTTATTCTGATGTATAAACTATATTACTGTAAAATTTCATCAAATTCAAAATATCTTTCGAGATGAAAAGAACTGACAAGAAACTCAGCTCGTATCATGGAAATTCGTTGGGTAGTATTTACGTGAAAGAGTAACAATCATCCATCCGTACTCACAAACTTTCACGTTTATAATTTTAACAAGAAAAATTTAATATTATCAGTTTATTGCGTAATTGTATAAAAAGCAAATAGGAAATAAATGGCAACTTGTGATCATAACTGGATTTTGTATATAATCCTTTGAGCAGATGTTTATTATTGAATCACTCGCGTACGCGGTCACGCTAATTTGGCACACAAATAGACTGATCCTTCGGATTAGTATATAGAATGCTTTTTATGTTATCGTACCCGAAAAGCTATAATAATATTGTTATTGAATCGTTATAAGAATTACTTTATGACCCGGTAAACGTTGTTTTGTCATATATATTATTTCTAGTGTACAAAAATTCTAGATAGGGTCACCCTTATCAGCTAGGGGTAAAAGATGTCCTACAATATATTACAAGACGTATCAAATATACAACACAATTGTAATAAAATAAAGTTCCGGAGGAATTCGATAAGAAACACTAACACAATAATTTTATATATTAAATTTATTTGTATAACATAAAAAAAACCATTTTATTGGTTCGATGGTTATACCAATTTAACTAGTGAGCAAATTCTGATTATTTTATGTTCAAAAGAAAGTGTAGTGCACAGATTTCTCACTTGGAATTCGATTTACATAAGCATATTTAGTTCACAAATGTGTATAACAAATCATCCCATTAAAATAATAAGTAACTACCAGTGAGTGGAGTCAATAACAAAAGTAATAAGTAAGTGAGTAAATTTTTGACGACCTCGGTGATCTAGGGATTTATCACACCGCTTTACGCGCGGGTTCGATTCCTCGCACGGCACAAACATTTGTATACATGAGTATGATAGTTTGTATCGGTCTGGGTATTTTCAATGTATAATATGTATGTATTTACAAAAAAAATCTATGGATATGTATCAGTTATCTAGCACCTATAACACAAGCTTTAGCTATCTTAACTTGGGTCTAGATGGCGCTGAGTGAATTGTCCAGGGATTATTTAGATTATTATAATATTGATACTATATTTCCTATACAGTGCCACAAGATTAACATGCAGAGTTATAATACAGGACATAAAAAATATAGTCACAAACTTTAGAGAATTCTGCTTTCTATACGGATACCCAACATACAATGTATTTGAGACTATGTTAAAAAGTTTATGAAACCGTTTTTCACGTGCACTCAAAACATAATTTGTCTTATGGCCAGTATCTTAAAACTCCTAAGTTCAAATGTTTCTACTATGTCCGAGTTGAATATCGGTCAGCTTAGTCATAGAGAATGCTATAACTGGATACGATAATATATGTATATATAATAGGCGATATTTCTGTTTATTTCTATATTATAGCCATAAGAAACTTGACAGGAAAATAATAGTAATAACTAAGGACAAATCACACGGCACCATTTAGTCTCAAGTCAAAGTTTGTGTTATGAGTAGTAGAAAACTTACACAAATAAATGAAATATATATTTTGTAAATGTATTATATACATAATATAATAATATCCCTGGATAATCCATACAGCACCATCTAGTCCCAAGCTAAGTAGAGCTTGTGTTATGGATCCAATACAACTGATATAAATACAAGGTTACATTTATTTTTAAATAAATATAATATTATTATATATATATATATATATTTTAAATATTATACAAAGAGTTATATTCATGAATGAATGTTTGCATGAGGAATCGAATTAGTGACCATCGGAAGGCGTATGCTAAACAGCTAGACCGTGAATGGAAGTTAAACAAAAAGTTTGTATTTTGGCCCAACAATATGTTATTTATCGCCACACAAATAACCAGTATTTAACTAGTTAAATGCTGATTATTTAAAAAACTAACATGCAAATTTCTTGCTCATTCTTCTTGTGCTGAATTGTGTAGATGAAAAAAATATGAATATTCAAAAATGCTTAAATTGAAGTCAATAAACATTATTTATTTTTTATTATATTGTATTCTGACCGACGCAATTTAATTGTGTCTTTATTTATATTTCTAAGACTATTCTCTAAACCAATCCGAGAGGTGGTGAGATTTTTTTGTTTATGTAAAAAATTGAAAAACGTACTCAATTATCAAATCATCATGTAACGCTAATTATTCCTTTCCATTGGAAAGGAAGGTAATATGGCTGTACTGCAATCGATCCCCCATCCAATTTAAATTGAGATCGAAATTATTACGGCCTGAGCAAAGGTTCGAGTCTACTTCTGGAGCCCTTAGACTAAATTCAGGTACATAGATTACTTTAGGCGCGAATTGGTCTTCAGCCGCTCCATAAGTCCTTCTGCGGGTTTAGAGTGCCATCTGCAACTCGCTGTAAAGTCCAACTGCGGCCAACAGTATTAAGTAGTACGAAAAAATTAAAATAGGACAGCTCTTTTTTTAACTGTAACTCTATGTAAACATAGTGCAATAAAACAGGACCACATAAAGTTTGTGTTTAACATCTTGGTACATCGTTGCACTGGCTTAGCCGAACTTAGTTGAACTTGCATCGTTTATGCAACATATGCGAGATGAAATCATAGGTTATGAACAGAGTAGTAACTGTGACATAACTTTTGCATGGCGGGGTTGAGACAGTGAAATAACACTTATTAACATTAAAACTGCGAAGGTAACTCTATCTGTCGGTCTGTCGTACGATCACGCCATAACCACAGAACTGATTTAAATGAAATTTGGTACACAGATAATCTAGACTTTGAGAAATATTATAGACTACTGATTAATGTGAAAAAAGAGTTGTAAGGGGAAGTATAAATATATATATATATATATATATATATATATATATATATATATATATATATATATATATATATATATATATATATATATATATATATTTATTTATTTTTCAACAGTAAGACAAAGATTGGACCTGCGGTTGATTTTTGGTTGTTGAGTCGCACGATACAAACAAATGGGGTTGATAGTTTGTATACTGGGTGTTTTTAATGTTATTCTGTATGTATATATATACAAAGATAGTGTATTTAAGTATTCGATATTAGCTGTCTAGTACTCATAAAATGTTAAATTTGTCCTAGATTGTTATTATTATTAAAGTCACGGAGCACAAAACCTTGAGATCTATTTTGATGAAGTAATAATGACGCAACGTCAACGCATATTCATCTGAATTTAGAAATCTTTACAATTTCAGTCAAATGGGTTGAATTTTCAGAGCGATCGACTTAGCCCGATGTATCCCTGGGGATATTGTAGCAACTCGAACCGCCAGTACAAATTCAATTTCGTTCCTTGTCGTATTTGTCCACTTCATTTTGGTGTTGCCACATAATGGTGATACGAGAGTGGATTTACTGTAACTGTGAATTGCTCGCTCACTAAATTAAATAAATAACCCTGGACAATGAACACAGCGCCATCTAGTCCCACGGTAAGCAGAGCTTGTGTCTTCTATGTATATAATGTATGTATTTACAAAAATAAAATATCTAAGTATTTATGTCAGTTGTACTGGGTACTACACAACTGATATAAATACTTAGCTATTTTTTTATATAAAAAAAATTAAATATTAAAAAAAAAGGATTGATAGGAGAAGGTAAGGTTATATGGAACTATCGTCATTTTTAAAGCTAGAAGTTTGAATCATATTTTTTAGGATATAAACAAAGAAGGGTTGTAAGGGATTGGAAGGGAGATGAAAGATATTATGGAAGTATCGTCACTTTCAAAGCAAGAAGCTTGAAATTTATTTTTAGGCTGTTGATTGAGTGGTATAGAATTCTTTAGGGAAAATATTCATTTTTGAAGCTAGAACAATGAAACTTTTTTATTGTGTTAGATTACTAAATATATTTTCATTAGTTGGTCCAGGTCACTATTTTAGGCGGAAGTTGCGGAAACAGCTAGTACATACTAAATGTGAAAAGCTGTCCATCTACATATATGCTATCACTACCAAATCGCTGAATGCAATTTAAATATATTTGGCAAGAATATACCTAGTTTGTATCACGAAATCGGATGTAGATGATGATAGATGGTTTTTAAATCATAGAAAAGACAATGACGTCGCGGGATAATGCAGGTATTATAAACACGACAATGTTTATAAAACCTACCTGCTTATACTAATTATTTCTTCGAAAATATGTTATTAAAAGTAAATTTATTTTATATCATTTAACATAACAAAATTAAAATTTGTGAGGAATGTTTTTAACTTATTAAACTTTTAATATTCATCTGACTCATCAATTTTTTAGGCTTCATTTTTTATTTTTTTTTATTTCGATTACTGAGGTTTGAATCCTAATACACAGTGTATTAGTGTTCGTGTTCACTCAAATGAGATCGATCATATTCCTTGAAAATTCAAATTTAATGAATCCGTTGAAAAACTCGAAAACGGAAAAGAATGCTCTATTTTAATGTAAATAGCATTGAGCATAATTCCCGGGCTCGCTTTGTGGCGGCGTTTAAAAAAATAAAAAAAAAATCTGTCGACATCTGCAAATAAGGAAATTATGAAACCGCAGCAAAAAGCCTGGCATTCAGGCCTTTGTTCGCTCAACACCTTTTGTTTTACCCTTTGAGATTTTAATTGAAAAATCAAACGGGGTTACGTTTACGTGACGTTTGGTTCTTCATTATTTTTCTAATAATTGCGTGTAACGGAACGTGATTTTATCATGACGTGACTAATGATAACGGCTATGTTTGGTTCATTGTGCTTAAAATTACGAAGGATATCTTAAGGAAAAATAATTTATTTTTTCAATATTCATAGTAGTTACAGCTACAAAATTACATATTCAGACTAATTGATATTTATATGTAACGCATATCTTGTAAAATATTTATGAGATTTTGTTCTATTGTATACATTTTTATGTTAATGGTATGGCAACAAGTCGATAGACCCCACTGAAGGTAAGTAGTAACTGATATATATAAACAGCATTACGAATTTGCGGCTCACCTAATGGTAAATGATTACTGCTGTCATGATTCCCGTAACACCAGGGGTATTTCAAAGTGCATACCGGCTTTTCTTGAAGGTTTCAATATCGTATCGGTTCATAACCATTGCTGGAAGGTGATTTCACAATGTGGAAAAAACGTTTTTTTGCGTGGCAAAAAGTTTCTAGAGAACCGCACTGTGAAGGACCTCCATTCATCCAAATGATTAGAACGGTATTTTAGTTTCTACGTGCTAGAAACTAAAATACCATTCTAATCATGTGGATGTCCGGTGGGGAAACTCAGCAGCTGGTATTAATCCAATTAATTCCTCAGAACACTCACCGTGATATATGCAGTAGAAAATGCACAGAGATGCAATACCATGTGTTACCCGCGATAACGTACATATGTTGTCATTCGGGAGGGCTAAGATTTCATGCCTCTTATTTCTTTCATGCATATTATCCTGTAATTTTCCTACCTTATATTACTCTTTAACTGAATTGCAGTTTACAAAGCAAACTGCTTTACGGCTGAAATACATGAGACTAATGTATCCTGATAGACCATGATTCTACCATGACACATTTCAGTAAACTACTTACTCAAGAGTACAAATTACTAACCAGATTTCATAATTAAGTAAATTTCTTATATTTAGAATGAATATAATATACCCCATATACATCTATACATAGTATACATAAAACAAAATCACCGCCGCTGTCTATTCGCTTACATCTTTTAAATTACGCAACGGATATTAATGCAGTTTTCAGTAATTATTAAAGTATTTCAAGAGGAATGTTTAAATGTATATATGCATGTTATAGTATAGAATATGCTAAGAAATTAAAATATTTGTAAGGCATCCGTGCAAAGTCAGCACGGGTCGTTAGTTATCTATATCCAGCAATCCTACCATAATTTAAAGTGGTAATGTATTTTACCTTAACTGCGATTCCTTACTATTGTTATCATGTTATATTTGTTTATCTTCCAGTTAAATTAAATGAAGTTTTTTATCATAATGGTCAAGTACATAATTATTTCATTATAATGATAAAAATCTTATTAGATATCGTTGGCTTTAAATAACAATCAGATAAGTAGAGGATATATTGATATTAACAAGGGCATAGTCATTTACTGCATAAAAATTTAAAGTAAAGAAAGTCAGTATAAAACGGACTCATTTGATTAATAGGTTCTATTGAACATTCACTATGAGCATTTCCAGGTATTAATTTGAAAATGGTTTGCATTAGCTTCGATTGCTTTGCAAGCACTCGGCAGCGCTACTGTTGAAATAAACTGAATTACCTATACCATTATTGGATGTCAAGTTAATTTGTATGCTACATTTTTGAAATCTATTTCATTATCGTGTATTACTCGTAGTTCTGTTAATTTATATATTGAGATCATATGCTGATGTTATTGGAATGTATTTTACAAGTAATAATTAATGACGAAGAGTTTATAATGATTTTTTTATAAATACCTTTATCTCATCTATCATCTGCTAAGGGCCTTGTTTCTTAAGCTGTTTCGGCTGTAAGGTGAATTACAATAATAAAATGGATCTTAGTTCTCCGAAAGTACAGATAAAGCGATACCGAAGGCACATGATAACTTGATGTCAGTAATGTTGTTTATATATATAGCCGATGGTTACCACTTACCACCAGATAGACCATCAGCTTATTTGTTATTTCAACGACATAAAATAAAGTTCAGATAACGAGATCCATGTAAATTATTACTATATTTTATCTTTAAATGGAAAAAAAAAGATAATCACTAACCATTACGCCTACACATTTACCTCCTGTCTTTGCAGTGTTTAGATGATAAACGGTATAATATAATTCTTATCGTTATCATCCGGAGTGCAAAATCACAAAAACACATTAAATGATTATAATATTTAATATACTTAAATGAAATTAATGTTTATTTATAAAATATTAGCTTCATTACATAGTATAAAACAAAGTCGTTATCGCTGTCTGTCCCTATGTATGCTTAAATCTTTAAAACTACGCAAAGGATTTTGAAGCGGTTTTATTTAATAGATACAGTGATTCAAGAGGAAGGTTTATATATATATGATACAAGTACACCCGTGCGAAGCGGGGCGAGTAGCTATTAATATTATTTAGTAATATTTACCAATTTTAATGAGCGATAAACTATATGATCTATATGTTGATTTAAGAAATACCTTTTTAAGGTTATTTATAACAGTTAATGACTATTCTACTATATGTTAAATATATAGATTATGTCGTACGTTTTCAGGTTATTTAGAATTGAAGTTCGCTTCTACTATGTGCTAAATAAATTTTATTATATAGCTACAAGTTTCCACTTGATAATGTACAAAAAAATATATTATACAAGGAACTGTATGCTATTTGCTTTGACAAGTTTGTAAATTCAAAATGCATGAAATAACTGTTTGAACGTTGATATTGCGTAATAAAAATATTAGCGCTGACTATATTTTATACTATCTTCTGCTCGCGACTTAGGCGCTTAGGGGTGGAATTTATCAAAATCCTTTCTTAGAGGATGTCTACGTCATAGTAGCTGCATGCATAACATGCAAAGTCCGATCGGTTTAAAATTTACAAAGTTTCATACAAACTTTCATCCCCTATTTTATCCCCTTGGGGGTAGAATTAATCAAAATCCTTTTTTATCGGATGCCTACGTCATAACATCTACCTGCATGCCAAATTTCAGCCCGATCCGTTCAGTGGTTTGGGCTGTGCGTTGATATATCACTATGTCAGTCAGTCACCTTTGAGTTATATATATTTAGATTTAAAAACGTACAAAGCTATTTACTTGTATATTCTTAAAAATAATTACAGAACTTTGAGAGTATTTGAACTTAAAATTCTTACGGTGTCTTTTTGAATAATTTATACTATTGTACTTGCTATTGTAAGTAGTATAAATTATCGCTTTGTCGAATTGACAGCAAGAGTAGGACTCTTGTCATTTGCCCTCTGTTGTATTAAAGTTGTCATTAGTTTATTAATGATTTAATTTTAACGCTAAGAAGAACGGCTTATTAATATATTTAATGATACTTAACTAAATATTCAATTGCGATAATTTAAGGAAATATTGTAGTATGGTCGTTAAAGAAAATAAGTTTCCTAATTCGAAAATGATTTGTTGAAAAAGTTAAAGTTATCTATATATTTATATTAAATATAGATTTTTATCAAATGATATTTGCATATGTATCATAGGTACATAGGATAGATGCACTGGACAGTGCGTCTAACACTGACAGAGTAATTAAATCACTATAATGATTACGGACACAATGGTAATTGCATTTTCCTATTATAATAAACAAGTGGTTTCCCGAAGTCTGTCTAAAATCATTGCAAGAACACTTACAAATAGCAAGTAATAAAGTACCTGAGGGACGCGGGAATATTATAAAGAGAAAGGAAGACAGTGAATGTTGTTATCAGGAAAATAAACATTACAGATAATGTATCTTTTTCAACATACTTGCTCGTAAAGTGGATCTAATGTCACAGGTTTTTGATATATGTATTATAAAGCTCATAAAACACAAGTGTTATAAATGTGAATAGTTAAGTTATATTACATAATCGTACTATTTGCTGTATTTTTTTTTTCAATTTTCGAGCGGAGCACCGCGCAGCGCTAGCCAGTACGCAACGCGATGATTTAAAAAATTAAAACGGAGAGAAAGTATCAAAATGAATAAAATAGTGACATTTTATTGTTTCTTCGCAAGTGTATTAAAAAACGTCGTACGATATACCAGCGTATTTGACACATTCCGGTCTGTTAGGCTCTGGCCTCCGGCACGGTATCAAATTCCACCTCGTAGACTAGAACGATCATTATACACTTACATCATAATATACTATTAAAGTATTAGTAATCTGGGTATGTATTGTAATATTAAAATATAAAGTATATTATATTCTAAATAATACTGTGGACATTCCAATGGTACATCATATAGAATTCCTGTTGTAAATTATTTCGCGGAGCGCAGTTCCCGGCCTTTGCAAAAGTAATGCTGTGTGCATCTGCAGCCGTGCAGCGCTTTAAATAGGAAATGCATCGGCTGTGTTGTGAAGTTTATCATCTATATTATTAAGAGAGAGCATACCGTAACACTGCACACCAACGCCCGATTTAAATTAGTGTCATATGTCAGCAAAATGAATGAATATTACCTTAATAATTAGTTTCAATGACTATAGATCTCAGTACACTTTGCATACCTTATTTATTAATGAAAAATATATTTAATTATCATTAATATATCTAAATCGTCTTAACAAAAAAATGTAAATATAAAAATAAGAAAATAGTATTTACAGAAAACTGTTTCACCTATTATATTTCTTTCAGGATATGATGGTAGTTATTGGTTACCTGCCTAAAAGTTGACACATTTATAAAGATGATAGTAATATATTTTTTAATTATTTACCATCTGTGGATGCGAAAAATAGGAATATTACCATTCTCTATAATGGTTTTGGAAGAATAATTTTATATAAAATTTAGTTGACAATTAAATTAAGCGTGCATTGTTTGCGGAGCGTTGGCGGAATTTCCGCAACAGGCATTTGCGGGGATGTGCCGGTTGTACCACATTTTGTTACTTTTATTAGTAGTAATTAGCTGTTATAATTATGAAAGGTAATATTATTATTGGTATCTATATTTTGTTCAGATATTGGACGTTCGAATAAGTTTTTAATATGACGTAAAAGTAGGTATTGGATATAATATCAAAATCGTAGAAATAACTGCAATAACATTTCTTTAAATTAACTCTTAGAACTTATATTCAGAAAGAGACGGTATACAATATATTTTTAAAGTTCAACATTAATATATAATTACTAAACATTTTTTGATTGTATATTATGAAATATATATATAATATACTTTTACAGTATAAGAAATTTTATTCACTATAGGTATTTAAACTAGTACTTAAATGTTTATGAACGTAAATAGCCATTAAATATTCTTTAAAAATAAAGTATATTATTATAAATATATTTTGAGAATGTCGAACATGGACCAGCGATATTGTATTTTATAAAGTTATACATATATATATACATTCTTCTCGTATATTCTACGGCGTCACCAATAATGACATCTAGTATACCCAAGGATTTATAAGTTTTTATTTTAATAACAATATGCAATATTTCTCGAACAATCTGAAGAGTTATTTAAATACATATTTTTATACTGCATCATATCGTCAAAAATATCATGAAGTGTACACTGTGTTTCGTTTAATTCAATATAAATGAGTTTCCGGGTTCAAATTATACATATAAAATGCAATATTGTGAATATTACTAATCCGAAATATGATGTTTAGTTCTGTAACTGTAACGGATCGGTGGACTATATCGCTATCTATCTATCGTCTGTCTAAATGAAAAAAACAAGGAGAATGTGATAGTAAAATGAATTAGTATACAGTTTCGAACTATCGAAAAGACAATGTGATAATAATAAGGGAAATTTATGAAATAATATGATATATAAAAAAAAAACTAAAAATATATATTTAATTATAATAAAAATATAAAAAGAGTTTGTGGCGTATAATATAAAAAGTGTCTTGAATTTTATAAGAAGTACAAGTAAAAGTGTGAGTGTAGCAGTCTACACTCACACTTTTACTCGTACTTCACACAAATTTGATAGTTCATTGTTAATTGATTTCAAAACACATTACGTAACACAAATATACAATTTAGCTTCAACAGAACCAAAGCCCATGCTCCAATTAATAGAGCATAGTTAATATCTGTTTCCATAATCAAGTATACACGTTGCTGCGAATTATTGAATTTCAACACGCCGTGCTCATTTGAAATAGCGCATCCGAATATCAAAGCAGACAGCAAATACTGGGAAACTTAATTTCCACGGATTTGCGGAGAAACGGACACGAGGGTTGTGTGTGAACTACACCGGATTATCCGGTATTCTAAGTTCTCGAATGAATATCGATCAATCATTGTAACAAGTAAGTATCTCAAATAATGATAAAAAAACTTACACTAATACCCTGGATAATTTACACAACGCAAACTCGTTTGTCCCCTATGCTATAATAAAAAAAAAGCATGGGACTACAAGCTTTTTTTTTTTATTATAGCATAGGTGACAAATGAGCTTGCGGTTCGTCTGATGGTAAGGTGATTACCGTTGCTCATGAGCATCAACAATACAACGGGAAAAATAAAACGCATTCCTTTTGCTTTCTTGAAGGTTTCTATATCGTATCATTTTAGGAATACCTTTGGTGGAAACGAACTTGGTGAACGGCAAATGGTCTTTCTGAATATCCGTTCGGGAAGTCTATTTGGGTGGTATATTTCGAATAATCTTTAGCCTATATGTTTACCATTATTTAACACATAGTCTATGAAAACCTAATCGTAATTCCTCCACCCATCTTCACATGAAACAATAATATACACATAGACAAATAGTCTATTTTTGCGTCACCATGATTTTATTATATGTAGTAAAAAGATCACTAGTAGGGGTAAGTCCTTTTGTTCTACTGCAACGAGCAATGTTTGAGATCTACCACGCGAATATTTGCGCCGTTGCACTACCATTAATACATATATATATTTGAAACTGTGTGTGGTTAGAGGTACATTGAATCAGCAGTTATTCCTACAATACACGTTTATTAACGGTAGATGTTAATATCTTACTTACGTTTAATGAATTGATGCTAGTAGTAGTAGTATACTAGAAACTTTCTTACTAGCGACGTTTTCGTTTATAGACCAATTTTAATTTCAATAATAAAAAAAAATGATATTTTTCACAATACATTAATGGAAACCGCGCCTAAATTAGTTAAGACGCTTCTGAAATAAAGTACCACCAACGCACAGACTAACAATCACAAATTTTATAAATCATTGTTTGGGAGTTTTGTGGCTCCAGTCCTCATAAGTATGCTGTGTGTGTATGTGTCTACTGTCCCAAGGGAGTGGTGTATCGACGATTTTTTCTTTCTCTACCTACTTCTTTTTAACATCTGAAATGGCCATGAAGCTGTCTGTATTTCATTTTAAATTACTGGTTAAACTATACTATTATATTTAAATTCGTTATTTATTAATACGATTTTTTTCAATACTATAAAATTTACATAATAAAATTTAAATCACTAAAGGTCTTTCTACAGCGAAGTATTTATAAATATAAGGTTCAGATTATATGTAAGAATTTGTGGTCGCTTCAATATATTTTGCTTACGTTCACAACAAAATTGAACATGACTTTTCGTTCGTCTTTTTAAATTAAAATACAAAACTTTCTAAATATGCGAGAAAAAGAAGCAAATGTCATTGAATTTACTTTCTTTTATCAAACATCTTTCGTAAGATACTTAACTTAGGAGTAAACATTTTGGTTATTTTCTTTCAAATGATCCAGAGGAAATTACATTGCTCATTTTAGTTGGCCTGGCGGTCACCACGGTTTTTGACGATTCCTTCATTTCCTGCCGTCGTCGTATCGTCGATCATCCTTTTGTATTTGGATTTCTAAGAGAAAATTAGTCAAAGGGTTCTTAAAAGTATTTGTAAGATATTATTAAGGAAATATTTTAACATTAATTAGACCGTTTAATATCTTGACCTTGATTTACTTGCTTTATATATCAAATGCTTATGACTTTGAGTTGCTACTTATATCAATAAGAAGCGCTTTTCTTTATTTCTTACCAGTTGGCTCTTAATTGGCATAATATTTGATTTACTGGGCGATAAAGTAGACCAGGTAATTTTAAGGTTTCATTATTGTGAATATATCTGTATATATATATATGTACTACACTACAATACTATACTACCGTTAGCGCGGACGGGTGTACTTATCGTGCAATAATAAACTAAACCATCAGGTAAGTAGTTAGCTAGTATGCTATTCAAATTACATCAACAATCTCACACATTGGGTAAACTGAATGGCAAGTAACATAAAGTAGAAGTCATGTTTGTAGAAGACGAAGTAATTATGCCACATAACTTCCGAAAGGCATTTGTTAAGGAACAGGACAGTTATAGTACCTCATGTCACCTCGAGAATTATATTGAATTTAATACTACTGAACTTGGTATTCAGTTGGTCATATTCTGTTGACAACTTTCTCTCTTTTCATATAGTATGCATAACAGCGTTGAAATATTATGTAGAATATTTATAATTATAATTTAAATCTATACCGTTAAATAACATGTTGGTTTTATTGATAAAGATCTCCAATAATACCTTTTTTCATACCTCCTCCATGTATAAGCTGTGATCAGTTTTAGTTTTATTATATTATATTATATGTACACAAATAATACAATTAAAATAAAACATAAGAATAAATAATGACAAATTACCTTTTTATATTTCAAATACATTTGAAATTCGAAAGGTCTTTATATTATTGCTGTTGCTTTTATTAGAAAATATCTACTCTATTTTTATTTATTTTTAAAATTTGACGACGACTGTAAATTTCAACGTTACAGCATAGAAAGAGTGCTAAATATTTGTAATAAATAAATATCATATTTTATGATCAGTTTTAAACATAAAAATAAATCGAAAGCGGGCCGGATAAAATCTACTTCTTCTTTGCTAGACCGGGGCAGTATAAAATGAAAACTATTTTCTACAACACGTCATAACGATGCAATCCTGTACACTACTTGAAAGAGATTTCAACAATAACCCTATCTGAATTGAGAGTCAAGCGGCTAAGCAAACAAGCAAAGTGAACAAGCACGTATGTTTGCGTTGTTAAGTTTTACAGTCGGTACTAGCTGACTCAATGTTTGTCCGGAGACCGAGAACTTGGCTATAACTTCTACCTTAAGTTTATAGATATGGTACAAGTAATGATCGAAAGTATGAGATTTCCAAGAAATCTTAGTTGTAACAGATTTAATAAGTTTTTGATTTTATATTAACTATTTGAAAGATGCAGTTGCAATGAATCTCGTCTTTCGTGTAGGAATTATATGTATTCTTATATTAGTATTTATATATAATACGTATTATTTAAATATATTAATTATAATGAAAACAAAATAATAAACCTATAACATGCATATGGCCCATGAAAGATAATCATGACACCTGAAACTTGATGGTTTGAAACGCCTTTAGTTCTCTCTTTGATTTTTTATTTCACCAATCGATTCTAATCGGTATTAACGACTCGGCTTTTAGTTTAGTCTCATGGAGCTAACTCTGACAATAAATATATGGATTGATTTTTTTCGAAAATAAAAAGTCTTGAAAAACGAATGCAGTGTGAGATAGCGCATTGTCGTGAGATAAGAAATTTTTTGTCTTCCCAAAAATCTGAATTTACTATCATCCTAACGATGCATAATATTTAAATAATATTCGCTTTCTCTAACTTCTTTGAATTGTTTATAGCAATTATAAACATTTCTTTAAGACAAAATCTGATCGCCGAAGACCTTTTGCAACATTTATGTTTCTGCAATACAAATTTCATTCCACAAACAACTACTTTGCGCAATAAAATCACACATTGTAAAAATTTAAAAATTCACTGTTAGTTGTTAATCAATGAATTTATGTACTGGCGTGAATTGTGAAAGAGATATGAATAACAGTTCTGCCAACCTAAAAATAAGAAATTTGCACGAATCACTGCACCCGCGCAATTTAAATTTAAAATTGGTTTTGCTTTTTGATCGATGTGTCATAATATTTAAAACAGTTGTACATAATGCATATATCTGTATGTATGTCAGACGAATAGTAATAAGTGTAATGTTTTTTTATTAGTAATATATTTTTAAAGCACCCATTTTTCATATGAATTCTAGAAGTGCCAAATGTCTTAATCCTAAGTCCACGTAAATTTCATAAAAAGGTAATTATTTTCTTATTCCACATATTAATTTATCATATATTATTATGTATAAATAAAAATCGCGTATATCTCGTTACTTATATAACTGTATAAACTTATATAGGTTCATATGGGTTTATTTGCCGAAGGCACAAGGTATCTTTATTGTATCTGTGTAGTTTGAGGAAAGGGCCCATATTGTAGGTAAATTGGTTATTGAATGTTTGATAACATCATTCATAATATATAGGAAGGAGCATTTAAATATACTCAAATATTAACTCCGAATGATTTAGATCGCTTTCCGGAAAACTTATACATATATTAACAATACATTTCTACCCTTTTAAATGATTAAAAAGGACGATTTACATAAGCGTTTGGTATAAAAATAACTAATTAACACAATACTGATTTTGAGAAATGTGTTTTATGATTTTGTAAACTTAATTATTTATTTTATATAAAAAGAAAATAGTCAAATTCAAAACCTTGAATAATTAAACTAGATCTCCATTTTATATATCTATTATAAAATTAATAAACTATTGTACGTTTCACGTAACTTTACAATTACAAAAATCTATCTTCTATCTTATGAAAAAAATTAATTACATTTTATGATTGTTAAACATACCGCTAATTAACGCATCAAAAAGAATTAAGAAACTTGTGTGTTCATTTGAATAAATCCTTTTTCACATTCTATTTTATTAACGATAAAATAGATGAAAATACTTAGACTCTCTATAGAAATGAGCAGAATATAGGTTTCTTGCTCGTTCTTGTGATGCTTTTTTTGTGGGCTTTCCTACTCTAGAAGAATAAAAGATGTGACTAATCAAAAATGCTTACATTAAGTTTATTTCAATAAAGTCTGTTTCTATTTAGTATCTGAGCGATCAATAGTTGCATTTCGTATACCTACGCATATTAAGTAAGTATCATTATCAAACAGTTGTTATTTATCATACGAATAACACAGCTTACAAACCAAAATATTTACATATCTCCATAACAGAATTGTATTCGTAACCACTACATTATAACAACGATAGTAATAACTCGTGTACTAGGAACGTCGGATAATTAACATTCCTAAATTGAATATTATGCAGGAAATCAACTATTTCATTTTGGTTCGGATTTTGTTGTTGTAAATTATTAATCAGCAATATTTTTATCATTTGGTTTATACGATTATTAATTTTATTTTAGAATTTTTCATAGGAAAGCTAACGAGCTTTGTGTACACCTTAAGTGATTACCTCCGTTCTTGAATACTCACAACTTGTACTGCTTCCTGGAAATAAAACTTTTTATTACATAGAAAATCGTCCAAATCACGAAAAAAATGGTAGTCCATCGGAGCAAGGTCTGGCAAGTATGGAGGATGATATATGGTTTTTAACTGCAGCTCCTGTAGAATTGCAAAGGTTTTTCGGGCAGTCGGTCTTACGTTATCATAGAGCAATAATGAGAAGATCAATTTACAAGTCGGCGTTGTTTCACTGCCATTTTAACACAAATATTAATGTTATTTTTAGATTTTTTTATAGTATGGCAAATGAGCTTGCGATTCACCTAGTGATTACCTCCATACTTGAATATCCACAACTTCAGGAGAATTGCTGATGCGCTGATGAAAAGCTCTCCTTTTTAGAAAAAAATAGTAAGGCAGAAGGTGTCTGGAACCACGTCATGCGAAACGCGAGGTAAGTGGTAGACGAAGAAAAGAAGAGGTATTTATTTATTCTAGAGTAGCCAATTTCAATCGCATTAATGATAAAAAAAATCTAGATGTTATCCCGTAAGTTAATGTAGACTATTGGAGTAGGGGAGTAGGTAGGGATTGTTAGGCATGGGGGCTAGTGGGCCGATTACTATATACTGGTTCAAGTAGCTTTACTACAGAATTAGTCAGAATTAAATAAGTATAACAATATCAGTGCTGCATTTCTCTTAGCCATTATCGATTATTCCTTGTAACATATAGTTTGATAGGTTATATTGTTGTACTAAAAAGCCATTGAGTAAAGTGACACTTGTCTTCCATGACGAAGGGCCCTCGAACTATATAGGGAGGGGAATAGGGATTCATTGTATCGTTTATTAAGGTGAAGCCTGTACCACTAGTAGATAGGGCAAATTTGTTTTATATATCGCTATTGGATATTATTTAAGAATCGCAAATTAATTTATATCGAGAGAAATATATTCTCCTAAAAGGCAGACAATACGCCTATTTGGCAATTATTTAGAAAGGAATTGTAATTGAGTGGTGATAATAACTTACCATTAGATGAGCTGCATGTTCTATCGGGCTACACTTTGTACGAAATCATCTATGTAGGTACATCTGTCTCACCTATTAATTAAAATTATGTCTTTATCGATTTATATTTTCAGATATATCCATGAGGAATGAAGTTTAATCCAAATTTAATTTTTTTTACGTCATAGTTTCTAATTATAATTTCATAAGTTACAATGATGAGATTACCATCCATATATTATATAAAAAATCACGAAATGCGTGTACCTTTCTTGTATATTATTATACAAGATTCAGAGAATACAATCTGCTAATAAATTAGTACAACATATTAATGAAAATCAACATAATTGCTTGTAAAGCTTGCCAAACTAACATTCTCTAAATATAATACAAAACTAAAAAAAGTAAATAGGTAAGGGCTGGACGCACATCGTAAAATCATACGAGAAAACTTATTGGGGACCATACTTTATTGCTGGTATCATGACATAGCTGATCCCTCGTAAAAATATGTATCGGTATTGTTAGAAAAATACGACGGTGAACTTATGTTAACACAGATCCGGGCCTACATGGTAAAATGGACTTAAAAATTGTGGGTTTTAGGTCGTTTTGGCGTGAGTTTCGCTTGACTTGCTGATTCGGGGATATGATGCGCGGTACGTTGAATAAAAGAGTGTGAAACAGCTATAGAAATATATAATTTTGTTCGCTAGATTGTCAAATGGTTTATCTAGACGATGTTATGAATATATTAAACTACTTTTACTACACAAGATTCATTTTCATACTAATATTTTAAAAATATATAATGAAATATTTATAAATTATACATGTCAATGTTTTTAATTAAGTAAGTACTCCTGAACACTGTAGTAAGATTTGATTGCCATCTATATAGCCATCTATATAGTTCTTTCTTGAATTTATTTCGACATAAATTTACAATTTCACTTGGCAATTCTAAAGGTCTATTTAAATGTGTGATGAAATTAGTTGTAACAGAGGTACATCAGCTGATGACTGATAGTGTGGTGTCACTCGAAAATATTACATACATATAGTAGAATGCCAGAATAATATTTGGAATGCACTACATTCTATGCGATACCTAAATCATTGCGATTGAGACGCGACGTGTACAGAGGATAAATCGTAGCGTATCTTTCCAACTGAACGCCATTCGGCACAGCGTCCGGCCAAGCACTCGGTAAATATTTGAGAGTTCCACGTTTTACAATTTACACCCATCTCCTAAACTCTGAATGGTTTACGTTCTATCAAACACGATGGAATTCTGTAATTAGAAATGTTTTAGTGTTCCCCCTTATTGCCATTGCTTAATTGACGATGTCAAATCGATTTAAATGTTTGTATAGGTACCGATTTTGCCACGTACCTATATTGAATGTGTTTTAGTTATTTGAAATTCGTTACATCTTTTTATGTGTATCTAAATCAGCCAAGGATTTCTTGATTTGTTAAGGGTGATGATTTGGTATCTACCAAGATGATGGATGTTGTAATTAGTTTTAATGGTCAACGACGTTGAAATAAATTAGTATAAATACTTTTACAAAAAGAAATTTACATAGATATTATATAGAATATAAAACATTTGATCATAACATAAATATATTCATACAAAATTGCTCATAATATTGCTAACTATATTAACAAAAACAGACCAGTATTTTTTTAATCTTTAATAACAACTATTTAATAACCTGTTTTTATACAATCATAAAGAAAATTTAATAAATGGTGGTTTATCCAAGGAATTCTTCTAATTCGTCTTTCAGTATCAAAGAACAATCAATAGGATAGGTTCAGGATGGTAATTCCAGATATTTTTTATTTATAAAATTGTACTGACTAACGTGCTGTCCTTACTGATCGATGTTCACATGTTAGACAAATCAATCAGTCAATTAGTTAACGTTAATCGGTACGTCAGTCTGTACATACCTGCAATATAAGTATCAGTGAGAATATTTTTACAAATTTTCAAAAATAAATTCTCCATTAATTTTTACAGACAGTACATCAACTGTTACTTAAAAAACACTGTAAATATAAATAGATGAATCCTAACATATATTTATCTATAAATTTATTATTATAATTGTATTAATAGATTAAAATCAATACTACAATATATATTACAGTATCCCGCTAACAAGTATCAATTTCAGTTTTGGTGTACTTACACCTACACGGCACCCTATTATGTAAATCACAAATTAGCAATGTATTAACTCAATCAGTTAGTTGTAATATGCTATAGTAGAATAGAATCTGTTCGATGGAATGAGCGGTCCATAAATCTCTATTAGTAGGCGGAAATCCGAATAACAAATGTCTAAAGTCCGAACCGGGAAAGTTGGCTTACGGGCTAGTTCAATTTATGCGTAAGTCCCACGGATTAATACGAAATAGGACAGCTTATTTTGTAATATCATGGAATATTGTCCAACGATATTAATCTATTATACTTTGAGTAATTTAATGTTACGGTTTATTTAATTACGAACCAAAATCCAATTATAATAAATTTACTATTCATTGGTTAACTCACGACGAAACTATTTCGAAACATACATTAGAAATTTTCTTTTAGTAATTAATTAGATTATGACTACTAAACAAAATACTACTAGTATTTTGTTATATCTATATCTTAGTAGTCTATATCATCTACTTTTCTTGTAGTTATAGTTATAATTTTATTTAGTAACTATAAATAATTATCGTCTAGTTTTCTTTGTCAATAAAAATATCGAAAAATTGATATGAAGTGAAAACTGGTTTTCTGTTTGCGTGTTTAGTTTTCAAATAAAAACATTTGGCATAATTAGGATGTTTATAGACTATGTTGTTGAAAATGTTAAACTCTCTATTATACTCATTATACTCTAATTATTTCTATTTAACCTGTAGTTTGATCAATAGATCAAAATGTAGGTCAAGTATAGAGTAGGAAATGTGCCTAAAGATAAACGTTTTTTCAGTGTACTACATATTCCAATTTACTAATTACTTTATTAATAAAAGAATATATTGCATCGTATCATTTATACGATGCAATCTATTATTCTATATCTATTAGTTTATTAATCCATCTGTTATTTATTGTTGTACATAGTTTACTTAGCATTTATAGCTGGCGTTTATAAATGAAGAAGACATTTATTCATTTGCATTCCATAGGTCGTATCCCTCAGGCGGGAGTTGGCCTTCAGCCGCTCCATAAGGCCTTCCGCGGATTTGGAGTGCCATCTACGCTCGCCCCCTATCGTCCGGTGAAGTTGTAAAGGCTAGCAGCTAACAGCATTAGAGTAGTCCGAACAAATGTAGCAGAAAGGCGACGCAAGACCGTGGCTTTTACAGACTTTAATTATTTTCTATAATATATTTCTAATCTGTGTGTATATGTACTTAATTTATTATTTACAAGTTGTCTGTTAAATATTTACTATTACATTATTTAAAAAAAATATAAGTAGTTTTTTTTTAAGTTGTATATAAATATTTTACCCTACTGTATATTTTTCTAATATTTCGGTAGTTTATTATGTATTTCCATTAATGTTATCAGAGGACTAGATACTAGACAAAGTATGTTTGAAACCTGATTTTTAATGGTATAAATTAATAAAGTTTTATATCCTCTCTTTTTTGTAGAAATCAGGATATTTGCGATCATATTTACACACTTCCAATATATAAATACATGGAAGAGTTAGTGTTTATTATTGATAAAATGATTTTGACAGCTACCTCAAAAAGGACAGAATCGTTCGATATAATACCTCCAGCTACCTTTTACTATGCAGCACCGATAGAATATCAGTTTCGGTGGAACTTCTTTCCGTTTACACTAAGATTGCGGAATATACTACTTACCGAGGATTTTTTCAGGTGAGCTGTATTGTTTGCTACCATCGTGATAAAAAGAAACACGCATACGAAATTGATTATATAGTTAATATCTAAATATATATAACTCAAAGGTGACTGACTGACTGAAATAGTGATCTATCAACGTATAGCCCAAACTACTGGACGGATCGGGCTGAAATTTAACATGCAGGTAGATGTTATTATTATTATAATTTTGATTAATTTGATTGGGGGTACCCAAGGGGATAAAATAGGAATTGAAAGTTTGTATGAAACTTTGTCAATTTTAACTGAGACTTTGCATGCATAAAACTACTATGACGTAGGCATCCCCTAAGTATGGATTTTGATAAATTCCACGCCTAAGGGGATAAATTAACGCGAGCGAAGCTGCGAGCAAAAGCTAGTAACGTATATAATTTAATGTAACTATAATATGCATTGCATTATCAATAGTCAGCATTTCTCAATCTCAAATTTCCCTATGCCATTAAATCCTAACCTTCAACAAATTTATACAAGAGAGTAAACAGATTCCATCCTTCCTAAATATCGCATCAGATAGCAGACTAACAGCTATATCAACATTTAAAAGGGATAGTGATTTATGTGAGGTGCCAGAGCGATTACCATCGAAGAGGCTACCCGTTCGGCGATGCCCGTGCATTTCAATTACTGCGCCGGGGGGTCTACCACTGAATAATGTATGTTGCTTTGATTGAAACGCTCCTGCCGTGGTACTGTTAATATCTGGTCAAACAGTAATGTCTATTATATAATCAACAGATGTTAACTGTTATACTTCGGGATTTGTCAGGGAAATTACTATAAATTGATTATTTGTAGTATCACGTAAGTGAAAGGAAGCCATTTTTGAGGAAATGAATTTATTTTAATGAAAGATTCTGATAGTGCTGATCATAACAATATTTTTTTTATAAATATAAAATGGAACAATGGCTAAAAGTGACTCTTCTATTTGCCTATTAGGATTAGAGAAATATAGGAAGAAATAAACAAATATTCTTTTAAGTTTATAATAGTTAAAATTAAATTACTCGTAGCTAACAATGTTTTTTTTCAGAAATATTTTAATAGAATTTCATGCTTTTCTGTCAGTACACTGACAGAAAAGCATGAAATTCTCAAAAAGTGGGGTATAAAGATCACTATTAATATTTATATTTATAGTAGTCTCGGTGGTCTACCGGTTTAGCACACTGTCTTACTTCCGGTGGCCGCAGGTTTGATTCCTAGTACGCTACAAACATTTGTATTTGTGAACATGATTGTTTGTATCGGTGTGGGTGATTTTTATGTATATTCAAAAGCAACAATATTTTTATCTATCCAACGTGTAGTTTCTGAGATAAGAGTGCTCCAAAAAATAAAAATTATCATTATATTACGGTAAATTATTAGATTGCGACATTTGATTTCGTATTCTATATTCTGTGGTATTCTGTAACAGTCACATAATTGAACAGATAAAAAAAATAACGATTTTCTCGTAATATTTACACCATTTTAGGATCTCATATGATATCAGCATCGCGCATATGGTCAACGCAAATATTCCAAATTGAAATTTCAAATGGGGACACATTTAAAACGAAATGTGCTTACGGCACGCGTGCCTTGTAATAATAAAATTCAGTGTTATTGGCTCCGAATTACGGCATAATGTTTATTCACAGCATTATTTTTATTTATAGAGAGTGTCATGGACTTGTGGTTTACTACGGTAACATAGAGCGTAAGGTCGTGACTTCAAGTCTGGTGGAACAAAAGAAATTATTTGGCAATTTATATTCATTCCTAACTGATACCGGATTGTTAGTCAAGATGGAAAAAATCGTTAGCAAAGTACTATATCTATAGGCGCCAGCCTATAACAGTAACGGGAGCCATCCCGTTACTATGTATATGTACCCAAGCAATGTGAGTATATTTAGAATTACCACAGATAACATAATATTATATAGAATTACTATCTTCACAGAGTTGGTATTTGACAATGCCTTTTACTACTCTATTAAAGATATAAGTCGTGAAGGTATAATATTTATTGGGTGCAATTACAAATGATATTTATATAAAATATTATTTTTGTTTCCTGTTTGTTTGTAATCAATCAATCCGGAACCTAGGGCTTGCTTCAGAAAATCAAACTTCGTAATAAGTTAACAAAGTTATCGTTTATTTTCCATTAGTCACTCCAAAGTTATTAATTATAATCAGTCATAATAATTAATTTCTGGCATGACATACTTATACGAATATTTTTTAATATAATTCTATTGGGTTAATAGGCAGTGAGTAATTTATTATTTGGTAAACTACACATTCAATATCTACGATCTTCGAATATCATTGAGATTTCAGTTAAACACATGCCAATCTATACTGAATTGTAATTATGTAGTAAAATTGGTCGTTTTAATATATAATTAATAATAATAATAACTGAGGACAATTTATATAGGCCAACTAGTGCTAAAGAAACAGAGCCTCTATTATGGATAAGCAACTGATAAATACGAACAATCGTATTTTTATATTTAAAACGCGATGCTTCCGTACCATGTAATTTCAATAATATTCTATTGATTTTATATCATTCGTATGTATGTTAGTCTGTAAGGTATTTATAATATGAGCCATTAGTAGCCTGAATTATAAATAAATAAAATAAAATAGTCTAGTCATTTCTAGTTTTATGACTATACAGCATACAATCTTTTTTTTTTTTATTTTAAATACAATTTTCCACAGACATATTCGTCTATTATTAGTATTATTATATTTCTTTAATTTGCACTTTTGTACAACTCCAGAGGAGCCTCCAGTCGAGATGTTACAATTTGCCCAACAGTGGCATCGAGGCAGACCTTATCCGTCTAGCCCAGAACCACCGCTGGCCGGCCGGGACACCATGCAGTGTCACCTATCTTTATTAGGAGCCAGTTACATTTACCAATATGCATATACAATTATATAAATCTTACACTACTACTTATTTCACAGTTTTCATTACATTGTGTTGTATTGTTACATTATGAATTCTTACATTGCATATACAATTACATGAAATCCTATTTTAACACTATTTTCAAAGTTCACTATTTGTTATAGTCCAAGTTTTGTTTAATTATTGTTGATTGTTTAATTTCACAGTTCACTTTTTGTCGTAATTCGGGTTTTTTTTTATTATACTTTTAGCGAGCATGGTCCGGCCTTTCCACTCCAAAGCGTCCCGCTGATGCATCAGCCGTTCCGGTTTTCTAGGGGCTGATTATTTTAGCGCAATCAGCGCATCAACGATCAGCATACAATCTGTAAACCTATATAAGTGACAGTGTCATATATTCCCTATACATAATAGTATTTGACACAAATTCTAACAGGCATGTATATATATTTAAAATATAAATAATACTACTAAATACTTTTCGGTACTCGTTGTCTATCAAATATATATATATATATATATATATATATATATATATATATATTTGTAATTATAATTGTAATGACTGTTTGTACCAAAATAAATTAAAAATATATATATATATATATATATATATATAAACACCTCTTTGGGCACTTTGTTGATCACGCCACAACCTACACACTTGCTGATTCCACCTTTTGCACTGAATAACTTGACTCCTATCGCGTATATCTCAGGCGGTATGGCAACGTCGCATTCTATTTTGCGATGTGGCCATATATATTCGTCGATAGTACGATATACTCGACACTTTTTTTACTAATAATTCGTGACTGAATGGCTCCGAACGGCTAAATTTTTGGTATACACAAAGACTTTTTGGCTCTGAATATATTTCAAAAATCAATTAATTATGTTGATCACTTTATATACTCGTCCTTACTGCGATACTTATTTTCATCCGAATATATATAGATACCGTAACGGTCTATCAATTATGACTTTATTAATTTACTAATGTAGATATTTTATATTCGCAATGCTCCATACATGCAAGCTCCAGCAACGGTGGAGGCAGGGTCCCCCCTGCACCGTACACCGCACCCCGCGCACACAAACAAATTAGATATTTTTTGAATACACAAAGACTTTTTGGCTCTGTATATATATTTCAAAAATCAGTTAATTGTGTTGATCACTTTATATACTGGTCCTTACTGCGATACTTATTTTAATCCGAATATATATAGATACCGTAACGGTCTATCAATTATGAATTTACTAATCTACATATTTTATATTCGCAATGCTCCATACATGCAAGCTCCAGCAACGGTGGAGGCAGGGGGGAGCACCGTACACCGCACCCCGCGCACACAAACAAATTAGAATAAATTAAATTCATAAGATTATTTATATATTTCGACTGCCTCGGTGGTCACACCGCTTTACATCCGATGGCCGCGGGTTCGATTTCTCGCACGATGCAAACATTTGTACTCATCGGTCATCGATTGTTTTCATCGGTCTGGGTGTTTTATATGTATATTATATATGTATTTACAAAATAAAAATATCTATTTATATCAGTTCAGTATCAGTCTGTGTTAATTGTCCAGGGTTATTTATTATATTTTTATAAACGGTTATCTTTTTCCATCGCACCGCTCGCTATCGACAGTGAATTCATAGAAATGTCACTCTAAAAACAAAAATAGTTTTGTGTTTTGTATTTCAAATACTAAATGCAAAATAGGTATTTTCAAAATACTTTTTAAAAATTAAGTACCTTTTGAATTTTTGTCCAAACCTCAGATATTTTATTTATTTTAGGTATATCAATCATTACATAGTAATATAAAAACAAAGTCGCTGTCGCATCTAACAGTACATAAACAAAGAAAGAAGACTTTGGCTCTGATACCGTAACGGCCTATGAATTATGAATTTATTATACCTAATCTAGATATTTTATATTCGCAATGCTACGTACATTGTAATATCCGCCTCCATTCATTGTAACGGTGGAGGGACTAAATAGTTGAATAAAACTGAATAAGCAGTTGCTCCACTCTATAGGTACTGCGTCGTCGTCGTATGCTGTTCATTTTTTCACTCGTTTTGGCGCCAAGAGAGGGTCACATAGTCGTGGTCAAGTTAAGAACTTATAATTTAATTTTGATAACAATAGATACAAGTAAAAAGTAGGTATTATATTAATGTACGTAAGTACTGTACTTAAAAATATTTATTCTTTATTGTACATTTGAAAAACTTAACACTTAAGGACTTGTACATATACACGTACATACTGCCATTTTCTCTTAAAGACATCCAGAGAAGCACTATTTATCAAATACGCGGGGTGCACCGACCTTTGACCTTATAACACCTGATTCGCGCGTAACGAATTACATTGCTTCTTTTTGGTATTTTATAGTGGATATGTCACTATAAAATATTATTATTTCTTTAGATTATGACATAATAACATAGTTTACATGATTTTAAGGGAAACATACGATAAAAAAAAATCCCGTAAAATGTAAAAGATAAAAAATGGTTATTGTTGGTTATCCTTAAGAGATAGACATATACCATCACGGACTTTTTTGTTGACCTTATTTTGATACATCTCAAAGCACTAGACAACACGCATTTTCATTAAACAGTATTGTATTTTTTTATTTCTTTAACTTTAATGCACAAAAAAATTTGTACATGTGGCGGACTTAATATTTTGCCGCGTTATTTACCAGGCAACCATGAGTGGTGCAGCGAAAGATTATTGGCGGTGCACTAATATAAATAAGAAATGTCAAAAAAAGATTTATAAAGATAATAAAGATAAGCAAAATATAAATTTCTATAAAAAAAATAAATGTATAAATAAATACATAATGATCCGATAATCAAATTATAAGTACAGTCTCAAATTGAAAGTAAGAAAATCAGAAAATATAGAGAGAACTATATGGATATAACAGAAAGATGTGAAAAAAGGAGAAGGACAGTAAAAAAGTTACAAATTTAAATAATGTTCCCGCAATTTCTGTTTAAATGAATTTATTACATTATTATATATATTAGGCATACGACTAGCCTTATGACTGTTACTTTTTTTTTAATCTATACATCTATACATGTAAATAAAATTGGAGTGTCTGTTTGTAATATTGAAATAACCGTTTTTTACTACTTGCATATGAATATAAATACGGTACATACACCAAAATAACATATTTTACAAGTTTTGTCTGTCTGTCTGTCTGTTTGTTCCGGCTAATCTCTGAAATAGCTGGACCGATTTTGACGGGACTTTTTTTGGCAAGTAGCTGATGTAATAAGGAGTAACTTACGCTACTGTTATTTTAGAAAAATAAAATAAAATTTCACGCGGACGAAGTCGCTGGAGTTAGTCTATAGATATACCGAGATTTAATGTTTAAGTTGCTATTATGTTGTTGACAAAATTTTACTGTAATGTTACTATTACGTTATCCTACACAATTTGTATTATTTTGGATCAATAAATAAATAAATAAATAATAATCTATACATCTATACATTTAATAAAAATTGGAGTGTCTGTTTGTAATATAGAAAAAACCGTTTTTTACTACATGCATATGAATATAAATACGGTACATACACCAAAATAAAATATTTTACAATTTTTGTCTGTCTGTCTGTTTGTTCCGGCTAATCTCTGAAATGGCTGGACCGATTTTGACGGGACTTTTTTTGGCAGGTAGCTGATGTAATAAGGAGTAACTTAGGCTACTTTTATTTTAGAAAAATAAAGTTAAAAACCACGTGGACGAAGTCGCGGGAACAGCTAGTGTATAATATATTAGAGATACCTACGTGTTTTTTTATTGATGACTAGCTGTACACGGGATTTCGTCCGTGTTGAATTTAACTTTATTTTTCTAAAATATAAGAAGTTAAATTCCACGCGGACGAAGTCGGGTGTACAGCTAGTTGTCGGTAGTCTAGCGATTTAGCTAGCACACTGCTTTGATTCCTGCTTGGTGGTCGAGGGTTCGATTCCTCGCACGCTGCAAACATTTGTATTCATGAGTATGATTGTTTGTAACGGTCTGGGTGTTTTCTATGTATAGATAATATATATGTATTTACGAAAAAAAACTTTGTATTTATATCAGTTGTCTAGTACCCATAACATAATCTTCAGCTAGCTTAACTTGGGTCTAGATGAAGCTGTGTGAATTGTCCTGAGATTACTATTATTACTATAATAAATCTTTTCAAATCAGCCGATGTTTATTTTTGCCATAATACGTGCTGTTACCATGTGATAATATTACGTACGTACTTATTAAACTATTAACTTATTATTAAATTGTTTGTAACGGTCTGGGTGTTTTCTATGTATAGATAATATATATGTATTTACGAAAAAAATCTTTGTATTTATATCAGTACCCATAACATAATCTTCAGCTAGCTTAACTTGGGTCTAGATGAAGCTGTATGAATTGTCCTGAGATTACTATTATTATTAATTGGTACACAGGTAAACTACTAACTAGGCCATATTGGTGTTGTTTGTTATGGTGAAAAAACTAGTAGGTATATATATAAGTTTCACGTACAATTTCAAAGACTTATTTCTTGAAAACTACTGGCTATTCTGAAATAAAACTTTAGTGTTTGTATATGTAATGTTTGCATATAAAATATGATTAAAGGTTACCAGTGTATTTACACTTTTACTGAACAAACAGAGTTGTTTAATACTGAAAATATTGTGTGGAAGGCATCAATTACTTTCAGTGCATGTATAGCTTTTCTCTTTTCCTAATTATTATTATTATTAAGTTTAAAGTGGTTGAATTTTACGTAAGGGGTTTTTATACATTATTTCTAATGTACCATTTATTTTAAGTTTTTTAAACTCTATTCATCGAGACCTATCTAATGAGTCCAAACACGATATTTCTGCTGTAAGTTTTCGAAGAGTATGTTCATCATCTGATAATACTGGTGCCAGCATGAAGTCAAGGTTAACAGATAACTAATTACTTTTATTTCGTCAAAATCTTTAGATTACGTATAATAAATTCATAATATCGCTACCTATTCAAATCAAAACAAGTATTAGGTACTTCATGTACTAGTATATAAATTCATCAACACACAAGTAAATGATTTTTAAATATATTCAGAGCCAAAAAATCTTTGTGCATTTAAAAAAAATGCCGATACGGATTCACTATTGCAGGAAATTGTTGAAAAAATATATATCGAGTATAGGTATCTACTACTATCGACGAATACATTTGGCAACAACGCATGGTCTCGGTCGGAACGGCAACATCGCATATTAGAATACAAAGATAGTGGTAGAACGCGGAACGGCAACATGTTGCCGTTCCGCCACGCTACCGTTATAGTGGTAGAAAGAGAGAGACAGTGGAATCAGCAATATCTACGGATCGTGGCTGGATCAACTAAGTGTGCAAATGTAAGTATATATATATATATATACTTACATTTGTCTTTAATTCAAAGGAAATATAAATAATGAACGCATCACATTTAAAACAGTATAAATAGTTAATAATTTAATAATAAGTTAATAGTTTAATAAGTACGTACGTAATATTATCACATGGTAACAGCACGTATTATGGCAAAAATAAACATCGGCTGATTTGAAAAGATTTATTATAGTAATAATAGTAATCTCAGGACAATTCACACAGCTTCATCTAGACCCAAGTTAAGCTAGCTGAAGATTATGTTATGGGTACTAGACAACTGATATAAATACAAAGTTTTTTTTCGTAAATACATATATATTATCTATACATAGAAAACACCCAGACCGTTACAAACAATCATACTCATGAATACAAATGTTTGCAGCGTCCGAGGAATCGAACCCTCGACCACCAAGCAGGAATCAAAGCGGTGTGCTAGATAAATCGCTAGACTACCGACAACTAGCTGTACACGCGACTTCGTCCGCGTGGAATTTAACTTCTTATATTTTAGAAAAATAAAGTTAAATTCAACACGGACGAAATCCCGTGTACAGCTAATCGTCAATAAAAAAACACGTAGGTATCTCTAATATATTATACACTAGCTGTTCCCGCGACTTCGTCCACGTGGTTTTTAACTTTATTTTTCTAAAATAAAAGTAGCCTAAGTTACTCCTTATTACATCAGCTACCTGCCAAAAAAAGTCCCGTCAAAATCGGTCCAGCCATTTCAGAGATTAGCCGGAACAAACAGACAGACAGACAAAAATTGTAAAATATGTTATTTTGGTGTATGTACCGTATTTATATTCATATGCAAGTAGTAAAAAACGGTTATTTCAATATTACAAACAACAGGCTTCAACATTCTCAAGTACCATAAAAAAGATGTTTTTATTAAAAACAAGGTGTTCCCGCGACTTCGTCCGCGTGGAATTTAACTTTATTTTTCTAAAATAAAAGTAACCTAAGTTACTCCTTATAAATCAGCTACCTGCCAAAAAAAAGTACCGTCAAAATCGGTCCAGCCATTTCAGAGATTAGCCGGAACAAACAGACAGACAGACAGACAGACTAAAATTATAAAAATTGTTATTTTGGTATATGTACCTTATATATATTCATATGCATGTAGTAAAAAACGGTTTTTTCAATATTACAAACAGACACTCCAATTTTTATTAAATGTATAGATGTATAAATTATTATTTATTTATTTATTTATTTATTCATCCAAAATAATACAAATTGTGTAGGATAACGTAATAGTAACATTACAGTAAAATTTTGTCAATAACATAATAGCAACTTAAACATTAAATCTCGGTATATCTATAGACTAGCTGGCCCCAGCGACTTCGTCCGCGTGAAATTTTATTTTATTTTTCTAAAATAACAGTAGCGTAAGTTACTCCTTATTACATCAGCTACTTGCCAAAAAAAGTCCCGTCAAAATCGGTCCAGCTATTTCAGAGATTAGCCGGAACAAACAGACAGACAGACAGACTGTACTATGCTATACTATGTATTGATTGATATACCTAAAATAAATATAATATCTGAGGTTTGAACAAAAACTCAAAGGGTAATTTATTTTGAAAAAGTATTTTGAAAATACCTATTTTGCTTTTAGTGTTATAGTACTTTAACTGTTATGTTTTAAGTAACAATGTTTAATTATAATTAATACTACTGCACCAACACTCCGATCGTGCAAAAAAATTTGCTGTTTCATTATTTTTTAGTTCAATTAGTGGTCTACCTAAGTTCTGGGCTAAGGGGGGGGAGAGTCATGACGCCCCCATGACTCCCATGACCTCCATGACGCTCCCCCCTGGATCCGCCGTTGCGTCTTCTCTTTATTCGCTCAGTAACGTTGTTACAAAAGAAAAGATTCCCATCCAAAAAATAACAAGTATTGAGGTTTGATCTGGAGTCACGTTACTCCAGACTGATTTCTATAAATATTTAGATTAGGTAGACTATTATTTTTGAAATACTAGCTAGACATTATTAAGTTACTGTAGCCATAATGTAGTAGCCCAAACGTGCCAATGAGGAAGCCCTTGGCAAATGCTGCACCCTGATTGGCCCGTTTGAATTGGATCAAGAACTGCTCGTATGCCAAAAAGGTGGATTTGTATAAAATCGTGTATAAATCGCTTAATTATTATTATTACTCGTCGTGACAGTTGTGGCTCAAAACGGATCAACATTTATATATGGTCATCTGGCATTAGATCAACAAAAGGCCTCCGGATCAACAAGTGAAAAAGGATCAACAAAAAACTACCTATACGGCACGTCTGAGCCACAAAGTGCCCAAGGGGATATTTATATATATATATCATATATTTAAATATTGGAAATCTTTATTACAGCAAGAGAAACCAGTTTTTATCAGTGTGTCGCAAAAAGTATGTGGAAGGTCAAACTTAATGTAATCCTTACTAATAATATAAATGCGAAAGTAACTCTATCTGTCTGTCTCGCTTTCCCGATGAAACCACTGAACGGATTGAAATTAAATTTGGTACACAGATAGTCTAGACTCTGACAAAGGACAGGCTACTTTTTAATACGAAAAAAGGGTTGTAAGGGGTTGAAGGAAGAGATGAAAGTTTATATGGAAGTATTGTCATTTTACGCAGACGAAGTCGCGGGTGCAGCTAGTATAATATATACAGTTTACAGTAAGGACAATCTTAATGCGTGCTAAGCAGAGCCGTCATATCCACGTGAAAGCTATATTAATGTCAGCAACAGAGATCCGAACATTGCTCGTCCCCTGCCTTGTACAAAGGTTGTGACAACTCGAAGGGTCCTGTTTCTAGACCAATTGAATCTAAACTGACTCGCAAACGTACGCGGATGTTAAATCAATTGATGCACGATGGAGAGGAATAAGCAGTATTTTCGACATATCTTACTGTAAAGGCAAAAATGCTGTTCAGGCCAGAAAGAAATTGGCCGATGTGTGTGGAGAAGGTGTGCTAACAGTACGCCATTGTCAGAACTGGTTCGCTAAATTTCGATCCGGCAATTTTGATGTCGAAGATGCACCACCCTGGGAAGGCCGGTTGAAGCTGATAAAGGCATTGGTTGATGCGAACCGGTGAATCTTTACTTTAATCCATTCATATTATTTATTAAAGTAAAGAATATATAACACTATACATGAAGCTACATTCTCTGTTTAAGTAAAGTCAAAAATGTAGGTAATATTTATAATCGATTTCACTGTATGGTACGTGATAATGCGACTCGAATGCTCAGATGGTAGATGATATTGCGGCTCGAATGATAGATGGTAGGTTTGATGGTTTCAGCAGATTACAGGGTTATTGAAAATGATAGAATTTGCTTACTATCTTAAATTTAATGGTAAATATACTGTGTGGGACTGTGTACAGGGCGCTGGGGTCGGTGCAGCCAACGATGGTGGTAATTAAAGATGCAATATGTAAAAATGATAGTATATTATAAAAATATATGTCGTAACAAACTATATGAAAGCAAGAGCAATACAAGGAATAGTAAAAAGGAAATGAATAACAAAACCATAGCAACCGATATAAAATATAAATATTTAAAAATAAGGAATAGTCGTACCAGCCAGCGGCCCAAATGTAAGGAGTCCTGTACATATACTATTAATTACAAATTTGGTGGAGTAAACAAAATGTACGTTAGATCGATCGGTTGATATTTTATTATATACATATATTGTTACATTACGTTGCGTATTTAAAATTGGATAGGTGTGCGCTCCAATCAGAACGCTACTTTTGCGTTTTGTTGCTGCTTGTGCGCGACACTGTAATAATTAAACTATGGTCTATATTTTACTTGAAATATAGGCAGCAGTTAGAATTTACTAGTTACTCATTCAGTAAGATTCTTTATTATGTGACGACTGAGGTTTATTATTTAAAGTGTAAGTATAAATACATCTATAAACTCAAAGCTAACTGCAACTTCATCTGCGTCAGATATTCCCAATTTTTGCAACATTCCGCTTCTATTCATCGTACCGTGATGTCATATAGCCCATTACCATTCTTGATAAATGGTCTACCCAACACTAAAAGAATTTAAAATCGCATTAGTAGTAACGCAGATTATCCCGAAAAGTTAAACTCACAGACTTTACCTCGTTCAATATTAGTGTAGGTAATGTAATTAGTCATTGTTGACTATACCTAAAAAATACTTTCGAATTAAATACCTACTAATTGAGCGGAACGCGAAGCACAGAGAGAGATAGAGATTTGCACTCTTTGTAACGATACCTACTCCTCTGAAAAGGCTTGACCGGTCGAGACCAAAATTTCATCCCTTTGATGACGGACCTTCATCGTTTACCACTGAAAAAATCCCGATCGGTAGCATTCCGATTAGATTCCGATAGCATTATTATAACTACACATACGTATGTTTCTATATATTATACATTGTATGAATGTAATTCAATAGAAACTCACATAAACTAGAAATTTCAACTTCGTGTTAGCGGGTCGTCTCACCCTTTGTTACCGTATGACTTCACTAATATCTTCATCCCACTACGATCTGTGTCACTTGCACTATTTGAAGTGTAGCATAGTTTCAAGTTAACTGCCTTTAACATTCCAGAACTGCTTGTTACAATGGATTCCTGTGTTCTCTGTACACAGAGATCGATGTCACATACTGCGTCGACACAAAATTGTTGTCAGTTTAGTTTTTAATAATTAATTTAAGAGTCACATTATATCTAGCATATTGCTTGCTTAAATACTTTGTTATGTAATTGTAGTAATAAAAAAGCTGTTGGCCTACCTCATGTTAAATACGTAGTCATATAACTTTTTAATTTCAAATAACATTAATTAAATTCTACTATAATACTATAGGTTATTTACATGCATTATAACATTTGTGAAAGCCGTACTCCAAGTAATTTCTGATCACAAGTACATAGGAAAACAGGTGGAAATATAAGAAATCATTGTTGTAATAAAATACCATTTAACAGATATAAATTAAAATTTCGCATAAATCTTCCATTTATATTTATATTTTTATTGTATGTACTTATAGATGCATATATATACCTATTTAATGATGTGATGTTTCACGGTAATAAGAATATAAAAAAGTACGACTGAATTTCACACTTAAATTATAGGTACTTGAGTCTAAATTTATAGACCCCGCCATCGTTACTTGACAGATTTATAGTTTAGTACCTATAACTGTTGCAGGCGATCTGTCTTCGAATCGAACCAAACTTGAGCTCAGACTTTGGTAAATTAAACTTGTTTTCGCACATCTCAAACGTACAAATTATCTTTATTTCTCGAATGGTGAAGAAATTAAATGAACGTAAATTATGTTTATATATATGTAGTCTAAACAGCTGTATATAGTAATATGCATCTTTACGGCTATAGTTCCAAATGGAATAGGTACAGGCGTTGTCAATTTTCGATCAAATACCCAAAATGACGATAGTTCATCTCTCGAATCAATATGGTTTGTTGGTAGTGTTTTAATTTTTAATTTTATTTAATTAATTCAGGCTACAAGGTTCATATTATAAATACCTTTTAAACAAACGTACATAAGAGATAATAAAAAAATATAAATTCAAATTGTCTCTATGATCACGTCTTAATTACCGGAGTGTCAATCAGAAATATAATTGATGAAGCTTTTTGGTGTCAGCCAGATTAGACTCATGACTTTTGGAAGTTTATAAGATCTAGTAGTAAACCGCTAAGCTACAATGTTATATTGTGATTGTGATACGATGAAATTTCTATCATTAGGAACGGTCTTTACAATGGATTTTCCTAGTATAAAGATACTACATAGCTTAAAATAGCGAAGCTATTAAGTTAAACTTGTGACGGTTCACCTATACCCATAAGTATATTAAAAATATTTAGTTCAAAAGTAGTAGGTATTTGATTTTAAAACAATTCGTTTTGAGACTATATTTCATTAACTAAACATATAATAAATTACTATAAACTAGATTGTATGAGAAACAAATAATTATATATAGAACAATCATATTATTTAAGGAATAAGATATATTATATAATTTTATGCAAAACAGTACAAAATAAATATTACATAAAATCAATTTTAAGAAGTCGAAATTCGTCACCTCAAAACGATAGCTGTGAATGCGCATAGCAACGTAAACCTTATTAACACAAATAGGTACATTGGTAAAAATATGTCTATAAATAGACATCAAAAATGTAACAGGACTCAGTTTCGGAGTGTTCGTCAAAGGGTGCAGGTGATTATGTAATTATTTTATTAGTGATTCCCGCCAATTTCTCAGTAAGTGATTTAATTCTTTTACTTTAAATGCAGTGGTCTAAAATATATTGAGAATATAATATTTAGGATGTGTTTGTGTCAGCTAAATATATATGTGTATATAGGATTATTAAACCCAGTGCATGTATGTTAATTTGACTTATGGCCATAATCCAAACTTCGTTTGATTGTGAGGCATTGGAGTTATAATAAGAATTGATGACTCGATGGTTTGGTGGCTTAGTGCACGCTTTGTTTTCTGTTGTTGCGGGTTCGACTCCTCGCACGGCGTATGTATTGATGTGTATGTTTTGTTTCTATGTATGTGGTTACATAGATAAAGGTATATAGGTATATCAGTTGCCTGACAACCGAGATGCAGCTTTACTTGCCTTGGGCTACGTGATGCTATGTGAATCGTCTAGATTTATTATTATTATTATTAATTGTTAGATATTGGAGTTATAATAATAATTGAGAGCCTCGATGGTTTAGTGGCTTAGTGCACGCTTTGTTTACTGTTGTTGCGGGTTCGACTCCTCGCACGGTGTATGTATTGATGTGTGTTTTGCTTCTATGTAAGTTATGTATGTGGTTACATAGATAAAGGTATATAGGGATTTATATCAGTTGCCTGACAACCGAGATGCAGCTTTGCTTGCTTTGAGCTAAGTGACGCTATGTGAATCGTCCAGATTTATTATTATTACTAAGTGTTAGACATTGGAGTTCTAATAAGAATTGAGAGCCTCGATGGTTTGGTGACTTAGCGCACGCTTTCTTTTCTGTGTTCGCGGGTTCGATTCCTCGCGTGGTGTATGTATTTGTGTTCGCGAGTATGTATGTTTGTAACAGATAGGGGTTTATATGTATGTTATGTATGTGGTTACATAAATAAAAGTATAAAGATATTTATATCAAATGTCCGTTACCCGGGACGCGACTTTGGTTGCCGTGGACTACGTGACGCTGTGTGAATCGTTCAAGTTCGTGTTACTATGCAGATACAACAACGTCTATAATTGTGTGGTTGTGTGCATGTTAGTATTATAAAATTATTTTCTCTAGGTTTTACATGTATTCACTTCCTTTCTATAATTTGTGTAATTTTATTATTTTCTATTATTGTGTTGTGTGCATGTTAGTATTATAAAATTATTTTCTTTAGGTTTTACATGTGTTTATTTTAATTTTTCTATAAATCGTGTGTTTTACTATGTGCTTAGATATTAGGTAATTGTACACCATACAACGGCTAAAATATATATTTAGGTAAATTGTGTTTTTAACATTTTACGTAAGTCATAATCTCCAGGAATTCGTGTATAGGATTATATTAATTTGTTGTTCCATAGGCGTTACACGATTAGACTTTCATACAAGCGGTTGGTACCTACTTCTTGTTAGATGTTAAGTATTTTCTTTATTTTAGAATCTTCAACGATTACAGATATTCTTATACTTAATATAAGTATTCAGATAATAACAAACTTAAGTACTATAAAGAAATAAAAGTAATCTTATGGAGTTATAACAGAACTTTGTTGCAAGTGTGTATCTATTAATAATTCAACTACTTGCCGACGGTAAATATTTCTCTTACTTACTTCATCTATTAATTACTTATTTTAAATATTTTATTACTCACACTGAATAACTAGCTGTGTAGTGTTCCTTTGTTTGTGATAGTAATGTAAGATTGCTATTTCAAATGATGGATATTGCCTGGTTGGTGTTTAGTACATACTCATATATACATTCTACAAAAGTTGTCGCTTGGGGGGTTCTGGTTACTGAAGGCTTCACTAGAAGGAGGAAAATACTTGTATCGATGATTGAACTATTGAAGTGACATTTTCCAATAGTTTTTGATGATATATTATGATCCGTAAATCTCTATGGAGGCTTTAGTAAGGAAATATAATTTCTGTAATAGTTGTGGAAGGTTTCATCAGGAGGAGAGAGAGGCTCTGATCGATGAATCTATGATGAAGTCACATGTTCCATCATTTGAGGAGAGATGGGTCAAAGCTCGTAATGAAGGTTTTAGACCACGATCCCTGTGGAGATTTCTACAATCAATAGGGACTTCTGTTTAGTTGATAACTGTGTGGTTATCTAGGTCTAACACCCTGAACTTTACTATATGTGCGTTGTATGTGTGGTGTATCAATATAGAGATATATTGCTACCCTAGACATATGGTGTTACGTGGGTAAAGGGTTAGGACGCATGCCACATTATTATATATCTAACACAAATTATTACACTGCACAAATATGTATATAATGGATGAATTAAACTGTACTGAATATTAATTATATTAACCAGCAGAAGCAGTAGCAATGCGGTTCAGTATGACTCCCTTATAGATATATAGATATATCTTGCATTTCATAAATAAAGGAATTGTTAAATTATAATATAGAATTATTATATTGAAGTATAAGAATGCATTTATTAGATCACCACCTTTATGTTGAATATATTTTATATGAATAGCATAAATTAATAATTAGGGTTGTAAGAGATTACATTAATATATATGTAATTGTGAATATTATAGGCATTGGGGGGTTTATTAGATGAATTCTGGGAGGTTACCAGAAGTAGTGAAGGTGAGTGTTAATGCATTCTAAAAGGGCCCTTTAAACCTACACCCGAGTCACAAGTCTCGGGCACCACTTGTGGTTCTCTCCCTGAATCATCAGTGGTCGGTATGAAGACTAAATCGTCATCATAACTAGAGGGTTTAATAAACATGTACATATAAAAGTATAATTACTAATTAAGCCGGTATCATAATAAGACTATATTGTTTTCTTATTTACTAAAACTTCAATGTGCTAATACATAAATAACTATAAATAAGATATGGGATCTTAGCATCTCCAGTCATTTCTAACAGTCACCCATTGGGCAACCGGAATCTCATGTGGGCGATGCATTATCAATATTAATATACAATTTTGAATATATTTAAATACATGACTAACTATATATATACCGGTAATAATAATAATATTACATTTTTATTCTACAATCAATTCTTATGGAACTTAGGTTCTTTATTAATTAATATTATTATTTTCTTAGTTCCAGTCAATTCAACAAAATAAAGTTATTTTAAGGTCTTTGGCCTTAATAACAAATACTAATTACTTGAGTGTGAATGCTTAGATTAATAATATTAGGACTCTTAGTCCTGTAATTTATATATATACATACATATATAAATATAAATATATACACATAATTACATTCATGGGCTTTGGTCCTCAATGAAAATATAATTTATGATTATCCATCTTATGGTTACTCAGTTTATCAATTATCAAGCCTTGGCTTTTATATCTAGGACTCCGGTCCTCTATCATATTGACTATCCACCTAGTGGTTGTTCATGCATAACAATAATCCAGGTCACAGACCTCTAACATTATTATCTATATTACTCTGATTATTTCACTATGTGATTAATCAAATATTACTGATTACTATATCAGGACATACAGTCCTTCATATAAATTAAATATTACCTTCTGGTTGATTCTTTATGTAGATCATCCAGACATCTATATTCAGAGTTGGGACTTATAGTTCTCACTTATAATATCTCATTAATATAAAGATTACTTTGCCACGTAAGTAATTCTAATTTACATATAATCAATCATATTAGAGCCTAGCTCTTATTCACAAAATCTAATTCTTAATTCCTCGAGTATTCTTGGTATTAAGTAAATTTATAAACTTTATATGCTATGTTTGTAATATAGCAATTATCAACATTATATATTGGATTGACCAATATTGAGGTGTTGATGGCATTGAGCTATCACACTACTTTATTGTTATTACTTATTGTACTGCAATTACCGGTGATCTCCAATGTCACATTATGGGGCCGAAAGGATTATCCATTAGTAAGTTCTGGTGTTTGAGTGACCTCCTAGTTTCTGTTACGACTCGTACTGTATCTTCAGTCTGATCTCTAATGTCACATTATATGTAGCCGAAGGGTATTCCCCATTAAGTAAGCTACGTGACCGAGTGATGCTGGGATTTAGTTTCGAGATCGGGCAGTCTCTTTGACAGTCTCTCTATCGCCACATAGAACCGAAGGAGTCAATATCCATAAGTAAGCTTCTGTGTCATGAGTGATCCTGAATTCAGTCTCGATCTGCCTCTGGCAACTATATTTTATCTACCTACTTTAAGCATCGCAAGCTTGGTGAAACCACTTGTAATGTTGATTTAATAATATAAACTAATTTTGTTTTGGTGCTGAGAATACTCATCCCATCTCATTTTCAAATGGTGTATATTGCAATTCTACTTTGCATATCCCACCTTATTTATTGAAATCATAATGATTCAATGATTCAATTATATACCTTATAATTATTATTCATAACATATACTCTATATCATAATTATATTATTGAGATATATATTTATCTCGCAGTTATTACTCCATCATATACCAATAAAAGAATCTATAGTTACTACACATACACAACGGGTCCACATTACTAGACGATCACAAATTATTATTTATATGGCCAAAAATGAAAAATGATTTAAAGATTGAGTATCTCTGCATGTGTGATCTATGTATTTAGGTAACTCCGAGTAGTTAGTTAAATTCCTTTTAATTATTTAGAGAGAACTTTCTCTCTTCTTTCTTCAGAGTTAATATTAGGTAGGGGGGGGGGGGGGGAACGTTACAAACTGAGCTTTAATATGTTATGGGTACTACACAATTCTTAGAAATATTTAAATACAATTTTTTTGTTAATAAAAAAACGTATATAATATATAAAGAAAGCACCCAAACTGCCACAAACAAACATACTCATAAATACATTTATTTGTACCGTGCGAGGAATTAAACCCACGACAACTGTAAGTAAAGCGGTCTGCTAAACCGCTGCACTACCGGGGGCGTCATGATAGGTACTACTGAGAAATAATTGTTCGAAACGCTAAACAAATATATACTATCCAGATAATGGATTTTGTGCCCGGAATTGCTAATTATTCGCTGGAGTATAAAATATTATATACAGCTATAACCATACAGCTGCCAACCGAGGTTTTATGGGGGCGGTAAATCTCCTTAAATTGCTGGATGGATTTGAATGAAATTTCATACACATATAGATCATAAACCAGATTAAAATAGGCCACTTTTCATTGTAATTCTTGCAGGGAAACCCCATTGGATACAGCTTGGTTTTCAATAAAAAATACAGCTGACATAAACTAAATGGTGTGCTGGAGCGAATGTAATGTCAGCAGACAAAGCAGCTGTTCTGGCTCGTAGCCCGTCGTGATAAAAATCTGCATACTGGTGAGTGAATTTTTTATGTCTTTATTTTTAGAAGTGCGACTTGGCTTTTAAGTGGAGAAGAAATTATATATTTTTTTCTTTACCTTGTCTTGTTGTGAACGATGAATTCGTTTGATGCTGATTTAATAGCATTAATAGAAAGAAGGTTTTGATAATTGAGAAAACAATAAAATAAACAAAAACAAGAATGTTCTTACTAATATTGTAAATATGAAAGTATAGATGGATGTTTGTTACTTCTTCACGCAAAAACTACTGAAATTATTTTGATGTAACGTTACAGTTACATCACAGAAAAGTTAATGTTACAATGATTTCATTGTGTATATTACAAGGCAGTGAAAATTTAGTAGAACACTAAATTTTCACTGCCTTGTCTCATCCCACAACCAAAACAAAGCGTAAATTAATAAGGTGAGACTTAGTCATAGATATTTATGACATTTTTCAAAGTCTACCTCGGCACGGCATAAGACATCTCCATATAAAAAAGCATGGGAACAGCCACATACATTAAGGTACTTTTAGTTATCGTGATCATAACATTAATACTATCATCTATATATACCATTAATACTATCATCTATATCTATATATACGCCGGTTCTTTCATACATTATCTTTGAAATAGTCGGAATTTATTTATTGCATACTAGCTACTCGCCCCGGTTTCGCACGGATGTACATATATTATACATTTAAACCTTCCTTTTCACTTCAGAATCAGTCTATTTATTCAAAAATCACTTCAAAATCCGTTGCGTAGTTTTAAAGATTTAAGCATACATAGGGACAAACAGTGACAGCGACTTTATTTTCTACTATGTAATGATGATACCTAATTCTTTTAGAAGTTGTAATATGGACACAAATAGTATAACGTATGTATCGAAAATGTGTAACTATTTTCGGGTTGTCACTTGAAATCTATTAATAATAATAATAATCACACAGCGCCATCTAGAACCATTTTAAACTAGCTAAAGCTTATGTTATGGGTACTAGATAACTGATACAAATACATAGATATATATTTTTTCGTAAATACATAGATATTATACATATAAAACATCCTGACCGTTACAACCAATCATACTCAAAAATACAAATGTTTTATCATGGGAGGAATTGAACCCGCGGCCATCGGAAGTAAGGCGGTGTGCGAAACCGCTAGACCACCGAGGCCATCATTCCTTTAAATTTATTACGTACAGTTTTTTATGTGAAATGGTAAACAAGCTAATGCCCATCCGATGGTAAGCAGAAGCATTTAGCCATACAATAAACAGTAGTACGGACATCATGTTATCACGTGACTAAATCGGTCGTGCGCGATTCGAAGGACAAAAATGTTCACACATCCCGTGATTTCACTGCCTTATCTCATCCTTCAAATGAAATCTAACAAAGCAAGCCGCTTGGCGGCTGAAGTGGGTGAGATTGAGGTACCCATATAGATAACTACTTCCAAAGTTTACCTCGGTAACATTTGCACATTAAACATTCGTGAGATACATTCAAGAGACTTAAAATACAATTGAAACTACAAGTGACTCAATTATATAAAGAAATTTTAAAACGTTGTACAATAAGTTAACATTTATCTATACTAATATACGTAAATAATTGACTGCAACAAAATAATAACAAGTACTTAATTTTAAAGCCAGACCGCACCCGTATGGCAAATAAATCAAATTTAGAGCAGTTTATTACATGTTGGTACAGCGGAACTGTTGCTAATCTCTATCAAATTAACTGTATATCTGTTAAAGTATGAAATACGAGCGCGGATACAGAAATTAATTTTAGTCCAAATGGTCGAGATAATGTGAGTTACCGAGTAAAGTATTTTATGGTGAATTATAAGGTGAGAAAGCAATTAGGAAATGTATGAGGGTTTTGCATAAAATTTGAGTTTATCTCAATAAAATTTCACTTAGATCTCATTATGAGTGTTATTAATGATTCGCTTATTATAAAACTGTATTCCACAGGCTTATCCGTCTGAAAAAGATTTTTTGTAATATGAATGGTAAGTGGTAACCATTACCTACGTACACCAACTACGGATATTACGTTATCATATCATGCACGCTATACCGCTCATGCTATTATGTCTTTTTTCTGTAATATCACTGCCCTCTCTCAAATAAAATTTATTTATAAATTATTTCAAAAAGGACCAAAATTCTCCTTAACTTTATTATAATGTATTCAATCGTTATCAAACGGTGATACATTTAAACATAATAATAATAATAATCTTAGCACAATTCACACAACGCCATCTAGTCCCAAGTTAAGCTAGCTAAAGCTTGTGTTTATAGGTACTAGATAACTGATACAAGTACATAGATTTTTTTTCTTAAATACATACATATTATACATAGAAAACACCCAGACCGATACAAACAATCATACACATGATAACAAATGTTTGTGCCGTGCGAGGAATCGAACCTGTGCTAGACCGCTAGACCACCGAGGTTATCAAACAAACATAAGAGCATAGTTATAATAGTTCACATTATAATATTAGTAGCATGAAGAGCATATCATAAATGGTGTTCCAAATATATTAGCAAGAAAGTGCTGACGCATTTATTAAATTCTGTGCACATTAATACCATGTTTCACTATTGACACAGGTAACCCGAATTTAATAGAAAAAATATAGTCATCTACCTGAATAAGAATTTCGAAGACGAAATAAATTGTGCGTTCTTATCAATTTGTCACTCTCTACAAACTTACCTATACACATATTAAAATACTTTTATTCATGGTGTCAACCCTTAACACATTACATGACAGATAGCGACGTAAACTAACCCATGCTGTCCCTTTTCACGCCATCCGAAGGCATGTCTTGTATGGTGAATTTATTCTATTCACTCAGTAACCCTCAAATACTGCGGTGGAATGGAAATATCGAACAACGCCATCTGTGTTCAATTTCATAAACTACTTGGTAGTATTGCGTACAAATCAAGTTATAGGCTGTTTTGTAAGCACGAGTAAATATTTAGTTGAACAGTTGTACACATAGATGTATCGCTCTGTACCATCGTAGTATAACTCTGAGATTAAAAAGAAATTGAGTTGATCATGAATAATTTTAATCTATTTAAATACTTAACAATTACTTGTTACTACTTAACGTTGGCGCATGTTACATATAGAAATTGTAAATTCATTTTAAAGAATCTTTCAGTTTTTCAATTTATTTAGATCTAGATCTTACGTAGGGATGTTTATAGAATTAGTAGACACCAGTTTTTATTAATCTAATAGCTTCTCAATGGTCATGTATATGGCTAATGTTTAATTCAATGTATTAGCAGGTATATATTCTGTTTATATATTTATATTTAAATGGCTTTTTTATGGGTATATAATTTTTGGTCATAACATTGCATCTATTTTTTAATTGTACGAGTTTACTAAATAAAATGATACTATGATAGAATATTCAGTTATTTTAAACTTTAGTATCAGTGTACCCTACCGCAATTCATGCAGGACATATTTCTCTTCCATGTTACGTCATCGGTCTTCATCCCTTCATTCCTATTTAATACTATTATTATATATAGGTATTTATATAGAGTTGTTGTCTCTACCTACTGTAAGTCATTCTACATTGCGCTTGCTGAATAGCTCACTCTATTCTAGAATACGTCGTTTGCAATTAATTATTTAAGCAGGTTTAATTGATTTCGGATGAAATTTCATATTTATAATTAATATTCAGTTACTACCTACATTTATACGTATGTATAAAAGCGAGACCAATATTTGTACCAAGCTTTTACTATATTACTTAAAATGTAGTCAAACTGAGTTATTACATACATAGGATTGCGAGTTACAACTGAAAATGCGTCTACTGCATTGGTCTAATTATGATGATTTTTATTATATCAAATGTTTTGATATTTAATTTTACAAATATACTTCATTGATTATTTATTATTAATTGAATAGCTATTTATTATTCTTTAACTAGTAGTACATAGTAGGTACATATATATTAAAAAGAGTTGATACTGATGAGATAAACGATAAGTCATTTTACATCGCTGTAAAATATTTATAACAAGAGGATGCATGACTCAAAACATTTAAATATGTTTTTATATTTTAAAAAATTAAGCTACAATTAAATGTAACAGTCACCCATTAAAAATGAAATATTCTCTTAAACATTAAATAAAAACATATATTCTGTACCTTCAAAATTCCACAACTTGTTTTGCTGTGTAATCGTTTTAAATATGTCACTTATTCATACAATGCACAGAGCCAATTCACAATTTAATATGCGTGTCACGGCTGTACCGTAGAATTACACATAAAATGCGAGCTCATGTTTACACTTACAAAACTGACACGGTAGTTAATATTGTCATAGTTTTGTCACAGTTAACTGAATGGAAATCGCTACTATTATTTTAACTGCATGTTACATTTGCCTTCTCTCTATGTGTATTTTCTATGAACGTATAATTTTTACTTTCGTTTTGTAATGTCGTCATGTGTGCTCAAATTATATATATGTAATTAGAAGTTACTTTTAGGGGTAAATTATTGTATATTACGTAGTTCCAGCAATGTTTATTGGGAAAAGTGGACAGATAGACACATATATAGATGAATAGGTATGTATATTGTACATTTACAAAAGATACATTTAAATAGTTAATAAATAAAAATCACTAATATATATTTACAATAAAGTCCTCTTAGTTGAAAAAAAAATTTCAAGGCAACTTAACATCTTGACTATCGTAGAAAAGCTGGGTAATACATATTAAAATAAGAAATATGTAAGAATTATAATATAATGAAGGAAAAATAGATATTTACAATAATATCAATATACTGTAATATTATTCTTGAAAAGTATATTAATTTTCAATACAGATCAAATTTAACGGTAAGCATTTACCATCAAATGGGCCGTATACCATCGTAGTAAAAAAAATAAAATGAAAAAAATAGCATTTTTAAATTTTATTAAATATACTTAAGATTAATTCCGGAAGTAAAGAAAATTAGTATTACGTGACAGACCCAAAAAGAATACCAACTCTTAAATAAAGAAGAGTAAAATGTCTGTATTTATTGTACGTACTGCTGCATTTGCGCTGTAACCTGTGCTACGTGCCTACGTCAGTGTCGTAGTAGGTACTACGAGACAACGTAGCTTATAATGCTACGTAGTATGACTGTGAAATTACTATAAGCTTGCTCAATTCATAGCTTCATTTACAGCAATATTAGTCCTGGACTGTAGAGTAACAACAGAGATTTCTGCTTACTTATTAAAGTTAATACTGATAGTGTATATAATAAATAAACGAATGAGAAACATATTTTATACGTTGATAAAATAATGTTTATAAATAAAATCTGATCAAATTAAATATCTTTATACATATAAGTCAGTCGCAGACATTATTTATTAGTGACTGTATTCTAGTTATGTAGTGATTTTATTTAACCAATATCCAACAAAAAATAATAATTAGAACATAATCAAGAGCCTCGGTTTTAGCATACCGCCTTACTTCTGCATAGTACAAACATTTGTATTCATGAGTATGAGAAATGAGTATTGTTTGTATTGATCTGGGTGTTTTCTAGGTATAATATGTATAAACGAAATAAAAATGTATTTGTATCAGTTGTCTGGTACCCATAATACAAGCTTTAGCTAGCTTAACCTGGATTTGATGTTGCTGTGTGAATGGTTCTGAGATTATTACTATATTAAGGATTCTTTAATTAGTTGCTGAATATATGTAAGAGTTTACAATGATACAATCTTTGTATGCAGGAAAGGGTTTTAGAAAATCGTACGTTAAAGTAAAAAAAGATAAAAATGTCTAAATATAAATAAGATTGCCGGTTTGACGTTGCCATTTTATTTAATTACACATTTAATGAAACATTTGATCTCAATTCCTTTAAAAGTAGCTACACCCGTATGAAACCAGCTAGTATAAACTCTCCATAAAATATTGCCCATATTTTTTGAATTCCAAAATTCAGAAGCTGTAAAGTACGACCTATAAAAAAGGTAACCATCGGATTTTAGCTGGAATAAACTGCATCATTTCCGCAACTTCCGGATTTGAGGAATTCTTAACTTTACCCTTTATGTAACCAACCGACAAATAAGTGGGTGCTGTATTTACATAAAAAATGGACCTACTCTGAAATATTAGACCATTTTTTTATTAAAAAAATATGTTGAATGATTTTACTTATTTTAAAAATAGAAGATTACTTTTTTTTTATTTTGTTATTTTATGATAGGAGTATATGTATTATATAGAATTGGTAAAGTCATATATAATCACTATTTAAGTCGTTTTACTTCAATTTACTAATGAAAAGAGGATATTTTTAATCTATTATATTTTTTACCAATATTATATTATATTATATCTACGACTGTTACATTATAATTAACGAAGTTTATGTCAGAAATGCTTTATTGTCGACGTAGTAGTATGTTCTTATATCTTTATGGTATACTTTCTGTTGACCTATTATGTAGTAATATAGATATATACTAAAACTTACAGGAAGTGTAGTGACAGTAAAGGTAACTTTTGTATGAAACTTATTATTGACTCATTTGATTTGCTTCAATTATTACCATTAATAACTGACAAAACCAACATTAATACGAGTAAAGCCGCGGGTAAAAGCTAATACTATATACGTTTAATTCCTACTCATCTATCACTACAATGTAACAATGCAATCAGTGTAAGTTTGCCTAATTTCGAATTGAAATTGGATACAATAAAACGTATTCGATTTATCCGCGCACTCAACTCAGTGTTGGGAATAAAGCCAAGTAAACTTTAGTGCTTCCTCTTAAACGTTAGATTGTCAGTGAAATTCATTTGAAACTTTCTGTTAAAGTGTTTTGTTGCTGTGTCAGAATTGACGTAAATCGTTCTATCTGCAACTTAGTATCTGCATAAAAAAGAATACACTTTTATCTAATTAAGCATTGAATTCTCTCACTAAATCTTATTTTAATTAGAAGTGATAAGTTTTTATTTGAATAAGAATTCAGTGGATTCTATTCTAAGAGCTTAAATTCTAAATTATATACTACTAAAATTAGCTATTGTTCCCAACAATTATATAAATAAAGGTCTTAAAAGTAAAAATAATGTAATCAATAAACTACTTTATATATGTATCACAATTTTGTATTATATAATTGAACTATATATATTTTTATAAAAAAAAGTTCTATTTAATTTCATTTTATACATACAATGCATCACAATTCGAATATAATTACTATTAGAAATTATAATTTTTATCTGAGTTCTGTGCAGAATTACAATGGTTTTATTAATGAAACTGAATCGTAACAAAAACAAATGAAAATCATAGTAGTATTCTGCATAACTTTGTTTTTGTTATCTTAATAGAATCAGATGGCGTATACCAGATTAAAACTTTCAGGATTTTAATGCTACCCAAAGTAATCATGTAATGTCAAAACGTTCAAGTTGGTACACCAATAGCATAAAAGAGAATAAAACTAACAAAAATAAAAATAATAATAATAAACACTTTATTATCCATATTAAAGAAACAAAAAAAGAAAAATAGGAAATAGTAAGTTAAAAACAAAAGGCAGTCTTATCGCTATAGGCAATTTCTTACAGAAAACCTAAAAGAAAGGAGTAATGTACACAAAAAAGGTAGATGCCACACACAAGACTATAACTATGTAATATTATGTTATCTGTGCTATAACTATTAAACAAATAAATAGGCATACATAATATTAGTATAAATATATAAACTACCACGTATACATATATATGTACTTACATATTGGAAGGATTCTGAGAAAAAAAACTGCTTTTGAGATATAGAGAGACAGATAGTCAGACCACAGCCGATTTTTAAATATTGTATGAGATTGAGCAGATCGAATGGAGAGTGATAGAGACTTTCAGAGGCTTGTAAATACTCCGTTTAAACTATGCTATATATAAAAATATATTTGTTGACTTTTTAATAATTTTGAACTTGAATTATGTCGAGGATGATTTTTATGGAATATCTATAATTCTAAAATATTAGTTATTTACGACGTTTAAATATTATTTTTCTAGTTATTATACTTTAAAATAGTGTCATACTAATATATTGTAAAAAATATATACCTTTCACCAATGGTTCTTTTAAAAACTGAAATAGAGGGTGAAACTTAGTATCCAAAATATTTAAAATTACTATTGCTAGTAGTAGTAACTAATAATTAAAAATGAGTGAAAAAGCAAAAATTTCCTGATATTTCCACAGATGACGATGTGAATATTAACTAGTTACAGTTAACAGTTAATATATTAATTTTGAAACGACACCATTATTTACAAAGTATTGGTATTACTTTCATCGTTTGCTTAATTATAAAATTATATTTGATCATTCGTTTAAAATCCGGTAATTGGATGGGATAGTAATTAATAATTTGGCAAACTCAATTATTGTTACAATGTAAAATTTGTATTGGTTCATGACAATGATTTTATTCATTTTAGCTTTTATTTTTCAATTACAACTCGATGACAATATGTTATGCAATAAGAATACAAGTACTACAATATGCTGTGTCTATATTTACCGAGATATAATTTGTATATAATCGTTTATATAGGCATTTATATAGATATCAACTTTCTTGTTTCTTTCTATGCTAGTGAAATTTCGGGCTCCGGGAATCGGACGTCGCACAGTGACATACAAATCATGTGTATATAAGCCAGTTACGGCCACAGACTAAAATATTTCCTACAAACAAAAATACAATAGCATATGTTAGTGATCATTACAAATTAGGGTTTAATTTATAAATAAATGCGTTTTTCAAATGCCCTTGTACATGGGTAAAGTGTTTCTGTATTCATGTACAAGGGCATTTAAAAAGTATTTGTGTCGAGTTTCAGCGAAGAACTACTTTTTAGCTTGAAAGCACTTGGAACTGATGGTAGATTCATATCATAAGAGTCTGTAATAGATCTATATGATTAAGATATTATGATTCGATTTTAGACAATTATTCGCCCACTTGATGGCGATAATTTATTAAAAAGTCATTCACAAAAAAGATTTTTTTTAATATTCTTAAAGCGACCATTGCGATTAATAGGTACCTACTACATAATAATAAGATTATCTAAGAATACAGAATATTTATTCCATTGATCTAAATATAGCCAAGCGAATGCATGCAGATGTATTAAGGTTTCACAGAATAAGTATTATTATTCAGATAATAATTCCTATGAAAATGTTACCCTTATTCTCAGCCCTCGTCTAGAGCCCTTTGCGCTGTTATTATTGTTTAAATATTCCGCCCAAGAAGTTGTGTTATAAGTATAACAAAGGATTATTGATATCCTTTAAGTCTTGGTACACACGAGATTTTTAAACAGAACCATGAAAATCTGTGCGATTCAAACAATAAACAATATACAAAGTAAGTAGTTTCTAGTTATTATATATACTATATATATTATTGTTAAATAGACTATATATATATTTCATTCATCAAAACAATTATTGTTGTATATCTGTAAATATATATATTAATATGGATAAACACTCAAAAAATAAATTAATGCATATAGATGCGATTAAAGCATAAAATACATGAGCGAAAGATATTTAGATTACATTTATTATTACTTATAACATTCTTTTCGATATATATATAGTTTTATTTTTAAGTGAATGTTTTTTACAAGAGAGAGTTTTTGCCATATTTTATACAGTTTTTGCGATAGTGGAAGGGTGCATGTACTAGCGAACGTAGTAGACATATCGTGATCAATAGATCACCTACTATCTGATAGAGGAGTCAATAGTTATCGGAACCAGTATGTAAGTATGAGGTCGTGAAAATGAAGCAGAGTTTAGTTTAGTTTTTATATATGACGGAGTCGGTGGTCTGGTGGTTTAGTACTCCGCGTTATTTCCGATAGTAGCGGGTTCGATTTTTTCGAAAGGTATAAACATTTTTGTATACATGAGTATGATTGTTTGTATCGATCTGGATGTTTTCCTATATACGTTATGTTAAAAAAATATATTTATATTAGATACCTTGTACCCAATCATCACATCAATCACAATCTCTGCTTAGCTTGGGAAACTGTATGAATTGTCTTGTGGTACATATTATTACCATTATTTTCTGTACCCATTAATATCAGTTTATTTAGTAAAGACAGCGTAGAAACACAACGAGTAATATTTATAAAAGAAAGTAATTTTAATGGATTTTTTCATACTTTCACATCTTTTTATCTGACTGTTAACACTTAGGATAAATGGTATCTGCCAGCAATATTCAGGAACAGTACCTCCGATATAATATGACGTCTTCATCATGTCATGTTTTGCATAATAATAAATAAATACCACAAACGCATTGTTTTGTATGAATAACTTATTAACAAATACTCGACTAGAGATAAAATAAATATCATGAAATTGTATTATATTTAAAAAGTGACGATAGTTAAATAATTCAAACAAGTTGAACAGTTCCTGGTAATAATATAATCATACGGCCATTATCATGAAAACGAATCAATCTACGGATGCAAAGTTGCCATCAGCTGCTAGTATAAATATTAATGAAGATAAATTGAAGAGTAGATATCATATCGATTAATCTTATAATAGACAATTTATTACATTACGGGTATCACGTCCTTGATTATTTCAGAGAATAATAGCAATTGCATGTAATACCGTGGGAAACTGTCGTAAACTGAACTCTGTTCTTTGGTTAATAACTGCACATTCTTATTTATTAATTTTTATTGACGACCTCGGTGGTCTAGCGGTTTAGCACACCGCTTTACGTCCGATGGTCGCGGGTTCAACATTTGTATTCATGAGTATGATTGTTTGTATCGGTCTAGGTGTTTTCTATGTACATGTAATATATATGTATTTACGATAAAACACGTATTTACCCGTAACACAAACTTTAGATAGCTTAACTTGGGACTAGACGGCGCTGTGTGAATTGTCCTGAGATTATTATTATTATTCTACAATTAATTAAATTAAGGAAAAGTCTAGAGCTAACATGCATGAGACGGGACATAAAAATGAATGTCAAAGTTGAGTGTAAAAATAGAAACTCCCAATTCCCTCTATTTATATACTTTTTTCAGTCTATGTAATTAATAATAAATTATGTAGTTAGCATACTATCTAATGGTCCACCTGATGGTAACCCATATACATGAGCATTAAAAACGAAGGTGCTCATTAGATTAAGATGAGACAGTAGCTCCCAGATGTCTTATACAATGTAAGTCTGATGAGGGAGGGAATTGTTAGTCATGGGGACTAGTGCCTACGTTCTTTTAATGTATTATAGCATGTCCGGTGAACTCCACGCTATACTCCTGGAACCTGATTAACTGATCTGAATTCATGCTCATCATCTTACACTAATACCTTATCAGCGTACACTGATACAGAAGGCAGGTGCGCCATTTCAGTATCATCTAACATAATATAAGTGGGGTATCGCATATCTCGCTTGATAGAAACTATGTATACAATCCTTAGCTCTGTCGAAGATGTGATCTGATTACGTATTGTTAAAATTATCTACATTCTGTACTAATTTCTTGGCATCTTAATGTTAGCACCACTGAGCAGGTTTGAGTACGGAGAGATCAAGGGCCCTTGTTTCAAGTGCTCCTTCTGAATGCCGGGGGCATCGCAGAGCGTTTCGGAATTAATTTGGCTATTGGTCTGAGGGCGCTTGAGTGGCGCGAGAGAAAAATATGCGATTGTCAATTATTATGATCTCGTTCGGGCGTGACTGAATTGTTACAGTCTTCCTTTTCTAGCGATTTAATAATAACCATACTAAACTTTTATTGGTCATATAGAGCAGATACAAAAAATATATACATAAATAACCACATATATATTAAATTCAGAAAATGCAATGCCAATCTGTCTACCAGACTCACTCCAACGTGCCAATCGTTGCCAGTGTAATAAATAATAAGACGGAGTCGTTAATGGTTATAGCTTCAGCATCACCTCGGGGTAGTTGACAAACATTTACAAATTATGCTTATCCTGATAATATGAATGGTAAACAACCTGATGGCCCACTTAATGGCAATCATAGGCTATATTCGCGAATAATACTATAGACATCAAGTTATCACGTGACGCCCGTAATACCTCCTAAGCCATGTCATTCTGGAGGACTCATAGCGAGAAGGATGTAATGCTTCTTCTATATATATTTATTCATAAAAAACATGAGCGAAAGATATTTAGATTACATTTATTATTACTTATAACATTCTTTTCGATATTATATAGTTTTATTTTAAAGTAAATGTTTTTTACAAGAGAGAGTTTTTGCTATATTTTATACAGTTTTTGCGATAGTGGAAGGGTGCATGTACTAGCGAACGTAGTAGACATATCGTGATCAATAGATCACCTACTATCTGATAGAGGAGTCAATAGTTATCGGAACCAGTATGTAAGTATGAGGTCGTGAAAATGAAGCAAAGTTTAGTTTAGTTTTTATATATGACGGAGTCGGTGGTCCGGTGGTTTAGTACTCCGCGTTATTTCCGATAGTAGCGGGTTCAATTTTTCGAAAGGTATACATTTTTGTATTCATGAGTATGATTGTTTGTATCGATCTGGATGTTTTCCTATATACGTTATGTTAAAAAAATATATTTATATTAGATACCTTGTACCCAATCATCACATCAATCACAATCTCTGCTTAGCTTGGGAAACTGTATGAATTGTCTTGTGGTACATATTATTACCATTATTTTCTGTACCCATTAATATCAGTTTATTTAGTAAAGACAGCGTAGAAACACAACGAGTAATATTTATGAAAGAAAGTAATTTTAATGGATTTTTTCATACTTTCACATCTTTTTATCTGACTGTTAACACTTAGGATAAATGATATCTGCCCGCAATATTCAGGAACAGTACCTACTGTTCCTCCGATATAATATGACGTCTTCATCATGTCATGCTTTGCATAATAATAAATAAATACCACAAACGCATTGTTTTGTATGAAGTATAACTTGGCAAATACTCGACTAGAAATAAAATAAATATCATGAAATTGTATTATATTTAAAAAGTGACGATAGTTAAATAATTCAAACAAGTTGAACAGTTTCTGGTAATAATATAATCATACGGCCATTATCATGAAAACGAATCAATCTACGGATGCAAAGTTGCCATCAGCTGCTAGTATTAATATTAATGAAGATAAATTGAAGAGTAGATATCATATCGATTAATCTTATAATAGACAATTTATTACATTACGGGTATCACGTCCTTGATTATTTCAGAGAATAATAGCAATTGCATGTAATACCGTGGGAAACTGTCGTAAACTGAACTCTGTTCTTTGGTTAATAACTGAACATATTTAATTACTAATTTTTATTGACGACCTCGGTGGTCTAGCGGTTTAGCACACCGCTTTACGTCCGATGGTCGCGGGTTCAACATTTGTATTCATGAGTATGATTGTTTGTATCGGTCTAGGTGTTTTCTATGTACATATAATATATATGTATTTACGATAAAACACGTATTTACCCGTAACACAAACTTTAGATAGCTTAACTTGGGACTAGACGGCGCTGTGTGAATTGTCCTGAGATTATTATTATTATTCTACAATTAATTAAATTAAGGAAAAGTCTAGAGCTAACATGCATGAGACGGGACATAAAAATGAATGTCAAAGTTGAGTGTAAAAATAGAAACTCCCAATTCCCTCTATTTATATACTTTTTTCAGTCTATGTAATTAATAATAAATTATGTAGTTAGCATACTATCTAATGGTCCACCTGATGGTAACCCATATACATGAGCATTAAAAACGAAGGTGCTCATTAGATTAAGATGAGACAGTAGCTCCCAGATGTCTTATACAATGTAAGTCTGATGAGGGAGGGAATTGTTAGTCATGGGGACTAGTGCCTACGTTCTTTTAATGTATTATAGCATGTCCGGTGAACTCCACGCGATACTCCTGGAACCTGATTAACTGATCTGAATTCATGCTCATCATCTTACAGTAATACCTTATCAGCGTACACTGATACAGAAAGCAGGTGCGCCATTTCAGTATCATCTAACATAATATAAATGGGGTATCGCATATGTCGCTTGATAGAAACTATGTATACAATCCTTAGCTCTGTCGAAGATGTGATCTGATTACGTATTGTTAAAATTATCTACATTCTGTACTAATTTCTTGGCATCTGCAGCTAATGTTAGCACCACTGAGCAGGTTTGAGTACGGAGAGATCAAGGGCCCTTGTTTCAAGTGCTCCTTCTGAATGCCGGGGGCATCGCAGAGCGTTTCGGAATTAATTTGGCTATTGGTCTGAGGGCGCTTGAGTGGCGCGAGAGAAAAATATGCGATTGTCAATTATTATGATCTCGTTCGGGCGTGACTGAATTGTTACAGTCTTCCTTTTCTAGCGATTTAATAATAACCATACTAAACTTTTATTGGTCATATAGAGCAGATACAAAAAAAAATATATATATATATATATCTACATATATATTAAATTTAGAAAATGCAATGCCAATCTGTCTACCAGACTCAATCCAACGTGCCAACCGTTGCACATGTAATAAATAATAAGACGGGGTCGTTAATGGTTACAGCTTCAGCATCACCTCTGGGTAGTTGACAAACATTTACAAATTATGCTTGTCCTGATAATATGAATGGTAAACAACCTGATGGCCCACTTAATGGCAATCATAGGCTATATTCGCGAATAATACTATAGACATCAAGTTATCACGTGACGCCCGTAATACCTCCTAAGCCATGTCATTCTGGAGGACTCATAGCGAGAAGGATGTAATGCTTCTTCTATATATATTTATTCATAGAACTTGCGGCTCATATGATAGTAAGTGATTACCGACGCTCATGAACACCCGTTCTATGTAGAATCTTATCTCCAATATTAACACTACAATCATTATCTCTATCTTTGGTTCCTACGTTCTGTTTCATGCATACATGCCAGCTTCGGTTTCAATCATAATTCTCCTTTTTTAATTTCATGTCGACTAATAGAAAAAATGAAACTATTTTTTTAAATATTCAGAACTGTTAATCGTGTTTTGCTATGTCACGACGTCACTCACAATCTGTATATCATCTGATATTTTAGACATGAAATCTCGGAAATAGCTGAAGCTATTCCAAATTGAAGCTTTAGAACCATTTAAATTTTCAATGTGGCCCTGTCAAATGCAAAGCTTGTGGGTAGCCACACCTATTGAGTAACGTACGGTCAGCCGATTAGGGGTATTGCAAAGGTACGATTAGTTGCTTAAGTTAGAAAACACCATTCATTTCTATACTGTATTCATAAAGTATTGAAAACATTTCTATCGGTGGTAGCTAGTTCGTATTGGCATACATTTGTGGATCCGGCTATCGGTATTTCCTCCATAAGCTAGAGCAGTAAACTACTAATTCTACAGTATTTGTAAAATAATTTTAAATGTGAATAAACAAAATGAAATTTAACATCATTGTTCTAAATTACTAGCCAACCCGCGTATATATATACATACGCATATATAACTGTCTTTGTCACATTTTTATCGTTTTTGGAACATTTTAACACAATGCAGTCCAAAATCTGATCAATAGTACCGAGATTATTCCGAATATCCAAACTTATTTATAATAATAATAATAATATCTCAGGATAATTCACACAGCGCCATCTAGTCCCATCCCAAGTTAAGCTATTTAAAGCTTGAGTTACGGGTACTACATAACTGATACAAGTACATCCAGACCTATACAAACAATCATACTCATGAATACAAATGTTTGTACCGTGCGAGGAATTGATCCCACGAGCATCGGATAGTAAAGTGGTGTGCTAAACCATTAGACCACCGTGGCTGTCAAACAGGTATATATTGTTTTTTCATCTTAATTATTGTTTGTATATTATGTTTGTACAACTAATTAATTTAATTTTTCGTCAAGTCTTCAAGTAGTGAATTTAGAAATCCGTCATATGAAGCTAATATGAAAATGCAATCTGGAAATTCATCTGTATGCGATCATCCTAGTAACGGTAACTCATTTAATTTCCCCCCGAAACTCTCTCCCTGTTTCAGAGCGTTGCAGAAAGATCAAAAGAACTCTTTGTTTCGGTGTCAACCCGTTTGATCCTTGAGTTTAGAAAAAGGTTCAGATCCTGTAAGCTCTTTAGGTTTAGCATGATCTGTTGTAAACACGAGTGTATGTAAGATCTCAGGTTTTCGTAAAGTTTATAATAAAAAATAACACTGGTAGTGGTTTCAAAAAAAGATGTATATCAAATGTGTATCTGGTAATTCGAACACCGATAACAAAATAAATTTATTTTTATTTATGCGTATTATACAAATCATTTTAACTTTAAAGCTCTCCGAATTGTGACCCTTCAAATTAACAAGTTACCGTTTGTAGCCATTAATGAAATCCTAACTAACTATAACCTAAATAAAACCTGATAGCAGGTCATTGTACTGCTATGAATACAAAATGATGTAGTGTAGATACGTTATAATGTCTGCGAACAATAGCCAACAGAAGGGGTTGCAATAATTAAACAGACTTGATTTTTTGACTTCGTTTTATAGCTAAGCTTTTGTAGGAAGACAAAAGGCACCCAACAATAGAGGTCGCCACCTACACCTGTGGATAAGTAGTTCTAGTAACCATGGTTTCCTATCATAGTTCAGTTTATTTTCTCTACCATCTTTATTTAACTTATACTGGTATTATGCTTACTGTGATAAAGCAAGAATAGGATTAGTCACCATTAAATTCTTATTTATTGCATTTATTGCACCAATTACAGTACAAAGTAATAAAATGGTAAGTTTACATTAACTGATATAAAAGTCCGTCTTATCGCTAAGCAATCTCTTCCAGACTACCTATGGGTGGATTTAAAAGTAAAAATAACAATGAAGTAATAAAGAATAACAAGTAAATTAAATCCTATAGGATTTAATCCTATGGATCTATATATATATCTTTAATCCTATAGCATTTAATTTGGTATACCAAGCCCTGGTAGGATAATTTCACCTCTTATAGATATATAGAGATCCGTGTTCAGCAGTAAGACGGTAATGTTCGTCAAGTTTTTATTGTAAAGACATATAATAAAATCGTGACGATACGACAACTGCCTAGTTGTGTATTAAGAAGTCATATGAAAATGGCTGGAGGAAGTAAAATGAAATTAGCAAAAGAAGACTCAGAAAACGCTCTCAAAAACAGTGTTTTTAAACAAGTTTTTAAGACAAAGTCAATGTAATTCAATACGCCACCAACTCTTATATTGTTTAAACAAAAACATAATAGATGGCGCTGTATGGATGTTTTTATTAGCATTACGATATAATTCACAGATTATGTCTAAAAAAAGTATAAGTAACTAAGTAAATAGAATATTAAAATTAATATATTTTATTATTAACTAATAGCCTCAATCGAGTACTTAGATAGCAAACTATAATATAATAAACGAGGTAAACATGTATGCAGTAAGTTTATAATAACACTTATTATCTTTTATTAACAAATGCTGTAGGGTTACCCTACACTCAAATTCTCCTTTCAGATGAGAACAATAGTAATCTGAAGAGAGCATGACGAGTCTGATTGTGACGCGATTGTGAAGGATTATTTTCACGGGCACAATAATTATTGTTTTTCCCTTGCTCGGGATTCTCTTTTTTTATATGACAACATTTCAGGCGAATCGTTTTTTTTATTTTGTAAATTAAATACGATTGTAATCTTAACGCTGATTAAAAAATGTGCCAAGGGCGAGTTGAATTCATATTTATTTTTCCTGTTGTACTATTTTGTAGGAATTTAAAGGTATAATTGCTTTAACGGATTTTCCAGTTTGAAATTTAAGAGACGAGGATTAAAGGAAGGTATCATTATCCTCTTCATGCTATACGAATAAGTAATTTAGAGAAAATTCTAAAAATATTCTACAGAAATACAGCTTAGTAATATTATGAATATCTTATTTTTTTATATTTGTTTGTAACGAATGAACTTAAAATATGCTTAACTAATTTAACAATAAATGTAGGTGCGTATTATATTGTACTATATTTTTTTACCATTTTTTATTAACAAAGGAATATTTTAGTCAATTTACAGATGCCTATAATATATCAATAATGATCATGGACGATCATTATTGAATATCACTGAGATACTAAATAATTAAATATTTATTTACATTCAAAGTACTAGCGTTTCATAAAATCTTTATTATTGTCATAGCAGCTGAACTGATAATTTGAAACAAAATAAACTAGCTGGATAGAATGTTATTGTGACAACGTACAATATTTTTAAAAGTGTACATGGTGATAAATAAAAGAAATATAAACATACTAAACGTAAACATAAAATATAAAAAATATATATTTCTAACTTTAAGTAGGTAACAAATATTTACGCGTCTGTTGGGGCTTTGTTTCCTTATTTTCCTACATTACATTTACTACATTTATGTGTGTTTGTACTTACAATTAAGTCAAGATATAACTAGAGGCATACTGCTAGCTTCGCAGTATTATTTCTTGGTAAAAAGGACAATGTTGTTTCTTCGCAAATATTAACAGTCGTGAGATTTTCATATAAAATAACAGTTTATTTTCCGTACCGACTCGGTACATTTTCGTCTTGTATTTCTAAGAAGAACACTTTATATTTTTATTACAGCTAAGCGACAATATGATAGAAATTAGCTATATTGTAGGAGCTCGTTTTGTTGGTAAGGAATTTATTCACCTGTTTTATAACTTGAACTGTACACGCGACTTCGTCCGCGTGGAAATTAACTTTATTTTTCTAAAATAAAAGTAGCCTAGGTTACTCCTTATTACATCAGCTACCTGCCAATAAAAGTCCAGTCAAAATCGGTCCAGCCATTTCAGAGATTAGCTGGAACAAACAGACAGACAGACAGACAAAAATTGTAAAAAATGTTATTTTGGTGCATGCAACGTATTATTATTCATATGCATGTAGTAAAAAACGGTTATTTCAATATTACAACACAGACAGACACACCAATTTTATTTATATGTATAGATAAGAAATTATAATATATTAATAATATTTTTTTTTTCTACCGTTTAGTAAGCATATATACATTTATATCTATATATGTATATAATATATATATACGTATACTACCTAACTCGTAAACATACATAACGTGTTAACAATGTTATTTGCACAATTCATAATTATTAAATAATATTACAAAATTATGTTTTCTGTGCCTACCTATTCCATTATAATAAAATTGTGTAAAGAAATTGGAATATTTAGTTTTTAAATTAATGCTATTCTTTATTTATTTAGGCTGAATCTTGATTCAATAGACTCTTAAGTTTAACAGTAAACTAATTATGAGAAAGTATGTAAAACAACAGTCTTAACTTATATTATTACATGAAATTAAATATAAACACTAAGAACTACTATATTATTATTTAGTTTTCTCTATATTATTTCAAACGTATATTATTCAAAAGGTTGTTGAATTATTTTGTTTTGATCTGGCGAAGTAGGCAATTATTTCTATATTTGAATTCACGATTTAGACAATGAATCGTCTAATTTATTTCTGTAACAATGCTGTTTGTTATCAGAAAGTATAGTAAAATAATTACTTCTATTGATAATAATGGTAACACTGTTACTTCAAATATAATAAATTCATGGTTCATTCATTCATTCATAAAAAATATGCTTCTTTATTTATATTTGTATAAAAGAAGTTCTAAATTTATTTGTAATAACTGGCCGTTGATCTCAAATTCGGTTGTTTTATGGAATAAAAAATAACCCATGTATATACTCCTGAACAGAACAATTTATGATGATTTTCAAATTAAGATCTGTTGAGTCAGTTGTAAAAAAAAATGAAATGTATCTCTCTGTTTAATACCAAATAGCCAGGTACACTTTCATATTTTTTTTATGGATGATTATGAAATAATGCATGGACACCATGTTCCCCTCCCGAAACCATCATGATAAATTAACCATGAATCTAATTATGAGATAGTACTTATCCAGCAATGGGGTCAATAGTTCACATTCGTAACAATTCCCTTTCTCTCTACACTCTCATAATAAAATATTGATATATACATATATGAGTACAACTTACAAGTCAATGTTAGGAAAAATACAAATTAAGTGAAAGCATATAAATTTTAATGGAATATATTATTTTTGCTTCGAAACCTGTTCATCTTTTGCAGCCCACAAACACGTAACAAGATTCAAAGAGGATAATCACATACGAATACACATAACAGTAGCTACACTTTAAAATACGGAAATTTAATGTTTATTAGTAGAAGTACATGCACACGTGCCGATCGTGTAATGTTTTATCAGAGAATAGAGGGTATTCAAAAATAAATAGAGATTCCCTACTTTAATTAAACAGTACATTTAGACAAAATCCGTCAAATGAAAGTCAATATTAATGGTTAAAAGAAATATCAATTCATTGTTCATTGAGATTTTTTTATATAACGATGTTATTTAGATAACATAAAATTAGATTAGAATCTCTTTTAATAATACATTACTTTTTTTTTTATTTTTTTCCTTTTCACAATGAACTTTGTCATTGTTGTTGTCTGTCACAATATTTATTTGACACTAAGGTTCTATATACAAAAATATATAATACAATTCTTAATAGTAAAAAAACAATTGAAATATGAAATATAAAAGTACATATATGGCCAGTACGTCAGCAACACTCATATATAAAATGAGTAAGATTGTTAAAATAATATTTCTATAATAATAAATTATTGATGTAAAAATAATACAGTAATAAATAATTTTTACCAGAATTGCATGCAGGTAATATGAAATGTTGAAAAAAAAAACAGTTTTGCTGTTGAAAAACGGAATGACACCATGAACGAGATGCAACTAAGTTTATTACGGTGTATGATTAAATGGGACACTGAAATCCATTAGAGCGAACTCATAATAGCCGTTTACTACAAAAGTGAATTCAATGTTTGTGAATGTAAAGCACAATTTTGAATCTGAGCGCGACATCATTAAATTAGATTACCTTGCTGTTTTGTAATGCGACAGACTGCATTAGTCTTCAGACAACAAATTGCCAGTAGGTGTTTAAATTTCATGTTTACATAATATTAGATGCCTTTTCAAACGTTATAGATGACTGCGTGAATGTTTGTATTATTAAAAGTACAACTTTTAATAATACAAACATTCACGCAGCTTCAGTCCCAAATTGAGCAGAGCTTGCTTTCTGTCAGCTATGTACATACATATAATAGATAAAAAACACCCAGCCCAAAGCAAATAATGATATTCACAATAAAAAAAAATATTGAAAGTAAGACGGTATGTAGTGGGTGATAGATATGAATTAAAGAAAAGTTAAGTGTCGTTAACTGAATATTTCTATAACTATGTATATAAATGTTCCAACCTCGGTGGTCTAGCTGTTTAACATAGTAAACAGGTAGACAATCAAGGTTGGAACAAATGATATTCGCAAGTTCCATTTCGTTTTAATCTTTCTCAAATTAAAAGACCTAAAGTTAGTTATCTAAGTATGAATTTCAATTAAATATATAAGAGCTATAGACCACAATGTAGGCCAAAATAACAAGAAGATAGTGGTTGTTAATCGCGTAAACTCATTTGTAGTAGGCGAAGTACAATAATATACTCCTGAATGTGTAATTGAAATACTTCCCTCATAGTTTCAAAATAGGCTCTGGATAGAATCATTAACGGCACCTAGTGTTTAAACTAACATATTCTAATAACAAGGGTTTGTCAACCGATAGCGAGAAAAGAATATCATGTACAAAGTCTTTATTTAAATAAACTTCATATGCACACTTTGGAAAAGTTATTTTTTATGATTATAAAGCGCTTTGAAGAAAACAATGAACAATCAAGTCACTTGAAATTTTTTACTAGCCAGATATTCAATTAGTCCCAATTAAGATCTTCAAAATTGAAATTCTGAAAATAGAAAATCTGGATACTTTCTAATAATAACAATGAATCCTGTAAGTGCCAATTTCCACTAAAAATATTTAGTTATACCTTTTCTCTGTCATACTGAAACTATATAATATATTTTTTTATCTAAACTAATGTAATAAATGTAGCATAACTTTCTAAATTACTATATTATAAGACTTATCATTACAGCCACGATCTAAGTGACTCTAAAACTATATTTAACGCTTTTTAACACACGAATTTGAAACTTTAATATCACTAACTATTAACTGCAACCCTAAGTAAGAATATCAGGGCAAAGCAAGTGATACAAAGTAATTTTAGAGCTCGGCGTAATAGAGTTCGTAGTTGTTCAGGCCAATTAACTAAACATTATATCTAGACATTTTATAGCTTACTTACAGCGTGAAATTACTAAATTCAAAATTAGCACTAAGCTTATGAATTATTTACAATCTTCGGTAGAGTTAGGTAAAGTGTAATAGACACTATATTATTTAACAAGTAGTTACCTAGATTTGTATGGAAGGATTGATTTGTTACATTAAATTTACTCATATTTTTAACATAATCTGCATACGCTGTTTTGTTTTTATTCGGATTTATCAAGTTTAATATTTAATATCAAATCATAGATAGAACTCATTATTTTCCTGACTTTCATCAACTTATCTACAGTCAACTATTCAAAATAAAAATTCAAAACTTTGAAAGTTATCACAATTTTAAATGTTATAGTAACTAGGATACAAAGTTCTTCACGTATTAATATATAATTAATACGTAAAGAACTTTGTATCCTATTTACGAAAATAGTGCGATTATTATATGAAAATATTGGAACTTAAATTTATATCTGGCCGTTGTTTGTAGAAGTCTTCTATTGTTCGTTAAATTTTCTTTTGACATATTGTATGTGAACCTTGTTACTTTTACCCAATATATATGTATTTTACTTTCATATTTCACAATATTTACTGCCGCTGCGCATTCAACCCCTACAGAAAATTTGCATACTTCGTTCGTACACATAAGAAGTGCAGAATGCTAATATTTGTTTATTCATAATACATAGAATAAAATAAAAAAAAAACACATGATTCCTCATATTTAACATACACACATATACTGTTAGTCTTCGATAAGCGACCACTTATTTATAGGGATTCAAAGAATTTAAATTAACAATACAATGTCTACAAAAACAATACTTTAACATCTTTTGAATATCAACAGCTATACTTGTAAATATAAAATATTTTATGTTTTTTTTATACCATAGTAGAGCAAACGAGTCACGGCTCACCTGATACTAAGTGATTACTGTCGATTCTGAGCACCTGCAACACCAATAGATTATGAGCTGAATGTTGTTAGTAAGACATATTCTCCTTTCTTGAAAGTTTCAATATCGTATACCTAGTTCAGAAATATTTGTACAAGATTGTTGATTCCATACATTGTTGAATCAACAATCTAGTGGTAGTGATTATGGTTGTGTGGTAAAACGATGACGGTCACAGTACATTTTCCTAGGTGACTGTCACCATGTAACAGACCGTCATTAAATTAGTTATTCATCATCTTTATGCTAGTTAGAAAGAAATTTTTATTTGAGTTTGTCTAATGATGGATTTCATTGACTAATATCAATCTGAATAGTTCTTAGGTAGATTTCTAACACTTTCCATGATTAATATGGTAGTTTTTTTTAAGTAACTAGATAGCGAACAACCTCTTAACCCACCTAACGGCAAATGGCAACCGTCACCTATATGTACACGAAAACACCTAAGAAGTCATATCATCACGTGACGCTAGTGCCATTTGTCATGCATTGCCATTCCGGAGAAATACATTGTCATGCCTCCATACCCTGTAATTTATCTGTTATATCTCAATCCTTAACAAAAACTCAGCTGACAACAGCAAGTTGCTTGGTACCACAAATAGGTGAAAAAGAGATGCCCAGGCAGAGGACTTTGTATAAAGTATCGATACATACATTGAGATACTACATCTCCTAAATTAATCTAATTTAATTGATAAACCTCATTTGTGGTTAACAAGCAAGATATGTATAATCTTATAGCATATGCGTATACAATATGTAGTTTAGGAATTTCACTTCAGTGAGTACAAGTGGCATATTGCCACGTGCTGATTTCTATTCAATTGAAGCTAATCGAGATGGCACTATTCGATTAATTGTCGTTGATGCGCTCAGTAGTAAAATGTACAGTCGAGAACAAATTGACTACATTTATAGTATAAACGATGAATACAGTTCCTAACTAAGAAGACCTTACATTATACTTATATGTAGTACTTATATGTACAATTGATAAACATATCCGAATTACTTATTTTTTACTGAAATGTAGTACCTAATCTAAATGGATATATTCTTAAATAATTAGCTGCAGTAGCATCTAAGCAAAATTAAGAGAGGATAACTAATTAATCGATGAGAAAGGATTATTCTCGAGCGGCGCAACCGTACAAAATAATGGTAGAGTTATGCACTTTAATGTATAACTGAAGTAAAATGAATTATAGTGTAAGGAATCAATAAATTCGGAAGTTTGAGGCACTTTTGAACGGCCATCACTTTTTTTTCATCTACCGCTCGTTCGGAAAGCTCATCAAGAAGAACGAGCAAGAAACTTGAGTGTTGCTCTTTAAATAATTTCGTTGTAACGTCACTAATTACTACTAATTACTAGCACTAATTCATTAGACTCAAAATATTCAATACACATCCAACTGGTTGAAGAACTAAATAGGATGAAATCGGAGCAGTGCAGTGTAAAAATTCAATATTATAAATGAATGAAATATTGAGCTTGTTTATCACTTGTTGATGATTTGTTTATTTGCTGTCTCTTTAATTAATAAAGTATCAATGAGCTGTCGTGGCATTTATTCCCTATTAACAGTTACCAGTAACTTCAACCTCCTTTTGAAATAAAAGGGAAGCTATTTCCGTCTTCATGATAGTCTATGTTTACATTAAATTTTATTAATATCTGTTTAATCGTGAAATTGTAACAAACAGATAAAGTTTTAAATCTATGACATAAGTATAGGTATGAATTTTATTCAAATATAAAAATAGGTGTATGTTTACTTATTCTTTATTATTTGTAAACTAAAAACAATTTCTGTCAATATAGTACTCACTGGGATGAAGTCGCAGTCGCAGAAATAGATGTATAGTATAACTTTGCTTTTAGAATTTATTACAAGCTAGTATTATATGTATAATAAATTCTAAAAGGAAACTTATACATCTATTTCTGGTCTCGAATGCGGTTGTCAGAATTTCTTATAGACCGTCTCGGTGGTCTAGCGGTTAAGCACATCGCTTTACTTTTGATGGTCGTGTTTTCGATTCCTCGGTGCAAATATTTGTATTCATGAGTATGATTGTTTGTATCGGTCTGGGTGTCTATGTATAATATGTATGTATTTACGAAAAAAAAAATCTATATACTTGTATCAGTTATGTAGTACCCGTAACACAAGCTTTAAATAGCTTAACTTGGGACTAGATGGCGCTGTGTGAATTGTCCTGAGATTATTATTATTATTCTAAAAAAAATACATACCGATACAAAAAGTATCGGTATGTATTTTTTCTGTGTACATTATGTATATAATTACAAAAAAAAAGTATTTATCTCAGTTGTCTAGTACTCATAATACAAGCTCTGCTTACCATGGGACTTGATGATGCTGTGTTACTTATCCAGGGTTATATATTTATTATAATACTAGCTATTATATGTCTGCATGAATTTTCATCCTCTACTTGATCCCATATTATTTTTTGAGGTAAAAGGACCGCGGACTGAACCATGCTTCTGTGCTGAATATGAAGTTATGTATTACATTCAACCTTTGTTCAGCCGTTTATTAGTGAACTATGTATTATACATATGTATAAACCTTCCTAATTAATCACTCAATCTACTGCTAAAAACTGTATTAAAATTTGATGCGTAGTTTAGAAGATCTAAACGAACCAACAGAGGAAGCGACTTTATTTTATACTATGTAAAGAAGTATAATACTTCCCTACATACATACAAATAGTTGGACTGATATACTTTCCTATTTAAATATCATTATGGATCTGTTGATTTGTTCCTTAAATTTTAGACAATTGACTTTATTATCTACTAGCTACCTGGCTTCGCATGGGTGTACATGTATTATATATAAACCTTCCTCTACAATCACTTTATACAACCAACATAACATAAAGCTACAGAAGTTGTAGCGCTAACATTCTGTTGGCTCCTATATAAGAAAGAGAATGTGACTGCGTGTTCGAGGGTTCATTAAAAAAAACCGCTTCAAAATCCATTGCGTAGTTTTAAAATTTAAACACATACATAGGGACGGACAGACAGTGACAGCGACTTTGTTTTATACTATAGTATGTAATGATACATTTAGTTTGAACTTTATCTGTGTACTAGGCAACAGGGAATTCAGAAACTCGCGTGCTCATTAACTATTAAATGAACGTTGTCTCTTCATAGCGTCTAGCGTTTGTTTTGTCTTTCCTGTAGCCAGAAAAGTTTAGTTTCCCATTATAATGGAAAAATAAATTAGAGAATTGTCTCAAATTCTAATTGCTATTTGTTCTTGGCTTTTGTTTTAAAAATGAATACAAGGTTTCTACATTCTGTGCTTCAATTTGAAAGGGCAATAGTGAAATTACAAGCTATGGAAACAATACATGAGTTGTACCACATACCACGCATACTGGTATATCTACCTATATATATAAAAACCTGGATAATTCACACAGCGCTTTATTATGGACACTAGATGACTGATACAAATACATAGATATATATTTGTTTCGTAATTGCATAAATATTATACATAGAAAACACCCAGACCGATACAAACAATCATACTCATGAAATGTCATATCATGATAACGTCATGTCAAACGTCATAATTTTATATTTATACTAATAAATTTCATATTTATTCCAAAGGTACTCCGTGTCTTTGGAAGTTTTTGTCCTGTATTTAGATTAGACTAACTATGAAGATTGGCTTTAAATAAAAACCTTTTTTCACTTATGCATTTAGGTATACTATTCTAGGTATAACGATATAAAATCATTAATACAGAAAATAATAAATATGTATCGGTTAGGATACAGCGTTTTTGTTATTAAGAAAACAATCTAACCTAATTATAAGTTTGAATATTCTAACCAACCTCTGAGTTTATATTTATTTATAATACACTTAGTTCATTTTAAACTTAGTACTTTGTACTTAGTACAAAAATGGTGTATTCTTTGCAAATAATTTGTTTAATTATATAATTAACTGCCCACAAACTAGTCTGATCACGCAATTTTCATAGAAAAATACTTACTTAAACCTGTTTAACAGATTTTATACTTTACTCCACGGTAATAAAGTTCATTTGTAATAGAAACATATGTAGGCAAAACTGCTTACTTAGAATGTGAATTCTTGTTTCTAAATAAGTACTACATAGGTAGTAAAGTCTAAATTACGTTGGTAGAATAATTGACACATAATTAGAAGCAAGCCAATTATGAAATTTGCGGTAATATCAGCGTACCTACATAATTACTAAGGACTTAGAAATTACAAGAAATTCTATTCTGGTTCAGAAGTAATAAGCATGTGGTTTAATTGATATTTTAATAAATCCACACTAATATTTTAAAATAGCCGTGCCCGCGGCTTACTGAAACTTATAGGCTGTGTTATTCTGATGTATAAACTATATTACTGTTAAGTTTTATCAAAATCCGTTCAGTAGTTTTTACGTGAAAGAGTAACAAACATCCATCAATCTATGCATCTGTACTCACACACTTTTCCATTTATAAAATTAATGAAATGTATGTATTAAAAATCTCAGTTTTTTATCATTTACGATAAATTGCATAATGTGGACGGATGATAGGCTTTAAGCCTATAGAGGGGATGAAAGTTAACTGTTACATGCTATTTGGTGTTAGTGAGATACATTTTCTATGATAGGTAGAAGTACTAAGAAATACCCTGGTACCAAGTATGGTTATTTGAATATTTATGTAGTTAGTATACAGGTACGTTGACCACTATTCAAAATACTAAAAAAATCTAGAAGATTCTAAAAAAATATATATTAATTTGGGTACAATAAATACCCTTTTAAACATCTTGATTGAAACACCTTTAACAAATCACAATAATCGGGTAAGTTTGAACCATGGCAATATATATCAAAACGTGGGCATGCCACATATTCAGTTCACCACAACACCGATATTTGACAATACCTCTAACCACTCCATTTAGGATTACAGTTGTGAAGATACATTATACCTACAACATGCTATGGTCGATGGCACGGACAAATGAGAGTTGACAATAAGTATCCAAGCCACATGGCGTCGAACGTGATTCCAACTTAGGCAATATGCGAGGAACCATGTCCTGAGCGGTGTTAGCTGATTCTACCGAAGTTGGGCAACTTTACTTCTACTTCAACTTTCAGCGAACTCTCATACATTTGTAGACGCTTTTCTTCATATTCAACTTCACAGGAAGGAGGGAGATCATACAAATGGATATCAAAGGGACCTAGGAAGGTATTCTTTCAATTTTGATACATAATGTAAAATATATCTAAGTGTTTATATCAGTTGTATAGTATCCATAATAAAAGTTCTGCTTAGCTTGGGATGGCGCTAGGTGAATTGTTTTGGGAAAAATGTCAGCTTCGTAATAAAGCGATTCACAACATCGTGTCATCTTCCAGACCAGGATAGACTAGGAGGACCAGAATAGTTCCAGGTTTAGTCCTTAATCAGAGGCAATATTAAGTTTTGTATACTTGTGTATTTATTATACTTATCGTTTTAGGTATTATTGTAGTATTTAATATATCGCATATTAATAATTTGTAAATCCTGCAATAAAAATGTATTTATGTATAATACAATAATATCACTCTATAATTCACACAACGCCATATAGTCACAAGTTAAGCAGAGCTTGTGTTGTGTTTAGTAGAATATAACTACTACACTTACATGGTGAAATTCCAATTTTTCTAGTAGATTACAGAAAGTAGTGTACAACATTGATAAATTTAAGAGCCATCACCCAAAGCCATTTGGTATCAAGTAGCAACAGCGGACGGGAGATTGATGGGCGGTGAGCTCCCACTAGGCCATTTCATTCACTTGAAGATAGGTACAAATGGGCACGATGTTGGCAAATCGGATTGCCTTAAAAGTGGCTTGCTGCTTTAATAGAGTCTCTTAGCTTAGTATTCTGTTTGCATCAAATTTCTGCCTCAAAGGACCATCAAACGATGACTAATTGGACTTGATGTCTTACTTAATATTATATAAATATGAATGTCTGTATAAATGAAAAGCATTTGAATGAAATTTGTTACGCAAATGTAGATGATATTTGATAATAGTTTATATTTATTTGTACTGTACTTGTAGTAAAAAGGCATTTACAAGTAACGTTTTCTTGTTTGACATCCAAGGAATCGTAATTAGTTATTTTTAGCATTCCATTGTTATGAACCGAAATTCATAAATATAAGTTTTGTAATATTTATGAACTTTTGTGATGTATTTTTTTATAGTATATAAGTTTATTCACGGTCACCATATAGTTTATTCTTATGTTTGGTAACTATTTAATACTACATTCTATGATCTAATTAGGTATACCACAAAATTGTATGCTATCAAAATATATCAACTATTCAGTCAAAATATTGTGTTTTCTTTAATACTCTAATGTATTATGAATATGCTTTGTAGTTAATCATCTCATTTCGTATACATTATGAGCTATTATTCGCCCTAGCACATACAATGAAACTGTAACAAAGAGCTTGGCTGTCTACTCGTCTATTACAATGGAGCCCTAATAGCACGCGATGTAAGGTGTCTTAATAAGTAACGTGTGGTCTGAAAATGGCTTTCAACATCTTTATATAAATAGTGAAGTGGTTAATACTAGTATACTGTTTATGGTTTACTGCACTTACATAGTCATAGTAACTAAACGTAGCGATTTAGGTCGTTGTTTTATATATATTATTACATAGACTAAAACAAAGTCGATGTCGCTGTCTGTCCCTATGTATGCTTAAATCTTTAAAACTACGCAACGGATTTTGATTCGGTTTTTTTTTAATAGATAGAGTGTGTGATTCAAGAGGAAGGTTTATATATATAATATATGTACACCCATGCGAAGCTGGGACGAGTAGCTAGTAAAGTGTATAATGGTGAAATACTAGTGATGGGCGTATAGTTTATATAACGGAGTACCGTATAATTGCATGTATCATGCACTTTTATTATATAATTGGAAACAATCTGAAACAGTAACAAACAAGTTAACTGTCGTTTAATTAGCACTACGGACACGTTTATCTAATAAAATCAATTCAAAATTACTTTATTCATGTTATGATTTGACTCGCGTGATAACAGTCTTGCGTTGCGATTTTGGAGGACTAAAATGTCATTCCTGTAATTTCACTGTCTTATCGCACGCATCAACTGCAACACATCTTACAAATCAAACCTTAGTATTAAATGAAGGCTACTTCAGCAAACCTTTATATATCCTCCGCTTTTATAGAAATGTACGAAATAATATTAAAAACCACATCTATATATATATGGAAGTCAACTGCCATAGAGATTATTAGTACATTTTCCAAAGAAGATACACTATAATTTACTTGTCAATAATATTTAATTGTTTTATTAACTTCTGTTCTATTATCGAGCAAGGAAACGGTCTTTTACATTAAATTTGAAAGATTGTTTCCAATCTACTATTGCGGCCTAAGATTCTGAAATATGTCATACTTTACCGAGAATAGCAATAATTTAATAGCATTCATCTCAATTCAAATTATTTATTATTCAATGAGTACACTTCAGTTAAATGGAAATTGATTACAGTTATAGTATTCATAGCTGCGGAAGTTTGCATTAGGGACCAGAAGTTGGTTAAGTCAAATAACTGTAAACTTACAAGCATAACGGACGACCTGAGAGAAACTGTTAATAGAATCGATGATCTTGATGACATAGACTTTGTAAAAAGTCGTCTGCGTCAGTACCTTTGTCGACCTATTTCTATCGCTGAGCAGCTTGATTTGTACGCAAAATTTCGGTTGAAGGGTCATTTAGGGTTGTGAAATTATTAACAAGTGGCATAACATCTTACTCTTCGGGTTGACAACGCATAAGTGATATTTTAAAACTATTCTTATGGTATTGGTTGCATCTAGCTTTTACAGATTCACCGAACGATAAATGGTGAGTGCAAATGGCACTCCAAATCCGCAGGAATTATGCAGCGGCTGAAGGCCAACTCCTACTCAATGACTACGTCTTTTGTCTGCGGGCACTGCTAGGGATTCGAATCTTGGCTAAGGCCGTCGTCATTTAGATCCCCATTTGAATTGGACGGCATGAGTGGTAATAGAAGTGCCATAAGCTATACGAGGATATAGCTGACACTCACTACTAGGTGAGTCGTCAGCTTGTTTGCACTTCCAATTACGTTATATGAAAAAAGTAAATACGTTTGTGAAGATAAAATTTATAAATATGAAATTATATGTATATATATAAGTTTTGTACACTGATGACTAGGGTGACAAGCGTTTTTAAACATTACAAAATCATATCACAATCTTGTGACAGTTCTCCCTAGTATCTAATTCATGGTTCCAATATTCTGAAGTCAATAATTTCAAAGAATTCAGATAACGAGTATTTATTTGAAATTCACTGGCTTAGACTCGTCACAAGTGTCATGATGTCAAGACAAGAATCTTTGGAGACAATTAATTAATTCCAAGTTGTATATGCTAAGATTTTCAGATATACGAGTAAGAAGATACTTTCCGATTCCAACATTTTAGACTAAAGGAATGTTATTTATTATCGATTTTAATGTTTTTCAAACGAAAATGTACTGTAGAGACTTATACCAATCCAATAACATTGGAATACTGCGTTTCTCTCGTAACTCTTGATTATACACTAGCATTTTATGCATTCCATTCACACCACCTTACTTCTGATGCCCGCGGGCCCGATTCCTCGCACAATGCAAACCCTTTATAAATATGATTGTTTATTTCCTATGTATATTTTTTTTTTGTAGATGATAATGGAATGGTGTACCCGCCTGCGCTAACGGTTTACGCTGGCGGGGCACCAGTGGAGGATGATAAGACGAGCATGGGGTCAGGTCACTTAGCCCTTCGTGACAAATTCATCAGGAATTTAACACGATGGTTACCAGGGGGTACCGCGTGGAGGTCGACCTGACACGGTACATTGCTAGCAATGGGGTTATCAATCCACATTACTAACAATACCTTTCCCCCACCTTTCCTATGTATATTATGAATTTAGTTTATAAAAAAAAATCTTCTATTAGTTATCCAGTACCTATAAAACAAGGTATGCTTAGTTTGGGGCTAAACGGCACAATTTTAAATATCCGCCTAATTACTATTATTATGTTATCTGTGCTATTATATTTCGTGGACAACTAAAGCGGTTTCACCCGAATGAAATTTGCAGCCTTTTTGGTATTTTGATATATAAGCTATATTACTGTAAAGTTTCATAAAAAACCTAGTTTTTGCGTGAAAGACTAACAACCATCCATTCATCCTTTCATACTCACAAACCTTCGCATTTTTTTTATTGAAATACATTTTTTAGCTTTAATATTTAATAATTTAATTTACTTTTGTACAACTCCAGCCGAGATGTTACAATTTGCCTAACAGTGACACCCAGACCTTATGGCCCAGAACCATAGTAAGATGTCACCCATCAGGATTAGATTTACCAATATGCATATACAATTATATAAATCTTACACTACTACTAATTTCACAGTTTTCATTACATTGTGCAATGTAAGAATTCATAATGTAATAATACACATTGTGAATTCTTACACTGCATATACAATTATATGAAATCTTATTTTAACATTATTTTCAAAGTTCACTATTTGTTATAGTCCAACGTTTTGTTTAATTATTGATTGTTTAATTTCACAGTTCACTTTTTGTCGGAATTCGAAATTTTTTTTTTTTCTTACTTCCCTTTCCCCTTTTTTTCCTTTTTTTTTTTTTTTTTTTAGCGAGCATGTTCCGGCCTTTCCAGTCCAAAGCGCCCCGACGATGCATCAGCTGTTCCGGTTTTCTATGTGTTGATTATTTTAGCGCAATCAGCGCATCAACGATCGCCCTGTCTCTCTCACCTTCGCATTTATAATATTAGTAAGATGTATTCATTTTAGTCTTGATTATGTTTTAACAGCAAAGGTATCAACAACTGATAATTGAGGGTAATTTCTACGCATTTATGAATTGCGGCGTCATTATATATTCGAATTTCGATTCAAGGTAAATACTAACCGAATGTTAAAATATTTTGATAGTGCCAATAGGCATTGGTGACCTCGGTTGTTTAGAGATTTAACATATTGGCTTACTGCTTACAGATGCTGGTTCGATCCTACTTAATACAGAAATTTATATTTAGAAATATGTCTGTTTAATTGCTTTGGCTCTTTTTTATGTCTATCATTATAATAAAATAAATGTATTAAAGAATATGTTTCACAGTTGTCTAGTTTTGTAGGTATCAGCTTTGCTTGCGTTGGCACAAGATGGCGCTGTGTTCATTGTTCAAGGTTCTTTATTTATTTTAGTAACTTTATATTGAAACACTTTGGGGGAGGCCTATGTCCAGCAGTGGACGTCTTCCGGGCTGAGATAAAATGATATTGAAACATATCTGAATGTTATTGACGTGAATAATAGTCATTGTTGACGGATATCTGTATCATGTGCTACGATATATCCGTGTTTTGACATTAATTATAATTTGATTAATACTCAGTTCAGAGATATTCTCCAAATTGTTGACATGTGAGCTCAGATTATTTGACTGTTATATGGGATTTACGATATCGTGTATTGTATTTATGTAAGCTTAAATTACAAATAGATATAATAATATTGAAAAGATTGAAATTCAATACACCGTGCTGACTGTATTAATTACATTCTGTTAGTAATCTATACATATAAATAAAAATGGAGTGTCTGTTTGTAATATTCAAATAACCGTTTTTTACTACATAAATAAATATAAATACGGTGCATACCAAAATAACATTTTTTACAATTTTTGTCTGTCTGTCTGTCTGTTTGTTCCGGCTAATCTCTGAAATGGCTGGAGCTATTTTTAAGGGATTTTTCTTGGCAGATAGCTGATATAGTGAGGAGTAACTTAGGCTACTTTTATTTTAGGAAAATAAAATCAAATTCACGCGAACGATGTCGTGGGAACAGCTAGTAATAAAGGTAAATAAGTTTTTAATTAATTTTATACGTGATTACAAGGTAATTAATTTCAGTTATAGTAATGTTATATCTTGAAGAAATAGTGCCTATATCTTCTAGGTATAACGTTATTGTTAATTATTGTGTAACATTATCCTATTCAAATTGATGGGTACCTAGTACACTTAAATTAATTTTAATACAATGTATTTGAATCCTTACTAATGGTACAACTGCGAAAGTGTGTCTGTCTTTGTTTTCATCCCTAAATAGTTGATCAGAGTATTATCGTGTAAAGAAGGAAATACAAGGGCTCTTCTTATGTACATATATATATATATATAATTCTCGTGTCACAGTTTTCGTTCCCATACTCCTCCGAAACGGCTTGACCGATTCTCATGAAATTTTGTGAGCGTATTGAGTAGGTCTGAGAATCGGCTAACATCTATTTTTCATCCCCCTAAATGTTAGGGGTAGTCCACCCCTAATTTTTTATTTTTATTTTAAGGCAAAACAACGTTTGCCGGGACAGTTAGTATATATATAACGGCATGTTTTATATCAAATAATGACAAAATCAGATGTACTATTAGATGAGCCATTAGCTTGTTTATAGTATTCACCATTCTAGTTACATAAAACGAATATTATTATAAATTATTATACAAAATAAATAACAATATTTCAATTAATAAATACATGGGATTAAATTATTCGAACATAATAATTAATTATTAATAAACAGATTGGTTGATTTTCAGTCAGTTGCATTTAATTAACTGTACACAACAACAGATGTGACGTAATATCTACTTCTGTTTGTATTTTAAACAGAAATTTATCTGATTACCGTTGCGTAAGTAGATACACAAGGAAACTATATAGAGGAAGCAATTAGAACACTTAATGACTGCTACGAGTTAATAGATACTCAGCTATATTTGGTGTTAACACGCAAAACCACAAACCCGCCAGTGAATGGCATTTTAATTTTATGTAGCTACGGTATAATCAGAAGAGCTTTTACTAAAGCAGGTCTGATAACGTTGAATAAAGTGGAATCTTTGATCTATAAATTAAATTAAATAAATCGCTTTTCGATTATATTTCGGCATTAACTTTTACATTTTGGCGAGCATCGTAACCTAGTAAGTTACTGCTCTAATAAATCTTTAAGATCGAAAGTTAAATCCAGGTGACAGACAGAACAAATATTTTCTTATACGATGGGAACATCAAAAATAATATTAATAAATAATTTATTTGTACATTTTTATATTAATGAATATAGACAAAATATTTTAACAGCAGTCCATGCACTAAGGTAAAAGCTTGTGTCGCAGGAATCAGAAATCTTTTAGTACATAATCTTTAACTTAATACAGGCTCCAATTCAACAAGGTAATAAACTAACCAATTTTACATCAGAACATATATTTTAAAGAAAAACAATAAGAAATCTATATTATCTAATAATTTTATCTATATAACTCGTTTGTTTGTAACACTTTATTGTACAATTTATATAAAAGGATACAATGAGCTTATTAAATAAATCCGTACAATGGAGGAATTCTCCCAGAAGAGGGATTTCTTCCAGTCAACCTTTGAATGACTGAGAGGAATTGTGAAGTAGTGAAAACAGGTTCAATAAATAATATGCGTCAATCATTCAGTTCAGCTATAATGACTCAGTTTGTTTGTAGGTGGTTTTATTAAATATAGATGGCTATTATTGCATCTAACTTTTTACGTGCAGTATACAAGAACTTATATAATCTAATTATTGTTGTACTTATGGTATTTACTCTTTTTTGGGTTATTTGAATTTCGAATACCGGTAATAAATATATTTATTAGTAACTAAAAATGATAGCTAATGGCTACAAATTGGCGGAGACAAAAAAAAACTAAAAACTAAAGAGTTACTTATTATGCAACAATTGCTAGTAACAGCATTACATAATTAAACCGTGAATTACAAAACCGTTATTCTATTAACACGGCCATTTATAACATCTTCCCAATTGTGAATTAATAAATAATTGAAAAAACGCTACCAAAATGTTCGTATAAAAGCCATAATTTATTAACGAGTGATTAAGCCGATTATATATTGCTTTTTATACGCCTTCAAATCCCATAGGTGGGGAGTTATTGTTCGTATTTTTATGTAGATTACTAGCTACGCCCGCGGATTCAGCCGCCTGAAATTTATAGCCTATATGTTATTCTGATTAATAAGCTATATTATTGTAAAGTATAATAAAAATCCGCTCAGTAGTTTTTGCGTTAAAGAGTAACAAACATCCACCCATCCATCTATCTATCCATCTACATATATATCTATCCATCCATATACAAACTTTTGCGTATATAATATTAGTAAGATTATTATTTAGATACAAGTTACAGATAAGTAATTATGAATAGAATAAAATAGAAAATCATTTATTCAACAATTCATTTATAAACTTAATTTAAGCACTTTTGAATAGTCATTACAATTTTTTTATCTACCGCTCGTTCAGAAACATCACAAGAAGAACGAGCAAGAAACTTGTGTGTTGCTCTTTTAAATAATCCTTATAAGTTTACATTTACAAGTCGAAACGTGTATGTAACTTAACACTAGATATACAGACGGCATCGGTGGTTTTGCGGTTTAGCGATTTGATTCCACGCATGGTACAAACGTTTGTATCATGTGTACAAATGTTTTTATGATTGTCTGTATCGGTCTGGGAGTTTTCTATGTATATTATTAATGTATTTATATTAGTTAACTAGTACCCATAATACAAGCTCTGCTTAGCTTGGAACTATATAGCGTTGTCTGAATTGTGTTGAGATATATTATTATTGTAAGTTTAGAAGATGTACCTGCTAAAATTATAAATACATAGATAGTGGATTTTGTTATGAAGAAATTAAACTCTGGAGATCCAAATCCAGAACCATTACATTTAAGAGACTTTTTTTTATTGGATTAAAATGGTGCACCCGTTTGCGCTAATACCCTCCACTAGTGCCTCAGCGTATGCCGGCTGACGCACCAGTGGAGGGTTATGGAATGAGGATGAAGTTTGGTCAGTTTATCCATCGTGGTGATTCCCCAGGAATTCACTAGGAATCAACTACAATGGTTTCCAGGGTTAGAGTTCGTATAAATCTCTCTAGATTAGATTGCTAGCTATAAATAAAATAATAATACTAACCATGGCCAATATACGTAGAAAAGAACCAAACCAGTAGAAACAATAATACTCATAAAACTCGCATGATGAAAATATTTGTAATCGCCATATAGTTCTAAGCTAAGTAGAGCTTCTTTTTTATAGCACAGGAGACAAACGAGCTTGTGGCTCACCTGATGGTAAGTGATTACCGCCACCCAACACCAGCACCCGCAACACCAGGGGAATTGCAAGTGCGATGCCGGCCTTTTAAAAAAGTATAAGCGTATATTATCGTATAGGTTCGGAAATACCATTGCTGGAAGGTGATTCCACAATGTGGTTGTGCGTGGCAAAAAATATCTAGAAAACCGCACTGTGTGTGGAGTTTGTGTTATGGATACTATATATATATACTAGACAACTGATACAAATCCTTGTATATATATTTTTTATAAATACTTACATAATATATATAGACCATAACCATATCAACACAGATTAAAATATTCTAATATAAATTAGAATTAAAGGCATTATAGTTACTATGTTGACCTGACAAATATTCGGGTTATGAAACAAGATTTTCCTGTATGATATCAGATAACGAACAACTGCGCTGAAGGGATTAAATCGGAGAACTCTGACCCAAGGCAATTTAGAAAAGTTTATATCCTTACTTGATACGATCGGAAATAAAAATGCGCCACCTCTTTTACTCGTACATGCAAGATATAACACTTATATATTTGGTATGTATATATTTGTATTACAAAATTATATCAAGTATTGTTAATTTTAACGGTAACGGTATTTTAGCGTTTAAGCACCAGACCAGACCAAAAAATCCTGAATATGCTTATTGCAATCCAATTGGCGACGTATTTTCTATACGTATAAATAAAATTAGAGTGTCTGTTTGTAATATTGAAATTACCGTTTTTTACTACATGCATATGAATATAAATACGGTACATATACCAAAATAAGATTTTTTACAATTTTTGTCTGTAAGTCTTTTTCTACCGGCTAATCTCTGAAATGGCTGGACCGATTTTGACGGGACTTTTTTTGACAAGTAGATGATGTCATAAGGAGTAACTTAGGTTACTTTTATTTTAGAAAAATAAAGTTAAATTCCACGCGGACGTATTCGCGGCTACAGCTAGTTTTTAAATAATAGTCGTTATGTTATGTTTGTATGTAGAGATGGATGGATTGTGTGAAAGATATTCGATATTCGAAGAAAGGAAGTAAATAACGAGATGACTACGAACAGGGATGAATGGAAAGAAAACCATATTACGCCGACCCCAAATAAATGGAATAATGAAGAAGCAGATGATGATGATAATGTTTGTTATGCAGACCAATGTACAGTCTTTTGTAACAAAAATGGTAAATAAGATTAGAAATTACTTGTGATAAGACAATAATATTATTATTATTACTTACCAATATCAGCAGGAAGAGTAGACGTTGCATATTTTTTTTTTATAACACAGGGGACAAACGAGCTTGCGGCTCACCTGAAGGTAGGGGAATTGCAAGTACGTTGTCGGTACTTTTAAAAAGGAATAAGCTCTTTTCTTGAAGGTTTCAATATCGTATCGGTTCGGAAATACCATTGCTGGAAGGTGATTCCACAATGTGGTTGTGCGAGACAAAAAGTTTCTAGAAAACCGCACTGTGGAAGACCGCCATTCATACAGATGATCAGGATGGTATATTATCCCTCAAAGGCTTTCAAATCTGCAATTTTGGTGTCCAAACAATCCATGATGGCGTCAACGCGTTGGTTGATTTGGTAAATATGCGTGTATAGACAGAGCTCGTTTTAATTTTGCGTCCATTGTGAACTTTACGGTCGCCAGGTTTTAAATATTCAATGCTCGGGTTTGTATCGCGCAATTATTAATACATCCGTTAGTACCTACAGTAGAAATAATACAGCGGCTTGTTGAGAGGGTTTAAAGAGTATTTTTACATAAAAAAATCGAGTTTTGCTCGTGACAAAACGGGTATGAGGCTAACAAATGAATAAACCCTAGTAACGGAAAATTATATTCTAATTTTCACTAGGGTTCCTCATGCCAATGATGAATGTCTTACATCTATACATACGAGTATAAATAAAATTGGAGTGTCTGTTTGTAATATTGAAATAACCGTTTTTTACTATATGCATATGAATATAAATACGGTACATATACCAAAATAACATTTTTTTTTTAATTTTTGTCTGTCTGTCTGTTTGTTCTGGCATTAGCCATTTTTTAACATTAAATTTTATTGTCTGTCTGTCTGTGTGTTTGTTCCAGCTAATCTCTGAAATGGCTGGACCGATTTTGATGGGACTTTTTTTGACAGGTAGCTGATGTAATAAGGAGTAATATAGGCTACTTTTATTTTAGAAAAATAAAGTTAAATTCCACGCGGACGTAGTCGCGGGAACAGCTAGTTTATCATAAAATTATTTATCTATGTAGTTGTTTATTCATATATATTTGCCAACAATTATTCTCTGCACCACCCATGGTTGACTGGTAGATAAAGCCGCATGGTGTTAAGTCGGCCATATGTACTTTAAAATTATGTGCATTAAAGTTTTAATAAATAAATAAAATGAAATTTAATACAACATACAATAATGATGGTGCTGACTGCAGCATATAAATTATAATAAAAAGTATACCTTAAATTGGAGATATAATCATTGCATAAAAAAGACAAGGGAACGCAGTATTGTCTTGTTGTATTAGTATATATTTATTTTTTATTACAACTACAGCTAGTACTAACATCGTTCTATTATAGATTTTATTTTTTTAATCGAATATAAAATGTAAAATAATGCATATTTTACAATTACCTATAGTAGGTATATTAAATATTAATGTAAGATAACATCTAAAGAAAATATTAGATAGGTATCTTATTTATTTTGCTCTTTAATTATGTTCACAATTAGGGCAAAGATAAAGAATTTTATATTAATCAATTAAACAAATGTCCGCGCACTGTTTAATACATGACCAAGAAGGATGACCTTAAATGGCTCACCCACCGCATCCCGATCCCACTTTGGATCTTAAATCAGAAAAAAATATTATGCAGAGATATTATTATGTCGATTTTTAAGATTTTGTCACTGAACTAGTGACCGTTAAAAAATTTGTGATTACGCCACATCACAAATTTTTAAATAGCTATATAAAACTGTGCACCCAGGCGAAAAGAAAACTGCCTACAGCCTTAAGGATAATATATTTTATGCATATTTTCCTCATTTGCCATTAAATGTAAAAATTGATAATATAACCCTAAAAAGGATATAAAATTTTGCAACTATTTCTAGGCTGTTAAACTCGATTATAGATGATAGCCATCAAATCACATCAGCACATCTCGATCGATAGCCACTATCATGCTTCGATAACCAAGAGCCAGCTTGTACATGTGATTCGTTACTATGTAAAGATGTGAAATTTCACGTATAGTATATATTAAGGTCCAGAGATCTGCTTCGGCTCCGCTCACGTGCTCATATTTCGGTTAGGTTAGGTCATAACTTTTATCGATGTTATTTTTTATATATTTTTTTTTTGATCTATGTTATGTTGTAACTTATTAGGTGTAAACTGTTAGTGTTAACAAGCACAGCATCGTGAGGAACGTAACACTTGATAAGCCTACGTTAAGATTAGTATATTTGCATGGCAAGAGATGAGCCTACTCTATCGGATTTCATGATTTATAGTAGATTGACGCTACTCAACAACCTCGGTCTAAATCCGGGTAGTTAACCACTAGACCTCGAAGCTCTCATTACGATATTACATGTAATATTGTATTAGCCGTTACAAATAGTAGCGGTATCTCTAATTAATAATACCAAAGACAACGTACATAAAGGTCTGTTAGTCGTACGTATGGAGGAGTCTTGTAATACTGCATTAAGGGGTTTTCACCTACAATAAGACGTTCGTCGGAAAACAACCCAAGTGCAGCATGACTGTAAATGAAAATAAACTGTATTGTAGTGAGATAAGGTGTACAATAGGATACATTTTAATATTAACTAGGATTATTAGAGTTAGTTTGTGTGCTTGATCGGTAGTCGTCAACATGCTGCCAAAGTGAGGGTGTAAATGCGACCACGGTGACTATTGACAGAACTTAAACTTGGTTAGAAGAATTAGTTAACTTAGAAATTACTTCAGTAGGATTTAGATTTTATATCATTGAAATATAAGATATATTTCAATGTTATAAAATCTAAATCCTAATATAGTGTCTATGTCTATAAGATAATATAGTGTCTTGATAAAAGTTTATAAATGCTCATTTATAATGCTCATAAATGTGACTTTCTTTGTTACTCTTTTTTTTTGTGGATGATAATGGAATGGTGCACCCGCCTGAGCTAACGGTTTACGCTGGCGGGGCACCAGTGGAGGATGATAAGATGAGCAGGTCAGTTAGCCCATCGTGACAAATTCACCAGGAATTTAACACGATGGTTTCCAGGGGGAACCGCGTGGAGGTCGACCTGACATGGTACATTGTTAGCAATGGGGTTATCAATCCACATTACTAACAACCTCTAACCTCTTCCTCCCTGGTCTGGTCTTTGTTACTCTTTCTTGCCTTAACACTTTAGCCCAATATCTTTATATATTAAAACAACAATTTACTGTTATCTGCATATGGAATGTATAAGGGAAAATCTATTATTGGAAGACTTTATCATATTAACAAACCCAAACCAGTGAATGTTAGAATTATTATATCTATGCAAAAACTACTTCATACGTTTTAATGCAGTTTTTACAGTTATATTGCTATAGGTCTAACTTAAAACTACAGGCTATATGTTTTTACTAATATTATAAACGCAGAAGTTTGTCACTATATATGTATGGACGGCTGGATCTATGTTTGTTACTTTTTCACGCAAAAACTATTGAATCGATTTTAATGAAACTTTATAATAATATAACTTATACATCGAGATAACACATAGGCTATAAGAATTAAATGGGTCGTCACGAAATCGCGAGCATGGCTGGTACCTAATAAAAATAATTCTGCGCGTAGTAGGGGCGGATCGCTCGTTTCATAATATGCTATTGCTGAAAACCTTGCAAGTTTGGCACGACGTTACAAGGATCCAACAGCATTTTTTTTAAATATTTTACTTGATATAATTCCATACGAAATAGAATCGAAAATATTGCAAGTCTAAAGTTTTCGTTTCGGTTGCTCAAAGTAGCGTGTACCAATTTCACGCCGAGCTCGCCAATCGCAGCTCGCCTATGCCGTAATTATGTTCGCAAACAGCAACTTGGTCGGCTATTGCTGAGAATCCTGCAAGTTTGGTGTGACGTTATAACGACCCAATAGTATTACAATATTTTTCCTTAATATTGTTCATATTAGAAAAACTACTTACTTAAATAAATTCTATATGGGATGTATACATTGATTATTGTCATGTTAGAACACAAAAATCTTGATGTTATCTATTATTTGTATATCCTTGATGTCATGTTGTCCTATGTTCACATAAATCAAGACGTTTTACTAAACTAAACTATAATCTGTAAAACGTATTCTATATCTATTCACTTTTCATAGTTTGTAGTTTAAGAGCAAATTATAGGGAAAATTTCTAAAATATATATAAATAATGGAATTTTTTATTAATAACTTTACGGTTTATCACCGCCTCACTTCCAATGATCGTGGGTTCTTTTCCTAGCACGATGTAAATATTTGTATTCATAAGTATGATTGTACGGCTCTGGGTGTTTTCTATATTTTGTGGAAATTATTACTTGTACTTTCGTGGAGGTCCTGTCGTTACTTCTTTAACTATTTTTACTTTTTTTGGGATGCAATGTAATGAAAAAATAATTCATAAATCATGTGACAGTGAAGTAAGTGTTAAGTCAACCGCTCTTTAACTGAAGTTTGTAGATATTGTCTTTACGTCGTAAGTAATCCTTTGTATCTAGTTACATAACACTCAAAATATACAGATTTTATATAATGACGGTAGTTTTAATTTTATATAATGTTCAACATATTGCACTCACTGATACTAAGTACGATAATTGTCATACTAATATAATAAACGCGAAAGTTTGTGAGTATGGACTCTAGAATATCCATACATTGTCTGGACTCTCTTACGCAAAAACTACTGAATGAATTTTGATTAAACTTGACATTAATATACCTCAGACAGACACTCATAATCTCACTTGGGCTATAATTTAAAAATATATTATCTATATTGCGCGGAATATAATGACAAACGTCAAGCAAGTGTGATTCAGACGAAGTTGTATATGTCTGATAGATATTCATGTTTGTATTTTTTTTTCTGTAAATGTTTTGTGTAACTCTTACGAAAAATAAATATGTTAAACCGTAAAATAGACTCTATTTCAAGGGAGTAGCGCTGCGGGACACAGCTTCGAGTACCTAAAACTTAATAAACTTTCAGATTATATGCGCAATGACAATGATTAACGACACCCTGTACATTGCTGGGCTACAAAATTAAACAATTCCAATTTATCCGGCATTCGAAGGAGCAAAGAAAGTAATTGGGCAAGTTCACTAATTAAAATTAACTCCGAACTGGTAAACGTGAAAATATTTGCTATCGAATAGTTCTTCGGTCTTCTCTCGATTTAATGTTCTATTTCTAATTTCACGAGATTATGTTCGTTTGAAACAAATTGTGGGAATGAAGTTTATAAACTAGCTGTTACCCACGACTTTTTTCATACGGAATATAACTTTATTGTTCATTAAAATAAATAATACTAGCTAATGAATGATGATGATTATAATACTAGCTAACTATGAATGAAAGTACTATCAAAATCGGTCCAGCCGTTTCTGAGACTTGCAAGAACAAAGAAGCAGACAGACAGACGCTTTGCTTTTCGACGCGTATTTTCTTATTGTACTTGTATCCACCACTCCACAATTCCTTTCAGTCACTCAAAGGTTGACTGGAAGAAATCCCTCTTTTGGGATAAGTCCGCCATTGTACCATTTATTTATTTTTAAGACATATGTATCTATTAATATTTTGTACAATAAAGAATTACAAACAAACAAACAGATAATGTTGGATAGACAGTGTTAATTTCAAATTACAAACCGACATTTCATCTTTATTTATCTCTATAAATTATATTATTATAATCTGTACAGATAAATAAGCTTGAAGGTTATTCTTATCATAACAATTTTTTATCTCAAAATAGATTAAATAGATTCAATAACGGGTATTGATTATTCAAAAGTATTTAAATGTAACTTTATTTAATTAAAGTATTTACTATTATATTCTAAATATTAGTAATGTAATTTATAACCTTTAATGAATTTGAAAATAAAAATCACGTATACAATTATATCACTAAAGAGGTTTTTAGATCAATCTATTCCTGTGTAAATGACCAAACATCTGCTACTCTCGTGTCTAATTGTTCCGACCCGTGGCTTTATTACTTAACACCAATCAGACGAGACGGTGTCAAATGGTTTTGACCGCTTTCAACGACTTTTCGGTCTTCGCTACGGATTACAGATGTGTACCAATTACATTGACGAGTTTTGTAGCATCATAGTTTTATAATAAGAATAAATCGCGCAATGCATTGTGTGACATGGCTGTTGATATGCTTTAATGAGGATGTGGTTACACCTGCTTGTTATTAGATCCATGAATCACGTAATATAAAGTATTTGTGAGGTGATTGAGTGACTGGAGTAAGTCATTCTCAGTAATCTAGACATTATTAGGCCCTCTTAAATACAGTAAAACGCAATAATGATAAAGTCCTAGCATCTATTCCAAACTAGGTAGAGCTTGTACTATATATACTACTCAAATTAAAATTATTAATGATAAATATGATTGTACGTTTATTTCGGTTATTCTGGATGGTGTTATATCCAAGAATCGAACCTTCAACCATCGAAGCCATCGTGGCAATAAACCTAATTCATCTACTTGTGACTCAATCCTGTTACTTAACAATAATTATAATTTTAATATCTTGAGATGCATATGATTTCCTGTTATAGAACGGTTTGTACAATTCTTACCGATTTTATAAATTTTTAATTCTTTTTTTATCCCTATACCAGTCGAGCTTCTTTTCTTGGTTGATTGTATATTATAAGCGTAACGGGATAACTGTCATGACGCTAAGTAAAATATCTGACACTATGTTGTAGCGAATTCGAACAAAATCCAAGCAGACTGGTGGCCTTTCTAAATTCCGGCCGATGTATGCAAATTAGTTGCCTACTAACTTACCTCCTCGGGGAGCACTGGTCGACCCCAAAAATACGTCCATGCTTTGTTTTATACAGCTTCATAAAAGGTAAGCTGGCAACTTCAACGACATAAATAGATTTCGCAACTGGACTTTGCATATCATATTTTTAACCAATTAGGCATTCTAATGCCTTATTCGCTTATATGATTATGTTATCCACAATTTCGTCTACTTTTTTGAGATAAAAGATAACGTGATTGTCGGTTTAGTTATGAAAACTGATAGACCGATTATAAGACTAAGCTAAGCTATTTTAACTAAGCTATTTTTTCTTTTACCCGCGACTTCGTCTGCTTGCACTGTATTCATTATTCTATATTCAGCAATCAAGATAACTTACCATCACATCGTTAATGATTAACGTTGCGCGTATACAAGACGTGACGTCCATACAATGCTGTAAAACTAGGATGTCATATATCTTATCAATGTAAGTTTATTTGAATAAATGATTTTCTATTATATTCTATTCTATCCTCTAATTTCAATACAAGGCACAGCGGCTGAAATAAATAATACTAAATTACGCACGCTGACAATTTTTGCAATTAATATACAGAATACAATAAACAAAATACTAGCCGCTACTTGTTTGCTAGTTTGAGGAAAAGATAGCCCGTTGTTGGTTGATATAATATATTTACAAATTAAATTTAAAGAAGATCCGTTCAACTCTTTTGTGATGGTATATAAAGTAGATGAGTTTTTACAAGGTTTACCTTGGTAAATTTTCGGTCATTATGTCAGTATAGACCAATTTATTCAATTACTAGTGTATACTTAAATATTTTTAAGAAACTTGTAATGGAGGACATAAACATTTTGTCTAGAAAGACCTTTTTAAGTTTATACTAAAGAATTATGCGTGTACTTAGCCAGCAAAAGTGCCAAGCGGTAATGTCGTCTTAAATTAAGAAAATTTCTTAAAGAAATTTTACATAAATTACGAACACTTAGTAAACTCTTATAAATTAAGACAGTAAGTAAATAGGTATATTAACGAATATAATCTTGAAGGTATAGTCAGAAGCACTATTAACAATCATTATGGTTAAGATACTATATGAGGCAATGGTAAGTCTGTATTATTAAATAAATATAGTTTATTTCCTGATTAGTGATCATCAGAAATATAAATTGATACCTTACTCCAAAAGGATTGATGGATGATAATGGAATGGTGCATATGTCTGCGTTAACAGTATATGCAGGGTGTTTGCTGGAGGAATATTGCGATGTTTAATTTCTTATAACATTGAAATAAAAAATGATTAGAATTTATTGTACACTGAATTTAATAGTGACGCCACGGAATGTTCGAGAAGAAGTTAAGAAATGTACATAAAGAACAACAAAACAACAGCAATGTTCCATACGTGTCGTTCCAAATTTGAATTAAATAATTTTATATTTAAATGTATTATATGGCTATTTGCGATCGCAAACAAAAGGCACTACTGGAAGATGATGGGATGAAAATGAAATCAAATCGGTCCGCCTATTATTGTAATTTACGAAGAATTAATAAATAATTGGCGTCCTTTATCAACTCTTTATTATACTTGTACTGAGAAAGAGTTTGTATGAAGTAATTTACGAGTAATTCTATCTCACCTTATTAATCTGCCAAGCAGTTTGCTTTGTAAACTGGGTTTAGATTTGAAGGACGTGGCAGAATATGTCATGGAAATTACGGGGTACGGAGCCATGATGACGTTGTCCGTCGGAATAGCAATATTCTATTATTGGTTATTGTGTTGTTCATGTATTATAGGTGACGATTAACATATACCATCAGGTGAGTCGTCTCTAAGAACTAAACTAAGAATCATTGGTGTCTCTTTATAATAATACATTCACTGTAAAGTTCTATATCTTTTCTAGAAATTGAGAAAAAAGTTGTTAGTCGGAGTACTATACTTTAAGTAACTACAACAATTTTATATATAGAAGATATTATAGTAGGTATATATGAGTTTAATAATGTCTGGTATCATATAAAATGCACCGCGTGTTACTAGTACTATGGCCGCCTGTTATTAAGTTTTTTCATACTTTTGGCAACGTGACGGGTGGGTTATTTGTTTTCAACTTTCATTATAATTTATTCCTTTACTACTGAAACAATAATAAAGAAAAAAATATAATGTACTAGCTGTCCCAACAAACGTTGTTTTGCCTTAAATTAAAAAAAAAATTAGGGGTGGACTACCCCTAACATATAGGGGGATGAAAAATAGATGTTGGCCGATTCTCAGACCTATTCAATACGCTCACAAAATTTCATGAGAATCGGTCAAGCCATTTCGGAGGAGTATGGGAACGAAAACTGTGACACGAGAATTTTATATATAATATAAACATTATAGTATATTGATTCAAAGTTTCCAAATTTTGATGTAATAACTTATTCGCTGAATTTTATCTAACAGGGGTATGAAAATCGTCTATCGTGCGTACCTCAGTATCGCATATTTCAGCAACCAAGCAGCTTACAACCTGTGGTTCGGTTGACGATGCGAAATGCCAGTGAAATTACAAGAGTAAGATATACAATAAGAGTCATGCTGTCTTAGTCAACTATAATAGCAACGCGTGAGTGGCATCACGGCTGTTACATGATAACGTGAAGTCTGTGGGGTTGTTACTACTTGCCATTACATTTTATATTATAAATGTATTTAGAGACTTGGTAGCATCAGCTTCTTTGCAACTCCAATCTGAATGTTTTTATTACAATTTTTAATCCTACTCTATAGTTTAGATTAGTACACCTTTTATTCATCGTCTCAGAACGGAAGACGTCCACTGCTAAACAAAGGCCTCCTCCAAATGACGTCCATGACGATCGATCCTTCACTACTCGTATTCAACGCTTTCCAGCGATCTAGACCAGATCGTCGATCCACCTGGCTCTTGGCCTTCCCACGTTGCGTCTTCCGGTCCACGGTGGCCACTCGCCACACACTACTGCACCTTTAGTAAATAAAATTAATTAGTTGGGTAGAACTATCGTTAATAAAAAAACAACACAAAGATAAATAAATATTATATCATTTATACATATATTTTGATTTTGTAAAAAGAATGCTCAGTAAATATTGACTATGTCTTCTATGTAACGAACTTTTCTCTACTTTTTAATCGCAATGAACAATAACATATATACACAATTGAACAAGGGTTAAAAGTATTTTGTTTCTTTGAAAATATGTGGAGCATCAAATCAAAGCTTATTTGCCTGGAATTTAAAGGTCCCACCAAATAGAGCATGATTGGAACGGCCGGTGGAGCGCACTGACTTCGAGTTAACATTGCGGTCCACTGGCACCCTATTAAGGTTAATATCAATCATTATATTATATATGGTATAATGTGCGTTATGTAATATACTGACTATTAATATATATAATAGTTATACACACGGTAGTAGTAATATAATATCTCATTAATGATACTATTCTCTGAATTTCTTTAATAATTATAAAATTTTCTATTTTATAATTTGAAAGTTCAGTGTGGATTGAATTTGATATATTTATGATTGAATAACTGTTAAAAGCGGTCAGACATAAAAAACAAATATAGTAGTGTGTTGTGTTAACTACGTTACGGTTTATTGAGTAGTATAGTATATATATATAGTATAGTATTACCAACTACTAAGTAGTATTAGTAGTATCCAATAACATAATAAAAGTGTAATTCTTTTTTTTCTTTAATTATTATGTTATTGGAAAATACTTTATACTTTGACCCACTGCATCTATTGTTAATAGTTATAAATTAAACATTTCATTTCATAACGCTTGTCAATAAAGTACAAAATTAAATTTCCACAATTCTGACCGATCTTAAAAAGACGCCCCGCAATCCGATTTCTTGTTTCGATTTTCATTCTCGCACCATGATCTTCAACACCACAATATTTCCATCATGTAAACCGTCCATAAAAAGGAAAATGAAGTTTTCAAGTAATTTACATACATTGCTTTTAGTATCGTAAACGGGATGGACGCCGGGATCTTCCCGCTTCCAATTCGCTTTTATTTTCTAAGGTTACATTTCCAAAGTTTAATGAAATACTCGAGTTAACTTTGAATTTAAATTTACTTTAGTATGCAAATGGCCGGACGATTCTGTTGACTTCCAAGTACTTCATGACAGAGTGGTATAATTTCGGCGGCAGTCAGTCAATATTGTTTACTAACATTTAGATTTACAATTGTAGGTATACATATATTTAAATAATTAATAATAGATATTAATTATTTTGTTTAATTCCTCTACTATACCTGAACACTCGCAATATGCGTGTAAATTTAATAACGGTAGTGGTGGTCAGATCTCCACACTGAATATTTGTGGTCTTACACATGCTAATGGTATTAAACAAAATAATTTAAATTCATGAAGTAATTAAATGAACTTCCACAAAATAACACTTCATTAGATAAATTATAATTAATTCTGTATGTACGTTATGAGATCAGTAAAGGAATGAAGTCCATCAGAATACCGTTGGTTTTATCAGTTACTAGCTGTAAAGTAACATAATTTTTCTAAAATAAAAGAAGCCTAAGTTACTCCTTATTACATCAAATACCTGCCAATAAAAGTCCCGTCAAAATCGGTCCAGCCATTTCAGAGATTAGCCGGAACAAACAGACAGACACAAAAATTGCATATAATGTTATTTTGATGTATATACCGTATTTACATATATGTAGGAAAAACTGTTATTTAAATATTACAAACAGACACTCTAATTTTATTTATATGTATAGATTAATTGCAATAGTTTCAAAAGGCAGACAGACACCTTCACATATATATCACATATGTTCTATCGTATAGGATATGAAACTCACCTGGTCTTTTTTGGCACGATCGTTCGCGTGTTTCATATATGCACTTTATATTTAAAATTAAAAATATTAAAAAATATATAATATTATGACTAAAATATTAGAAGGGATCCGTTTAGGCAACGTTCCCTCTTTGAATAGCTAGATTAATTCTTTGTCCAAGGTAGCTGCCAGCTCTTCGGTCTTCTGTGATGTCGACTAACCTTTTCGTTATTTCTTTGAAAAGTCTTATAGCGCTAGGACCCCACGGACCAAGGGTCTCGACACCGAATGGGACAAATTCATATTCGGAGCCTAGACCCCTGTATTTACATGTTTTGGCTTTTTCAGCCGCTTCACATGCCGCACCAGCTCTGTTGTTGGATGTAGATGGGATGGGGCCAGCGTGTCTGCACAGGTTGCATCCCATACCAGCACCCGGTCCATCTTCCATGGAATCAAACTCATATCGTCCGGTCAGGTAGACAGGTTGCTATTCGGAGCGTGTCAGGCTCAAGAAATGTTCCTGTATTTGACGAAGGGTACGCGTGAAGCCAGTAGCCGGCCTCATCTGCTAGCACGCACATATTATTTTTTGTAGCCATATTTTACATTTATGTTTCATCAACAAATTATCACCATCAATAATTACGTCTTGCAGTATTAATTATTTATGACAAAAACCCGTGATTGGAGTACGCGCGGTTGCGCAATTTGTGGCGTGCGTGCGGTATATTTTGTCTACCTTTACATGTAGACTTTTTCCAGAGTAAAACAGCGTGTACGTGTAGACAGGTAATAGTTAGTAATGGGATTAGTAGCCCCATTGTTCATGTCATGTTAACCTTTTTTTTGGTTAATTTCATGTGAATTTCCCATAATGTACGAAATTTTAAAAAAGAAAATATCTTGAAAGGAATTTAACTATTAGGGATTAAAGTGTGAAAAATGGAAACGCGTTTTTTTTAAGCTTTAATCAATATAATAGTTGTCTAAAACCACTGATACGGTTTGCGTAAGATGAGCTGTGTAAATTGGACTGGGTTATTAATATTATCACTCTTAAACAAAAATCCGGTACGTCATACCCCCTCCCTTCCTCTCTCCGGGATAACGGGTTCGATGCGGGCGGAGCTGCGGGAAACAGTGTAATACATAATCGCAGTGCATACATCATACCATCGAATTAGATCAGCCGGGTTAGCTTAGGTCAATACAATTAGTCCTAATTGATAGCCGGGGTGGGAGTTATTAAGTATTAACTTTTGAGTTGTACGTACAATGTTTGAATAGTGACAACGCGACGTCCTGTACCGGGCTTTACCATATTTCGTGCAGTGTAGTGAAATATTCATATTATAATGTGCTAGTTTTACCAGTGTACCCATGTTAGGTAAGTTAATTTACATATTAATATAAACAATACGTTATTATGTAGCGTAACCTGACTTATATATGATATAGAAATATTTTTTTATGAGCCATACAATGGCATTGTGATTTCTCAGGGGCGTACAAACTTTTATCCCATATTTCAACACTTTAACGAATTAAATTGCTGTAATAATTTATTGTGTAATTCAGATACTATATATATACATAAGAAATTACTCAAAATTTTTTACAAATATTTTATTTTTTATTTTTATGGTTTCATAATTTAAGTTTTCCATAAATACCTACATGAAACGTTTAGTAGATAGGGAGCAAGATGATTTTAAAGTTGTTAATTAATTATTTAGACGGTAAAGAAATTTACAGGTTTTAATACAATTTTGTCGATAACAGAAAATTTAACACTAGGAAATTATATATATATATATATATACTTAATATTGTTCTGTTCTGTTAACTTGTTTCGTTTTTATCTTTTCATCCGTCCGTCTTTCCAGTTCACTTATAATCCATTATTCCAGCACTTGCAGGCGTCCAATCGAGCTTATATTTGCCTCATGTCTGCTAATCCAATGACAATGCTACTATTATTGTGACAATGCAGTTAGCTTGATGATGGAGCTAGTAGGTACAACGTGACGTCATTCAAATTTGATTCATTTGATGAATATTAAATTATTATAGGGTTCATAAACACATAGAATGATAGTGTAAAACAACTTTATACGTCCGTCTGTCATTCATTATGACGTGTTTATGGTAATTATATTGATTTGGAATTTAAAATTGAAAGTAGGGCAACTAGGTTAATATAATGAAAACTGTTCGCTACTACTCGCATAAATTACGTTAACACTAATTTTTCTTGTGCCTCGGTGTTTTCTTTGGCACGTGATGCCCTTGATTCCACTCATGCGCTGTCTTTTAGAAGAGCTAAGATGTCATGCCTCTTTTGGCACGTGATGCCCTTGATTCCACTCATGCGCTGTCTTTTAGAAGAGCTAAGATGTCATGCCTCTTATCCTTTAATTTCACTGTCTTATCTCCCTCTTCAGCCGTAACAAAACTTACAAAGCAAGCTATTTGTTGGCTGAAATATGTAGATAAAGGAACCTACGCATTGTGTTTTTTACAATGTATATCTTAGTGATTTTTTCTACGTATTAATAAATCTAAAAAAACGTTCTAAACATATAAAATATTTTTATTAATACTAATTTATTATATCCTGTAGTATACGTTTTATGGCGATATTTGGGTTATATCACATTAATGTATAGTAGGTATCTATTTTTTTTAAGTATAATAATTATACTTCATATATAGATAAATATTTATTTCTATTAATTAATTGGAAACTCCCGGTAAGCAGGTGCGACTCGCTCTTCACTTTTATTTAATATGAATGAGATTTCAATGTAAGATAAAGAACAAATTAAAGAAGCAATAAAAATTACGCAGAAATTTTAAGCAAAAGCAGGAAAACTTGGGTGAGGTTAATCAAAATGCAGACAATACAGAAAGCGAAAGAAACTCACAAACAAGGTTTCGGAAAGTTCACGAAAATGTCCGGGAAACGCGAACGAATTACGGCGTCGCTTCTCATCTCATCAATCAATGTAAGTAATCTCGAAATATTTAATTCCTTTAAATGTTGCATTCGATATAAAAACGTGTTTTGTGAAAATTACTTATGTTTTATATGTTTGTATAAACGTGTGTAATTTTTATCTTAAACATTATTATATTATATATACAATATCAATATTACTCTATTCTCACTAATATTATAAACTCAAAAGATTTTATTTATTTCGTATATAGCGAAACTTCGGATCTCAATAAAATTCAATATAAAGACAGATTGTATAACGAGCTATGTAAAGATGCTGCGGACGGCTGTTAACCGCTATAACAGCAACAAATAATGTTATATAGGATAACATTATTTGTTGCTGTTATAGCGGTTTAGCGATTAAGCATACTGACTCAGCTTACGATGTTCACAGATTTGATTGCTGTACTTCTAAAAGCAATGATTCAATTCAATCTTGTAATATCAGATTTAAAAAAGTATAACTCATCATGTCTGTTATTTCCATACAGTATATTTTTAAGGACGAACTTCCGTATTTCCCCTTTCTAATGCGCATGAAACATTTATATGTAAAGTTAAACTGAAATTGTTGTCTTATGTACACGACTTGGCTGTTAAATATCACTCAGATGGCAGTGTTACGCAAATGGACGGTTACCCTAAACTTTATGCCACTGTAATCGTAAAATGTGGGGATATTTGGAAGTTTATTAAATTTATTTATCCGTACCTTAGCGAGGTTACATACATTAAGGGAAACAAAAATCGTTCTACTACCGCCAGAGTTTTATTGCATTTAAAATGACAAATGTTTGTTCCTTTTATTTTCATTACTTTTTTTTGTAGGCAATTGGAATCACTAACAAGCTGATGGTCTATCTGATAGAAACTGGTGTTCCTATAGTCCCGTAAGAGTTAATCATCTCATATGGATACAGGAGAAGTATCACGAATGTCTCTCTGTAACGATCAAAGTATCTCTTCTATGCCAATATAGAAGAGATTCCGGAGATTCCGGAGGCCTAAAATATCATATCTCCGAATTCTGTAATGTAACTAACTGCATTATCTCACTGTTCATCCTAGAGTCATTTTACGAGGCCAACTCATTCAGACGACATTATAGAAAGTTTATCCCTGTATTTAATAAAATTTAACTGTCTGTTAAAATTCTTTAAAATATGACGACAGGTATGAATATTCATATGTATGTATGTATGTGTGTATGACTTGGTAATAAACAGGTTGACGCGAATATTCTAATTGTTAGTTGGTACATTGATGATATCAGCTCTCGATTATAGTTGGAATCTTAACAGGGAACTCAATTCTCATATTGCACTAAATTATTTTACTGCAAACACCAAGTTCTTATCTATTTGCGCCAAATGAACTTGCTTCCTTTGCACTGTTACGACTCAATTGTTAGCATGTTATAATAAACTTTATTGCATGGTAATACCGTGTAAGAACTTCACGAACTTTCGTTTAATTTAAGGCATCCTTCCGTTTGTTTCACTCTATTTTCATTGTTATGCTCTACTTGCGATCTAACAGTAGATTCTCGTAATGTAATAAATATAAATATAGTTTGTAGTAACTCTATTTGGTAGAATTGAAGTTCAGAATCATTTTAAGTGAAGCAAAATACGATATTCTATTTTTGGTATTATTTCTGAAGTAGGTGCTCGTAAACCGAATTAAATTCGTTATTAAAAGATGTCACAGAGAATATTTAATTCTATGAATTAATTTGTATTTTGAATGTTATTATTATAAATGTTTTAGCAGTTAATGAGATTTTTATGTGAAAAAATGTTAATAACTTGTTAACTAATTGACAATATAAACTTAAATTGTTAGTAATAACATCATAGATCTAAGTTTTTAGATTTAGATGTTTATGAAGTCTAATTAATTGTAAAGATATAGTATAAAAAGTAAATTTAAAAATTTGTTTTATCAAGTAATTTAGGCCGCTCCATGCCACTGCTCTTATATTACCACCCATTTTAGAGTTATATATGTACGATTAAATAGGCTCATTATATTCATCAGTATCTTAGGGGTTGTTATACTAATTAGTTAATTTTACTTTGGTTTCGGGTACTCCATCTCCCGTTACCTCATATAAATAGTAGTACAGTTGCATATCAACTACTCCATAGACTATTGTTCTATACTATACTACTTAATGTCCTTAATAAGGCTATTTAGATTATAAAATATCTTCCATATACTAGTGTATTTGACTGAGGAACTTTAGATACTTATAGTCTATCGGTCGAATATTGCGGTCGGTTCCGCAATGGAGCTCTGAAAGAAATAACTGGCCCATAATAAAGCGAACATTAAATTAAATAAAAATGTAATTCTGAAACATGGACCTAACTGGCCACTAAAAAAGCGAAAATACTTTTAAATAAAAAAATAAAATACGCCGTCTTTTATTATGAATACTAAAATATCATAAGAATAAACATATTGTGCATGTGTTATAGAATAGTTTTGGACTCCTAGACTTTTCGTCTACATTTACTTTTGTATAAACTGCTTCACGGGTGGCATTTCATTATATTCCTTAAGAGACTGTCTCCGTTTTTCCGTCATCCGGACGTCTTCTGCCTAGCGCCCAGCCCGTTGTCCTTTAACAATACCTTGGAGTGTTACAATGCCGTGAGTACTTTTTTTTGTTTTGGGAATTTGTTGGTGTGCACTTAGAGACCATACGAGTTTGTGGAAGAACGCCTTGTAGTTAGAGATATTTTATATTCTTATTTTGCTTAAACCCATAGACCGAATAAGTATTACTTGGCCTCGTTAAACAGAACACGTGTATATATTTTTTTAATATTTAATGTACAGACACAGTTTGTTTACGATTTTATTATTTACAACAACTGACATTTTACACAAATAATATGACAGTATCAAAGCTGGCGGGATACCTTACAATTCCTTTGATAATAATATAATGCGGATAAAGCAGTCAGGTCATAAAATTATTATTGTTTTAAAATATTAATGAACCCATGAAAGAGTACAAATGTTGACATCTACACATATAAATAAAATTGGAGTGTCTGTTTGTAATATTGAAATAACCATTTTTTACTACATGCATATGAATATAAATACGGTACATAAACCAAAATTACATTATTTACAATTTTTGTCTGTCTCTCTGTCTGTTTATTCAGGCTAATCTCTAAAATGGCTGGATCGATTTTGACGGGTCTTTTATTGGCAAGTAGCAGATGTAATCAGGAGTAACTTAGGCTTCTTTTATTTTATAAAAAGAACAGCTAGTAGGTATAAAATAAAAGAGATTTGATAATAAAATAATTTCCACTACAACCATAATTTCATGTTAATTGGCGCTTAAGATTTGCGAACACAAATATTATATATAGACTATTTCTTAAAAATTAAATGCTTCATTTTGAAAATGGAACGTCTAATACAGAACGCTGACATTATTTTATTTCTTTTTACAAAATTATACACATTTTTCTATTATATTCCACAACGTCACCGAATATAAAGTTATATAGTGTTTGGTAATTTTTGGTGGGCGTTAGTCAAATAAATCCATTAATAACTATTTCAAAAGTCAAGCAGTTTATTCGTAAAATGTTTGTCTGTAAAGTGATGAGATCATCACGTCAGTGAAAATATAGGAGACATGGCATCTTTGTTTCCGGTAATCATAAAGACATGAGAGTTATCATAGACGTCAATAAGGTGATATTGGTGTACATGTATATAGGCTACGGTTACTATTATTATTAGCTTGAGCATTAAAAAAAATATACATATATAGTAGACCTTCATAAATGTAATTCCTGCTGGGAAAGTCAGGGACGTTGTAAACTGCCCCTGATTATGTCATCTGGGATTAGTCGTTGGTGTTCTGGTGTACATACCACTTGACAAGCCCACATTTCACCGGTTATTTTCAAATCTAAAATGGCTTGCCATAGCCTCTATAAATTGTTTAATTAAACTATTTAAGTATTTATATATTATTATTCGTTATCTAGTACCCTTAACAGATACCCTGCTTAGTTTGTGACTAGATGTCACTGCGTGGATTGTCCATCCGGTTATTATTATATAAATAGAGATAATTAACTAAGAATTAGTATTCAATCATAAGTTTAAACCTTGATTTAAGACTTATACTTCATATAATTGGCCTTTGAAAAGTAACGAAATAAAATACTAACTACTGTAAGAAAATACGGAATTTTGTCAAGTATTCTTTTTATTTTGATTGATTTCCATATAGTTGGGGTTACAGTAGTCGTAATTATGGCTAAACTAAAGAGCAGCAGGACCATGGCAAATTATGGACTGAATGAAGGATGAATATATTTGTTCATAATTTATCATATATACCGAATATATCTTTTCAGTTCAACTATGACGATGGCGATTTTAGCGCTACTTAAATATCGGTAACTCAATAAAAAACAAAACACGATAAGATTTCGTGGTTTTCTTAATGTTACATGTAAAAAATTACCGCGTCAAATTGAAATAAATATACTTGGGTACATTTATAAAATCTCGTAGTTAAAATTCTAAGAAATACTTTGAAGCTTGAACTTGACTAGAAGACCTAAATTCATTAAAGTAATTACTAGTAGCCCACTGGTTCTCGCTAGTGTCCTCAGTAGAAACTTAATTTAATTAAAAATTCGCTCTGCCAAACTGGGACCTGAGTGTAAAGATGCGAAAGAAATATAGCCTTACAGCTTTTTTAAAGAGAAATGTAATATATGCAAATTAGTGAGACTTCATACCTGTACTGTTACTATCTTATTTTTAGTTTTAAATTATAAAAAATACATTATTATATAAATAAGGAAGTGATTTCTATTAAAGATACTAACGCATAATAAAATATGAATTTAACGTGATACCACTCTGCTTTACACCTTTGGTACACAAACTTAGATGTCAAGGTTAATGTAGGTATTACTAAAATAATATGAGGAATCAAGACTCAGTATTCTAGCGGCCGTTTTGCTTCCAATGGTCGCGGGTTCGATTCCTCGTAGGATGCAGACATTTGTTTTCAAAAGTACCTATACGTATGTTGTTTTTGTCTGGGTGTTTTATATTATGTATTTGTATATATAAAAAATGTATTTAAGTATTTCTATCAGTTGTCTAGTAGTCATAATACAAGGTCTGCTTTCTTTGGGACTGGATGGTGATGTGCGAAGTATTTATCATATTATATCATAGAAATACAATCTGACGCCTTAGAAACACATTCAGAATACTTAAATTACTTTATAAATTAAGAATAATGTCTTAGAAAAATTAAAAAAGATAAGCTATTTGCGATTTAATTTATTAAGTGTGAATTTTTTTACGAATTAAGTTGTTTGTGTGTAAGGTTAGTTCTATTATTAAATTTACCGTTCTATTTCTCGGTATTGTATTAATAAACTACCAAATAAAATTAAAGAAAACAGTAGGTTTCAAACAAACAATTCTATTATTGGAAAATAAAATCTAATGGAACCATTTATATCCAATCGCACTAAACGAATGTAGTTACTGGTAAATGACTTAATTGTTAAGAAAATAGCGTACAATGTCTAATAACTGTCATGCTTTCCCAATAATGGATATTGTATAACTGGAAATCAATGAAAATATGAACGATAAAAATCTTGGATAAACCATTACGCCGAGAAATAGCATCATTCATTTGAATAAACGGTAAGTAATAATATTGTTTAGAACATCACGTAAAATTCGCTACTCAGTTTGAATATTTTCAGCCAACGTTGATGAGTAATAGTTTGTATATGAATAGGATAAAACATAATTTGGATTGGCAAACATTCTGATGGCCCACCTGACGGTAAGTGGCAACATTCGTACGTTAGAACAGGACTACGGACATTACATCATCATATAAAGTCGCGATGGTACTTTTTATGGACTAAAAGACTATGCCTCCGTCAAATTATATTTACTACCATTTCAATTACCTTTTAAGTTGAAATGAGTAAAATGGAGGTAGCCATGCAAATGGATTGGAATAAAGACTACCACAAGTGTAGTAATAAAAGTCATTTTTGGATCGTGGGGAATTTGTCTCTGCAATTTCTGTTCACGCAGACTGTCAGTTATTTATAGTAGGTAGTAGATAGGTAGTCGGTACATAATCAGACCATTTGACGGTCGTCTAGCAGTTTAGCACACTGTTTTACTTCCGATGGTGGCGGGTTTGATATTTCGCACGGTGCAAACATTTGCATTATTTATATATTTATATTTAGCTATTTATAATTTTAGATGCATGTGCAAACATTATATACAGTTTTATTTTTAATTCGATGATTGCATTTTCATTAAAATCATCTGAATATGTGCACTTTTTGTATATTTGTTTATTAAATTACATTTATTGCATGAATAACTAGGCTATATAATAAAAAAAATTGTTATAGAAAAAAATATTATTTACAAAAAAACATGGACATTTCATATGAATAGTTACGAGGATACAAGTGAGTAGTTATTAATAATTCGGCTGATTATAATCAGTCGAAACGGAAAGGCGTTTATTCGAATATTATTACTAGATGTGCCCGCGACATCGTCCGCGTGGAATATAACTTTATTTTTCTAAAATAAACGTACTCTAAGTTACTCCTTATTACATCAGTTACCTGCCAATAAAAGTACCGTCAAAATCGGTCCAGCTAATTCAGAGAATAGCAGGAATAAACAGACAGACAGATAGAAATTTAAAAAAATGTTAATATGGTGTATGTACCGTATTTATTTTCATATACATGTAGTAAAAAACGGTTATTTCAATATTACAAACAGACACTCAAATTTTATTTATATGTATAGATTTAACTACAAATACATGAGGCGAAAACACGCTATTAACATGCATTAGGGACAGTTCTTTCGGCTAATAGAAATTAATTATTTGAAATTTATTTGTCTGTATACGGGCGTGTTGATCCTATGGGATTTCGGTGACTTGGCATAATTCTCTTTTGACTTCGAATTAACATTATGTATTGTGTTTGTTTTAATTGAAATTATAACTATTACTAGATAATTGTTTTATCGTTCGTAATGAAATTGTACATTGCGTGATATACGTTCAACAGTGGATATTAAATTTTTACACGATTGTAGAAGAAATGAGATAATGTTTTTACTTGTTTATTTTTTATTTAATAGAATGTTATATAAGCTATCAGTTGACCTGATAGTAAGTGGTATCCATCGCTTATGTACATGCACAGCAACAGATACATCACGTTATCATGTGACGGCTATGATACAACTCCTGCGTTGCCATTCCACTGATATTATGCCACTTGTTTTGTAATTCCACTGCCTAAGTAATTTTATTTAAATGAAAAATATATTGAGAACTTAAAAAGTGAAATAAAATTAAACAAATAATTACATAATCATATGTATATAAAATATATAATCCCTAGTTTCAAAGTACTCTTGTATTCCGTAGTAAATAAGTAGTGTAGTGTATAAATAATTAAGGTAAGAAGCCTGGAATTTAATATCCGGGAATAATTATTAAAAAAAATACTCTACAACCAAAATACTTCTTACCACTCAAACTGCTTGGCGGCTGAAATAGTTGAGTAAAAAGTACCTATATAACAATAGTGTGATATATAATAATAAAAGTTATGACATATATATTCTACCTCGGTAAGTCTATTAATATTTGTTCCTTCTTTTTCTATAGCAAATTTTATCTATAGCAAATTTTAAAATATAAGATGAAAGCCGATAACGTTCATTGAATAGAACAGCTTTCTTTTAGCAGTAAAGTAGGAAACTAAGTAAAAATCAAATAGATGACTATTTATTTCGTTTTTAACTCACATTTGCGGTGTTTTAATGACAGGGTATATTGGTTAAGTATAGTAAAAGTAGCCTTTATCTTTTTTTAAATGTATTCATGTCAAAATAATTTGTTATATATCTATATATATATCTATTACAGACTTATGATATGTCAAATGTACTGTCTTAAACAGAACTGACAACAAACTTGGGTCTTATTCCTATCAAATAAGCTTTGACTTGATTACAAAACACAGATTAATTTTTAAATTACATTGAAATTTATTTATCTTTATAATGTTGCTTTATTTAAGCCTACTCGTCCCGGCTTCGCCCAGATTTGCATGTATTATATATATAAATCTTCCTCTAATATCATTCTATCTATTAAAAAAACCGCTTTAAAATCGATTGTGTAGTTTTAAGGATTTAAGCATACATAGGGACAGACAGCGACAGCGACTTTGTTTTATACTATGTAATAATGATAATAGCAGGGTTAACATCCAAATTCTTCTCTATGTTAAGCACAAACTAGCTGACTTATCGACGTGCAGCCCTAACCACAAAGCTTATGAACTTTCAAAGGACGCCAGCCGGTAACCGCTAAAAGATGTCTGAAATTCCATTGCGATGACGTAATTTATGGTTTAGTTACAGCTGACAACTACATCTAAATATTTATAAAAATGAACACTAAAATAAAACTCTACATAAAAAATTTCAAACAATTACATTTCATTTAAAAACCGTTACGGTTTAGTTAAGCTTTATATACATACTTTTTTTAATGTATTTAAAAGCATTCAAAGCTATAAATATATTTCAATAATTTAACAATATTAATAATTCACTCCAAAATAATAATGTTAAATTTCGAACACTGTGCGACAACTGATATTAATAATTGAATGAACTAAACGTTATTTTAATAAACCTATTCGTTTTACTGTTGATTGTGTTTTTAATAATGACTAATGGTCCGTCAGGATTTGCCGTAATGCTCATAACTTTGCCAGTTTTCTATAATGTTTTCTATAACTACTATATGTTATTATATATGACAGTAACAATATCATTATATATATATATATATACAGTTACTGTTATATAATCATATATAATCATTCATTTGAAATACATAAGTATTACAAATTTATTATATTAAACAAAACGTTTACTTTTCAATTGAACCGAAACCAACAGCATGTATTCGAACAAATTGAAGCAAAGTTTAACATATTTCTATACATTTGAGAAATTTCAGAATAATGGTGTACATAATATTGAAAAATGCTTTTATAGGACCCGGGATGCCGGAAACCGGATGTAGGATGCCGGATGGCCATTACTGCAGACGTGGACTTGAGTTACATAACTATTAAGTTAATCTGTGTTATTGAATCGGCCGGGTGTGTAAAAAGGTTAGGCAAAATAAAATAATTATGTTGTATAAAATTAAATATGTTAATAAATGCGGTGGATCAGGGGTATGTCCTGACTTGAGTACTGTGAACTTGTATATTAGTTTAAATAATACAGTGCGTATAGATTACGTATTTGACTGTACTAGATATTCGTGTGTGAATGTATTTCTCATGCGTATTTCCAATAATTGGGAGCAATACGTCAGTCGTCGGTAATAATTCAGATAGCCTGCGAGATAGTGGGAAACTAGTTATGTATTTTATTAGTATGTATTTTAGAGTAAAAGTTACACACAGTCCTAAATTCCGTAGCGATTAGGTCTTTAATATTTCTAATATTTACAATTTTTTTTTATAATATTTTTAAAGGATCCAGGGTCATCAACAAAAGTTTATATATTGAATACAACTAATCTCTTTTTGAACAATTTCATACTAGAAAAGGATAACACAAAAAAAAGTGAGCTGTCTGGTAATAGTTAGCAAAATCGGTATTATATTAGAATAAATTTGTACGTACCAATGTATAATTAAATGTTTTGGTGACCATATATAGAAAGTGGAAGCAATTAACAAAAAGTATTGGAAGTAAAACCAAAACAGAAAACTTCATCTATTGCATTCAATTTTGAATATATTCAGCAGAATTTCTATAATGATTATTGTAATTACCATACCTAGGTACATAAATGAAACAAACATACTTCACTCATGTAGGTATATTACAAACTCTTATAGTATGTCAAAATTTACCATCTATTCGGAGTGCATTCGAGCTAAGAACTGACAAGAAACTAAGCTCTTATTTTTTTCATACTAGCTTGTACATGTTAACAAAAAATACAGATTCAATTTTAAATTCAAATTTGGAAGATTACAGTGACGACCATACGGTATTTCAATTTTAATACTTTTTACTAGATTTCAATGCCGTTTATCATCGGGAAAATAAACGATAAACATTACAATTTACAACCCTATTTCAAAACACGTACTCACAATTCAGTCCTACGTTTATAGAAAAATGGTTGAAAAAGAAAATTAATGTTATAGTTCCAACATTCACGCGATACTGTTTTATGACACACTTTTTATAGTAGATACTTCATTGTGTCGATGATCTATGTTTGTAGACAGTGGCATAATGTTTCTATTTATACAAACATTACTTTAATGTATTTTTTATGTGACTGGAATGCCAAAACCTGACGGCTCACTTCATGGAAAATAGTATCGTTACGAACATGAGTAGTATACCCGGATATCACGAAATGAACTGTAATGCCCATGGATGAATTATACGTGGTACACTTTAATTTTATGCCCTTATATTACTCAGATATAAATAAACCATCACGGTTAGTATGCTATTGGAAGCAGAAATAACTATAAAAAAATAATATTTCTTACCAGCTATTTTGAACTTAAGTAGCTTAAGCGACTGGATGGTAGAGATAATTATAAAAATATATAGTAGTAAAAAATATTATTGGAAATACTACCTATAGCTACTCGTATATAATTAGCAAATAATATGTCGAACTCACAAAAGCACACCGTAAATAATTCGTAGAATAGAATAGAAAATACAAAAATTCTTTATTTAAATAAACTTAAATAAAAGCATTTTTGATGAGTCTTTATTTAATTCTATCACTCATTCAGAAAGCTGACTCATCACATGAAAAACGAGTATGAAACTGTTTTAAACAAATATTATTTAGCATTACGTTTTCAAGTTAAAATATGTGTGAATATAAACTACCTCTCAGCGCGAATTAATTAAGGTTGCAACATTGAACATACTGTTGGTTGAACTAAATAGATCAGTCGCAGTCAGTCGTAATAATTCCTAAGATTAGAGCAGATCAGTTCTTACAAGCAGTATTCTTCACGAGTTAAATATATAATACGATGTTGGTGACTCAAAAATAAAATAACTAGTGGACTGTGAATTGTTATATTTAGAACTAGGAATTTAAATTGTATAATTAATAATATACGCGTGCGGTAACATCGTAGGCACAAGGCAAAGTGAAAAAGTTATACGGCCTAGCGGCTGTCAATAGTCCATGTTCGATAGCGCTCCAACATACGAGTAAATAAATAGTTATAATATGTTTTTTTTTACCAGATAATTTCATTTCTATTTCTGAATTGGCAACGAATTCTTGGTATTTCTTGTGATATATTAAATTGGATATAAGTATGTAGATAAAAAAATGTACAATGTTTGATTTGAGATCATTTCTCAATCATATTATCGTTTGATTTCGCCGAGATAAATAAGATATGTTCGTAGCGGCGTATCGTCTGTAGAACCACTTATTATGAAGTTGGGAATTCAATCGGAAAATGACCACTCATTCAGGTACTTAGCAGTCAGTTTATGGTTCAGAAATAGAAAATTGTAAAAAGCATTTAGTTAATTGTACGATGCTCTTTCGGAAAAAAATATAGAATATAAATAACTTCAATAATCATTAACTTTCGTAAAATATTAATTTGGTTATAACATGAATTGAAATCATGACCTCTAAAAACATTCAAGATATTTTTAGAGTTCTTGATTTCTATTCTTTGTATAGTCGATTAGTATAATCAGTTACATAATAATACCAGTATACTGGATACTAAACTATATGTATAAGGGTGAAATTTTAAGACTATTTTTTATGCCCCAACATAAATTAAATAAAAAAAAACATTGCTACATGACAAAAAAATGTGATTCGCCATTTTTTACCTAGGGGTATAAAAAATAGATAACAACCTATATTCACACCTACTTATGAATATATGAAATTTCATCAAAATCGGTAAAGCCGTTTCGTAGAAGAATGGCAACTAACACTGCGGCACAAGGATTTTATATATAGTACTAATAATTGTATTTATTTCTCCTCGCAAATATGCAGAAACACAAATAAATATTGTATTTATTTGTTGCTATTCATGTTTTCTGCTATTGCTATGCTATTCATAAATTTACTTTTAGAATCAATGGTTGAGAGAAGCCTCTTTCTGAATTGGTACAACCTATACAGATCACCAGGCCCCCAATTGAAGCATCTCTATTGAAGATTATGTTATAAGTTTTTTGTTACATAACATATTATTATTACATATTAAAATAGTCGCAGTAAAATATTCAGTAAATATGTTTTTTGCTATCATTTATATACGGTCTTTATGTTTGTTGATTTTTTGTTGTATTTCTAATTATGTAATTAGGTTCTTTCTCTGTTTCTTTGCAGAGTTGATTACTTATGAGATAGAAATAATTAAATATGGATGGAGTATTAACATACACCATTATTGTATATATTTATATAACAATTTTCAGTACCATAATACCGGGTATTAAAACTCGTTATCCCGAATACTAATGCTCATTATCCGGGATTTGTGATCCAACAACAACCCCACTACCGCCAAACGATTCAATAGTTCCGTTAACTAACATACTTGGATCTGTTACCTAAAGAGATTTGTACAAAAAGTGATGCATATCATTATATCTTTATGGACTTTGTGACATACTGTGACACACTTTTTAGCTACCGTTTAATTTGTTTTCTATTGACAAATACATATCTAGTGGACACCTGCTATGTATATGCTATTCCCACATTTTCCCTAACTTAATTTAAGCATGAATCTGTATTTTTGTAATCAAACTACATATTTTCTATATAGTAATATCTGTTTGTAATAATTATTTTCATCTACTGTCATCTCCATCCATCAATGGATTTTCCAATACTGCAACAGCGTCGAAATGTTGTATACATTTTGAAAACGTTCGTGAAAAAAGATTAAAATTGTCCTTTACTAGGCACAGTATATTCTTCTTTCAATTTTGGTTTTGGAATTAACAACAATTGCCATTAACAGGTGAAATGGTTCAAGGGGCGTTTTGAATATCGGTGAGGAACAAGAGATTCCCGCGGATAACAAGGGTTAATTTGAAAATGTCACACGAACTTTTGTATAATTAGAGCGGATTTATAGAACTTAGTGTAGTAGTAATGAGGTGAATTTATTTATTCTATCCTAATGCTAAGCTTCTTTACGTGATAGTCTAAGAGAATTCTTTAAAAGTTCTTAATCCTTAACACCTTCATAATTATTCTATAATATGTATATCGATTTTAAAAATTCTTATATTTATTTTGTGTTTTACATTAGTCATGTAGAATAGTTTAATCTTAGTTTAATCAATGTAATGCTAGATATAGAGAAATACTATTTCTGGTATTTAGTTCCGTTAAAAACTAAAACAGGTGATAGTAATAACAAGACAATTTTAATTGCTGTGATAATTACTGACATGAATGATACATATGAACTTACTCAGGCAAATATTAATAAGAATACAAATGTTTATATTGTGAGAATATAACTCGCAACCTATTATGTAAAGTGAAGTTAAACCGTAGACATCGTAGACCACTGATGAGTTTAACCTATCTTTAAATGATCAAAATATAAATATGAAATAATATCTAAGGGCTACGGTAAATTGTTTAACAAACTGATCTCTTCTTACTTATTGTCAGCGTAGCTTACTTATTTTATTAAAATTGATGTGTCATCTTCAATTGTGTCAAAAAGTAAAAGAAAATGATGCTAAAACGCTTCGGGATTCAGTACTCCCTGTGGTGTCGCCACCATTATTGCGGAATAATCAACTGACACTCAATATTTGTTTATAATGATTGATGTTAATTTCGCGGAATATTCTCAGCTCAGAATTCACATTTCTATAGTTACTCTCTGCTCTTCATTTAATTAACAGTTAAAATATTTCTCTTAGATCAAATTCAATTTTCAGAGTCATTAGCACAGCAATTAGTCAGCAAAGATAGCAATTAACGTAAAGTATCTCAGACGGACACCGAAGATTAATTTATCAAGTCTTTATTGGTTAATATTGGAGTTCGCGACTCAGTTGTACTAGTCACGAAATGTCCAAAGAGATACTAATCCAAATATTTTATTAAGGGAGATAGTTAATACAGGAGGACGAAGAAAAGTTGATATATTAATTAACTCGTGAATAAGTTCGCTAGGCGAAAGAGTCACTTTGTTTTACGCACGCGCATTCTGTGAATTTGACGTTACGCCCTTATGTAGTGTTGACGCGGCATTCGTAGAGAATACACGTTAGATCCGAGGCGATATCCGAGATTGTAACCTACAAATTCGCCGACATTGAATTCTGTAACCGTTGGCTGTGTTAACATGAATGGATAATGCGGTGTAGCCCATACGTTTTGCGGTTCAGTTTTGAGTTTCTCAGTTCAATGCTTGTGTTTGTTTGTGTGATTCCAAACGATGTGTTTTATAATGGACGGGCGAAGTTTACTCGAGTTTACGGTGAGTGTTTCGGTCGTATATATTTAGATTTAAAGCTGATAATTGATTGAATTGTTTTTTTTTCCTGGAACAACAAAAAGTTTTGATTCCACAGTTACGCGTCGCGGTGTTTTGTGAGTTCACAAATTTGTATAAACTTTTGCAAACAATGCAATTACTTTCTTAATTATTTACATACAATTCTGTTATCCTACTTTTTATATACGACGCTAGTTCATAATGAAACGCATGAGAGATTCTTATCTCGTTTAGTTTATTCGCGTTTACTGTACACATTCAAGGCTTGTAGGTAATTAGGCCATTATAATTAACAAAAGAAGTCACTATGCTATAATCTAGGCTTTATCACAATAGTAATAAAATAGTAAAAAAAACCATACAGACCAATTCAGCCTTGCTTTTGTGGTGGTTATGTGATAATATTATTTAAACAATGAAATGTACCATTCCCACGTGAAATACCTATGTTTTTAAAAATATGTAAATAGTTCTTACTTTTAATAATATTAAAACTTAAATTAAATATTCTATACTAGAACAAATTAATATACGCTATTTCACAAATAAATCTGTTTTTCTATATATTTATTTTAATTAAATACTTAATCAAGTCGAGTATTAGTTGAATAGTTAAGCGTGCACACAAAATGCATCTACGCGATTTTAGTCTTTGCAATACATGCATGATAAAATATATTGTATAATATAATTATATTATATATTTAAATTTTAGAGTCATTAATATTTATTTGTAATAAATATTTCTGGTTACACACGATGTTAAACTTATACTGAGTTTAAAATTTTAAACTTTGATCCATTCTCTTACTAATATTAGAAACGTACGAGTATGGATGTATGGACGGATTCATTGATGTTTGTTACTTTTTTACGCAATAACTACAAAACGGATTTTGATGACACTTTACAGTAATATAGCTTATACTTCAGTATAATATATAAGCTATAAATTTAACGCGGGTGAAATAGCGGGTACAGCAGTATTGGATAATGTAATACAACCCTTTAGCTATTCTAACTTTAAAATATTGGACTAAAATAATAGAGTTAGAACATATTTTTATTAAGTATCAATTATTTGTAAAATTTATATGTATAAATTAAAGTATTTAAATTTTTACATATTATCGATGAATCTATTATATAATAATTTAGTATACCTATGCAAAGCCGAGCAGCTAGGTTATTTAAATATTTAGTCAACAAACATAAAGCTATGTAGTCTCTAAATGAACAGATCTTGTACCATGAGTAGATACTGATTACGATGAGATAACTACATAATAAACATATTTTTTTATCTATATATAGAAATCTCAGACCGATATTAAAAAGTCATACTCATGAATATAAATTATCTGAACTATGCGGAAAACGAAACTTCGTCGGAAAAAGATGCAGAAAATGATGCAATATGGTAAACATGTAGCCGCTGAGAGCATCTAGAGCTTCAATTAATTGATTTTAAATTATTATAATAAATAAATATTGATTAGATTAAATATATCTAACCCTTAACTTTGTCTACATAACATTTTAAATATGAAATTTAAAAAGTATTATGTATCTATGTAGTATAACTTTTGATTGCAAACTTGTTCTGTTCCTGAAACATTTGCGGTATTCGACATCCAGTTTCATAAATTATTTCCCATTATTTTCCAACGCTACAAAGTTTTTTCGATCAAAAAATTCTTTGGCCTTTAATTAATGCTTTCAATCAAGCCGAGAGTACACCGTACATAAAATATAAAGAGGAATAAAGTAAGAAAAATTATAAACGAAAAGTTTGATAACCTTTCAGAGTTCCAGGACATTTTGCCGGCAATGGTGGACTATTGCTAAAGTTAGACGTTGGCATGTTGGTAGAATTTTATGTTTGACTAACTTCAAGGGAAAAATAACGCCAGAAATCTTTTGAGTCTTTCAACTATTCGGAAGCCGGGAGTTATGCTACTTTGAATGATACGTTGGTACTAAAGTTTTGTTCTGTAATAGATTTCGGTCTGCTGTATTATATAACTTCTTGAATAATTTAATTTTCTCTTTGTCTAAGAAGGAAATAGTAACAAAAAGAAAGGAAATAGGGTAATCCTGCATGTTAAATCAACTTAATTTAAACTACCTTGTAATTATTACTTTTTATAAATCGGTCGCCTTATAAGATACCCATGTCGATTGATTTTTGTTTGGTTGACTGTAGAATTGTACACTTACACCCATTTTTTTTATCGTGTGGAAAATTATTCAAAGAAAAGGGTGACGCAAAGGGGTGACGAGCCACTAAAAAACCATACGGTGTACCTACGAGCGCCATGGTACACACGTCTGCGCCAATGGTTAATGCTGTTGTTTCGGACTTGGAGTAAGTGTAGATAGATACTCCAAACCCGTGGAAGGATTAGCCCTCCGTCAGGCGGGAGCGGGTGAAGGCCAACTCCCGCCTGACCGATAAGACTTCAGTCTGAGGCCACCGCTAGTGGTTCGAACCTCGGCTCAGTCATAATTTTGATCCCCGTTTGAATCGAATGGGGATCGATCGAAGGGGACCGTCAACGGTATACGATAGTGGGTTACCAGTGGGAGATGGCACGATAATTTTCTGTTAACGCATATTACCGATTTTATCGAAAAATAACCACGATGTTTTCTAGAGACAATACATTCAGATCAACCCGATATAATACATTGCGAGCATTGGAGCTAACAGCACTGAAAATACTCCCTCCGGAAAGTAGGTTCCTACAAGGATAAAAAAAACTAATATAATTAAACTAACTACAAAAGTACTAAAAAATATTTAAATTATCAATATACATTTTTTATTCTGTCAAATTTCGATATCACATTATAAGGGTTTTATTTGTTATATTGAAGTAGAGATCCATAACAAAAGATGTCGTAAGTAGGTATATGATTATTAGAAAATATCTTCTTATAAACGTTCCCCTAAATTCGTCCCCTAAGGGGTGAAGTATAATTAAATTTGTATATAACATTGTTGAAGCCGTCGAGCAAACAAGAGTAAGTACACGGAAAGGAAGTATGAACAGTAAATTATTCATGTTGAATTAATGATTTTAATATTGTTATGGGTTTATAAAATCTAAAGCTATTTAACCTCGAATTAATTCAAAAGATCATAAGATCGAATTTGACCAGTATAAAAAAAGTGTAAATTTATAAGTTTAACTAACTCTCTGGTGATGGAAAGATCTGATAACAAACCGAAATAAAAACCAGAATGGCACCAGTAGGCGCTCTCTTGGCAGGTTGCATTTACATTAAGTGTTTCTGCGCAAGCGCAATTTTATTTCACATAGTAAGTTATATGAGGTTAGTTACTTATAAGCAAAGAGACTCAGCTATGTCAGCTATATAGTCAGATATAACATCTGTAACACAGGGATTCCCTAGCGCAGATGTTACGGCCTATAAATTAGTGAAATTGTGTAAAAATGAATAAATATATTATTATTTTTTTATATTCTCTCTTATTATTATTATTATTATGGTAATTTCTTTTATTAGCTTTCAATATCTTTATAATTTACAATATTAGTACGGTAATATAGATAATTTCCTTTAAAGTTGGTGGAGATTTTATCTTTATTCTTTCTACATAACAAACAGAGTTGAAGTACTACAGAATAATAATCTAGTAATTATTTTATTAATTTATTCCACAAAATAGGCGTCCCTAATATTTAATAGCTACGCTACATTGCAAATTCTGTACGATATGCATTTCTGCATATTATTTGTGTATTGACTACCAGTAATTGAACAGCGTATGCTGTCCATCCTTCATTTCTATTGAAAGATCGACAGCAGACGTATTTGTAACTTTACGGGTCACTCTCCGTGGCCTAGCAGATTAATACATCGTTGTACTTTCGATGATCACGGGTTCGATTCCTCGCACGGTACAGCATATACGTATCGACTCAGCTTAACCTGGGACTAAATGACATTGCGTTAATTGTCCAATAATGTAAAATATCATATAGCGGTTTATTGTTAAAAAAATTAAACAATGTTAATGTTATACCTAACTAAAGAACAAAATAAAGTATATATGAATATTTGTGTCGTCCTAAAATGTGTATTAATAAACAAGCAATTAATTATTTTTAAAATCCGTGACTTTTATTATCGTGTAAGAGATAATTCTCAGTTAGCGATGTCGACTCTTGCCATCCGTTTTTTTATTGTTATTTGCAAGCATAATTTTTGTATATAATTTTTTTCCCTTTGTTAGGTTTACGATGAAAAACGACCTAAAACTTTGATAAATGAGTTTTCGTCCAATGTCACGAATAGGTAGACATGACATCATGTTAAAATATAGAGGAACGTTAGAATTTAGACGCTAAATAATAAATGGTTGCATTCTTTGTAATTAGTTCAATTAAAATCGCATATAAGAATGTCAACACAACGAAGTAGATTAAAGTGTTTTCTGTATATACATATATACTTACAATGCCATTTATTCCCTAACTGATTTATTAACTGGCTGTACGCCAACATAACAAAAATTGTTACATAAGTTTGTTTTATAGCACAAGGATTCTCTAAGAAAGGATTTGATTAATTATTTATTTGTACAAAGTTGCACAAATTCATTATCTGAAATAAACATTCTTGTCTCAACTATTTCAGCTGCCAAGCAGCTTGCTTTGTAGTTAGTCTGTGTTTGGGTTAAATGGTAAGGCAAGGCAGAGAAATTACAGGGTAAGGAGGCATGGTATCAAAGTCCTCCGGTATGCTAACGCATGGGAGACACTAAATAGGTCACGTGATGATTTGACATCCATAGTGTTTTATTTTTCATACAGGTGATATTTACTATTAGGCTGACTTAACTCTACGATTGATTCCCTGTCTAATTCAAACGGCGACCGAAATTATGACAGAGCCGAGATTCGAATCTCTAGCGGTGTCCGTAGACAAAGTCGCATCCTTCAGGCAGATGTTGGTCTTTAGGTGCTCCATAAGTCCTTACGCGGATTTGGAGTGCCATCTGGACTCAGTTTCTATCATCCTGTAAAGTTGTTAAGGCCAGCTGCGGTCAACAGTATTAGAATAATTCGAATAAGAATTTTTTTTTTTACTATTGTTTTATACTTTCGACGTACTTTTGTACTTCCGACATGCCGACTCGCGCTGTATAATAAACTTCATTCAAACATGTATAATACTCTCCATTATTACTATTACAAATAAAAAGAATTATTATTAATAATACTTCGGTGATGATACATTATGAAAACACATAAATTTGTAAGTTTAATCTTATAAATGAATATGCTCATAAAAGCACGCAGGTGTACTCTAATTTCTCTGTTCTACCTTTATTCACCTGCTCATTTGGATTTTGCAACGTTACGAAACGCATTAATGGTAGTTGAAATATAATTTAAGACACATTTATTGTTTTAAGTAAACAATAAATATGTCTTAAATTATATGAAAAAGTAACACGTTTATGAAAATTGTATAGTAACATCAAATTATGGTAATATCACAATTTAATACTTTCATATTGGAGTACTGAAATTGAATACCCGTTTAATGAAATCAATTACATTATTTCAACATTACATATTCACGGCACAAACATTGTGGTAATATTCTTAAGTAACAAAAATCAATATATTACATTAATTATTGAAATCGTCGTTCCAAATAACCCTCGCATAATTTCAATGTATTATTTATTTAAATATGACAAAATGTATATCATATTAGGTTACATATTTTATATGCACGTGTCTGAAACGTGACAAAGTTCTTAATAAACTGTTTTTATTACAGAAAAACTCATTATGAGGGCGTCAAAGATTAGTGGTTCACTACTCTAGACTTAAACTCAATGGTCCAAATTGGGGTTATACCAAAAAAAACTGTATATTTTCACACAATTTTTATTTTACATATTTATTAATATTCCTAGGTATGTCAGAGGTCGGTTCTGATTGACTCTCCATTAAAGAAAACTCCGATAACAAACTATAAATATATACGAGAGTCATTGATACCCCCGGTTTTGTCACCATTCAAAGATTGGATACCTTTGAATCTAATGTGGCAGAACGTTGTTAAGTTGCATTCACTATGACATCGACAATTAGCAACGCCTCTGTCTATTCCACCCACGATAACAGTCGTAATGACGGTATCTTTTGGAGTTTGTGTGAAAACTCATCATATTTTGATTTAGATAGTTATTCTCACTAAAGTAACTATTAACATTTTCACACTATTTGAACTGCGAAAATTTATTGGAATTTTCACAAACTGGCATTCAATTTGCAATGTTTGATAGTTTGTTCAGTTCAAATCTTTCAGATTGAAAATTTAGAGAGAATATTCTAGCCGATTTTATTGAAATTAAAGAAAAATGCATTGATACTGGATAGCAACGTCATAACTTAATGGATTTCTGTGATCCTTTTTACAGTTTGTTCATGTCTTAGAACTATGTATATTCTTTTTGTTAGGATTGGTAGTATTTTTTTTACATAGGTCAACAAATGTATTTAATATTACTTGTAATGTTTTTGCCTCATTAAAGACTTGTACATTAGAGTTTTTGTTATTTACTACTGTATTACTTTACTATATTTTTCTATTACTTTTACTAGTGGCCTTAAGTTGGTTGGAATTCGTATTTAATAAAAATATTATTACAGATGAAAAGAATGAGTGGTCAAATAAAGTAAAGACATGCCAAAGTTTTCGGTTTTCATTAAGATTTCAAAATAACTAAAAACGTGTTGTTATTCATCTTTTGAGAGTCAGTCAGAGAAGTGATACCATAAAATGACACATTTATTCTTAGTGCTAACTAGATTAGAATTTATTTACTTTTAATTACACTAAACCATAATATTGTTAGTACAAAATAGTTATTTTCTATATAGTAGTTTATTCTACTTTCGGAAACTGGGTAATAGTCTCGAGATACCGCAGCCTTTTAACAGCGCACAGAAATAGGTTACATATTATGTGAATATTAACAAATAAAAATATACAGAGGCCTTCGTGTTTCCTCTTACATGGGAAAAGAGAATGCTTACTCAATTGTAAGCGGTATTTTTTTTGTCAGCACAAATACGATTACTGTAATCGAGATGCTACTTTAATTAAGTATACAGACGTTTTATTTTGGAAGATAAAACAGAACGAGAAATCTTTCGCTGACAATATTTGCTATTGACGACGAACCTCTATATTTTAGATGATTGTAGTAATTATAACGTAAATTAAGTTTATTACAATTTAAATATAGAAATAATCTTTATTCAAGTATAGTTACGCACTTCTAAATTTTTATATTTTTTCTCAATCAACCACAGATTTTTCCAAAAAATGAATGGAAAACTTGCTCTTTTAAACAGATGTTAAGCATCTGTATATTAAGCTGTAATGCTCAGACTTTTACTAACTACTTATAAAATTGTATTTATTAGAGTACCAATGAAATACAGAACGAAAATCTAATTAGAAAGATTGTAATAAAATATGCATAATTTTTTATTTTATTATAAAATATAAACATAAAGAATATTCGACATAGTACAGTAACACCTTATAATAAAGTGGCGAAGTGTAAAATTAATTACGTGCTGACAAATAACAATTTATCTTGACGTTGTAAGCAGTTTGGCTTCCTCGAAACTTTCGTGAGAGAAAGTCAGAGATTAGCCCTTCAACTATCTTTTCGAGCCATTAATAATAATCCCTTATGCAGTGTCACACTCAGATCTTAGCAGTCTACTCGAAAGCTAATCCGATAATCTGAGTACTCTCTTTACTTAGGCTTACTTGGGCTTCACAAAGTCAATTTGAAAATAGATTCGACCGTATTAGTTAACTGGATCGGTCAATTAGTTCGCCGTCTGAATTGTATTGGTATAGTTCTTTTTTTAATTCTGTTCTGCAGTTGCATTTCAATTTTGTTTCTATTTATGTTCTTTTAAATCGTAGTCTTCTATTTATGTCCTTTTGACACGTATTTGTTACAAGTTAATGTATTATTCATTACATTTGCACTCGATATTTATTAATATCTAGTGCAAATCTAACGCGAAAAAATAACACATGTATTGTGATACAAACCTCTTTTACTTACTCATTACATATTTCTGTAGTCAAAACTTATTAAAATAAGAGCATTTATAAATTGCTCTTATTTTAATAAACAATTGCTATCAAATTTATTATTTCTTCCTAGTAAATATGTTTCGTTTTTTCCTCCATGTAATTAAAATAAGCGTAAGCTTATTCCTGGGTGAGTACATTGGTAACAGTAACTCACCGAGAGCATGTAATTTTATATATAAATAAAAATATTCATTATTTTATTGCCTTAATATCTATTTTATTAAGCAAAAATGTATTTCCTAGAAATGGACTGTAAGTTAGTAGTAATAAACGTATTTATCTTTACGTAGTATAAAATGAAGTTGCTTCAGCTGTCTTTTTGCTTAGATCTTTTAAACTACGCAATGGATTTTAATGCAGTTTTTAGCAATATATAGAGTGATACAAGAGAATGGCTTATATATATAATACATGTACATCCGTGCAAAATCAGGGAGGGTAGATAGTAAGGGATAAAACGGAAATATTAATGTGGATTTCAAGCTTAAGATGCAAGTTCCTCACTGACATTAGTTATGGATTGCACATAGTCCTAATGAAGTAAGTTCGTGACTATGGCGGACTGGGTCACAGAATTCACTTAAGGGATTCATTCATTATAACTGAATCATTTCGTTCACCACCTACCGAAGACCTAAAACGTTGCATTTCATTTTGATATTAAGTGCCTTCATAATAGAGGTGATTTTCTATTCAAAATTAATAGTTTCTTTTAATAAAAATATGTAATAATGATTCGTAACTTTAAAAGATGTAGTTTAAACGGAATAGAGACGAAACTAAATTATAATGGAAGATTTTTCTACTGTGAAATTATCTTACTTTCCTAATTTTCTATTAATATTGTTTTATTAATGGGATAGAATTGTAGCTTCTATTGTAATAATGTTGATAGAGGGCGAGTTATGTCGAGAACCATCCTGGAATGAATATGTATTTATGTGGTTTATCTATGGTGTTCTCAACATCGATAGGTGGAGGGGCAATAGCGACTTGCGACGAACAATAATACATTTAAGAAGACATTTAACGCTGGTAGGGTGAACAACTAACTACCAATATTATAGTAATAATATAAGCATTGTTATTAATATTAATAGTACTAATATTATTACCGATATTAATTTAATCTTCATAGTTGAAATCAAATATGTTAAAAGCTATGGTAAATAATCTCTCAAAATGTCTAGATAGAAGGTAAGTGATTTTGTTAATACTAAATCGTTCGTAACCAAACTAGTGACAAAGACATATACTATAAGTATCTATACGTTACGTTATCTCAAAGACTTGTTCTCCACTTTTCTGGTATCCGATTTACTATAATGCCATAACATATAAAGTATGTTTTTAATATATAATAATAGTAATGATCCCAGGACAAATCACACAGCGTAATCTAGACCCAAGTTAAGCTAGTCAAAGCTTGTGTTATGGGTACTAAATAACTGACACAATACATATTTTCGTAAATACATACATAATACATATATGTTCGTTAGTTGCTTTTCATTTTTCTTTTTTTTTAATCAATAGTGTTTATTTCTATATTTGGACCATACTGAAAAAGTAATGTGATCAATAAGCACAATATAAAAATCTGTGTAGCTGATTGTGCTTTCCGCAAGGTGGTACCATATTAACCGTTTCGTAATGGACTGCCACCAATATACCAGTCACGTTACCAAAATACCTAGAATGAGAAAGTTACCTAACCTATTTCCGATTTCAAATCGTTCAATCTTTGGCTAAGAAATTACTTTCTAACGCACGCTTATTACATTGGAATTGACTTTTATATTTTATTCCTTGATTATAAGACTGCTGTCGTTTTACTCTGAAATTGACAATGAATCTGACGTGAACATGAGCAAAAATCTGACTTAGATTATTACTCCTGCATGACACTGAATTATAGGTATTTTAAATAAACAATTATCATCAGACAGACTATTACTCTTGCACGTAATATGGGCATCTTAAATAAAAAAATATGTTATCACATACTATCATATCATATACTAATATATAACTAGGTATAACTTTTTCCTTAGACGAGAGTGAATGCCATGTTAAATTAATTTTATTATGCTATAGGAATGGCAAGCAAACTGACGTCATGCTTGTTTGAATTACCATCGTAAGTGGTAACCGTCACCCAAATTCAGGAACATCACCATGGAGACGTCATCATATGATGTCCGTGGTACCACTTATGTAATAGGCATTCTAAATCACAGATTAGAATGAAATCTACTTGACGGCTGAAATAGGCATCAGTGGCACCCACGGAGGTGATTAGTACAATAATAATAATCATCATCTCAGGACAATTCACACAGTGCTAACTAGACCCAAGTTAAGTTAGTTAAAGCTTGTGTTACTAGATAATACTAGATATATAGTACTTATATATAGATTTTTTTCATAAATACATACATATTATATATTTATGAAAAAAATCAATATATAAGTATTATATTTTAAGGTTATTTATTTATAAATAATGAATAAATAGTGACAATTAACAACTAGTCTCACAGTAAGCAGAGCTTGTATTATGGGTACTAGACAACTGATATAATTATTTATACCAGTTCTCTAGTAGATATCTATTTCGATTATTTTACATTTACATAAATAATATACATAGAAAATACTCAGACTGATACAAACAATACTCATGAATACAAATATTTGTACCGTGCGGGGAATCGTACCCGCGACCATCGGAAATAAGGCGGTGTGCTAAACCGTCTGTTGTTTAGTAAGTCTGTTGCCATATTACTATCCTGGATACAACGGAGTATTGACACAATGTATTGTTAGTATATCATTAAATAGAATACTAGTGAAACTATTATCTACCCGATAATACCCCACTCCTTTTGAAAGGCATCCATCACTAAGCAAATTAGTGTTCGCATAAATGGGTGCGTCCATATCAATAAGTATCTACACAAACTATCAATGTCGGCTGACCCCGCTCACGCTAGCCTAATGTCAAATAATGGTTACAAAGAACACACCATTTTATTGAATACAGTTTTTAATGTTTGTTATAACGTAATACCTTTTCAACATGTTTTTACTGGAAAATATTGGAATTTAGTACAAAACGTATTGCATGCTAGATATAATTAGTATATCTAAAGATTTGTGATTGAATATTTCAATAATTACCTATATAGGATTTTAATATTCTAAGCGGATATCTGTATGATCTTAGAATATTGATATCTAAAAGTAACGTAATTAATATATTTAAATACTTTATCCTATAGTTGGTGAAAAATATAACTGGAGTTAGAATATTAATCTTGAGATATCTGCGAGAGTATATTCACATAAAACCTTCAACTTACCTACCTATAACTACCGCGTTTCATGTGTAAACGTGTTACGTGTCTTATGTGTGAAAATAATGTTTCTTGCTCATTTCTTCTCTTTTCCTTGGAATCTTTATTATGAATGTAGAATAAAAAATTATATAGTATAGATAAAATCAATCAAATAAAAATAATGTTCATTCAAATAATAAATAAATTGAATTGAATTGAATTGAATAAACCAATGAAGATTATTTTTATATCCATATCATGTATTATTATCTAAATGTACCAGTAAAGGGCAAAGGGTATTAAAATGACAGCTATATTATACGTTATACATTATAGAAGAGTATTAAAGGACACCAAGCTAGTACATATAATATTCAAGAGGTTGGGACGCACTGTCTTACCTGGGGACTACTACGAAATGATAAATCTGACGTTGCGGCTAAAGTTCGTTTCTTTTCTACTATGAATTTAATTTGATTCTGTCAGTATGGATTATTATAAGGTCAGATGGACTAAACGTGCACTATTGTGCTCTAAATTATTTTATACTGATAAAGTGAGATAGCAAAGTTCAGACAGTCCAATCGCTTGGATTAGAATATTCAAATCTGTAACTTCGACTATGACTATATTTCTCACAGGTAAACTTAGTACAAAATCGTTTGAGTAGATTTGTCTGCTCTTCCTCTGAGTCTCTATTGAATGGTTAGATATGACAGTGAATTTACAGGGTACAGAGATTCACATCTTAGTCGTAATGAATGGCAACTAGATACTAGGGACGGTATTTCTGATGACTTCATGTTTACTTAGAAAAAAACTATATAAATACGTCGTCATCAGTTGTTCTATATGTATGTGTATTAGTTAAGTATGCTACGTAGTTATAGATGATTTCTAAGTACTTTCTTCTAAGTAATTAACGACCTCGGTGGTCTAGCAATCTAGCGCACCGGTTTACATCCGATGGTCGCGGGTTCGATTCCTCACACAGCACAAACATTTGTATTCATGAGTATGATTGTTTGTATCGGTCTGGATGTTTTCTATGTATAATATGTATGTATTTACAAAAAAATCTATGTTTTTGTATCAATTATCTAGTACCCATAACATGACTGCGCCGTGTGAATTGTCCTGAGATTATTATTAATTAATCTCCTAATACATTTTAAATACCCAGTGTGTATTACTCTAGGTATTGAAAATTACTATAATATAATTCAATCGAATTATGTATCGCTAATTTTATTTATATCTTTAATTATTCAGCTAAATTATATTTGTTCAGAATCTAATCATAGTGTTTACGAAGCATTAGAAGTCAATACGCATTAAAACTTGTTTTTAATCAGCGCTTTAAATATAATTCATTAAATAATTATACGAAAAGGGCACCAAAAAGGGTGTAATATAACGTTATTATATAAGTCAGGGTCGAATGAATTTATATAATTTTATTTCATTTTCAATGGCCCCACAAAGTATTAATTATTTAGATTACCCTATACCTTATACAATGTAACAGGTACGTACTTAATACCCCACTTATGTTTGACTTAAATTATTCAGCATTTTCTTGTAATTAGAAGGTTTGTTGACTGACGAAGTTCGTTATAATACGTAAGCAATGAATAATAGGAAGTATAAATACAGATTATTATTTATGTGGTAGAATGAAATTAATAAATTTTCAATTAGATGTTGAGTCCTGATAATAATGTAGTGTCGTGTTTCAAAATAATAATGTCCCGTCCTGGCTTTGTTGAAGTGTTCATAACTTTATGAATTTGATATCTATGAACATATAAACGGTAGTCTATCTCATTATAGAATAATATACCTTTCAAACAGTAAAAGAATGGGGCAGAGAAGTATATTGATTGTAATGCTGTTTGGTGACAATTTGTTGACCTCCATGTGGCACCATCCTGGAAAACAATGTGATTACTTCCTGCTAAAATCTCTTAGGTACGCTATCTGACTATAATCTCATATAGTCAGATGGCGTACTAGTACTCATATAGAATACTAATACTCACTAGCGTACGCATATTCTCATATTAAATCTTTCACTATGACCCACACCGTCTACTAAAAAATGACGCAAATCAGTGCAGTGGTTCCAAAATTTACTTCCCTCATATAAAAATCCACTCTCTTTATAATATTATTACAAATTTTCTGTAAATGAAATATCAAAATATCACCATATTTTTATTATAGAAATATAATTATTCTTACTTGGACTTTGGACAACAAATTTCTATGTAGGTTACTCTGTATACACTATGTGTATTACATCGAAGTGACGTAGGCTAAGTACTTTGTTGAGCCCATTGATTTATTATCTACTAACGTACGCACATAATACCTCTATGGTGAGTCTCAGAGTTCCCTTGTGTAGCACTAATTTTGCGAACGCCAGTTTCTGAATAGCCTACACCACGAGGTCTTTCAATTTCAAGTGCGTTTGATGAAAAGATAGCCTATTTAGTATGATAATAATAATTTAAAGTAAACTAAAGTAATTTCTTATATTCAGTATATTTTTTACCCGATTACGACGAACAAAATAGAGAGTGTTATAATTTTGAGCGTTGTGGACATAAATGTATTGTAACGTTATCATGTATCATTATTTATAAACTAAGATGTTTTTTCTTTTTTTAAGATTTGTGATTTACTGGCCATCTGTTCTTAATTTAAAATATTGTATTATAATTCTATTTACAATCTAAGAGGACTGTCGGATGGTTTGCGATTCCAATTACATTTAAAAAATCCTTCTTCAATTCAAACGTGAAAAATGTAATATCTATAAGAAGCACCCGTCAAATACAATTCTCCGTTGTTTCTATTTGAGGAGGGATGTTGAAGTGTCATACAGAGTAAATGGAGGCCCGCAAATCCGGGTCATTGAGCACTTGAAACTTTACGGGACGGGATGGATCGAGAAAATGGCGTGTCACGCACAAGTCGCGCAAACTCGCAACAAGTCACAATAAGTAACAATGAAACTATTTTTAGCGGTTATATGCATCGTTTATATTGTAATCATGGCAGGAAGGATAACTTTCATTCATAATCTATTTGTGTATTAATGTATGCAAGAATACATTCATGGAACGTCGTGAAAGAATTGTAAATCAATAGAGATTATATAACGATTTAAGTAACCATTTTTTTCCTTCTTTGAAGTAATATATGAAATTGGAAATTATCAAAACATAGCTGTATATTTTTAATAGTTTTACATCTTTGAAAGACGTGTTCGAAATTCAAAGCTAAATATCATTTTAACTCTTGAAATCCCATTATGAAATTCTTATTACTTATTATATGTTTTTAAGTTTATTTACACTAATATAGATAATGACATAAACACTAATTTAAATTGATATTTTGTTGTTTTGAAAACATACTAAGCATGGTCGTTATGTCATAAAGTTATAAATAAAAAATAAACCGCGCGTAAATACCTAAATGTTCTTTTTCTTCGTGTACTCTTAACTCAAAAAGTGTCTCAAATGGAATCATCTAGATTTATATATATGTCGCCTTCACTCCAATAGTTAAATTTCAAGTAACAATTTTATTATTCTGAAACTAGGGCGCTATAATGATATACGTTATGATCGCAGCTATTAATCACGTAAGATTTCTATCGGTGGCCCAATTAGCCAGCATACTCAATTAGCCCGCAACCACGGCACCCAACTAGTTTCGCGAAGAGACAAATTGTATGACATTTGAATGCAAATTTACATGTCGCGATTACATCGAATACGTTTCATGGGTTTGCCGTATTTTGGGATTTAGCCTAATTTTACGGGCACGGGTTGCGTGCAATACCTATGTAAACACTTTTGTACCTTGTCACAATAACAATTTATTGGAACCGTGTAAAAATGTTTCGACTTGTCAATAATGTCACTGTGATATAGTACTGAAGTGTTATCGTGACTTTAGCTATTACAGCTAAAATTATGTAGGTATTAGATTTAGAGCAGATGTAGATAGTATGGATAGACAGAAATAATATTGATAATAAAGTTAACAGGTTCGTGTAGCGAAATTAACAAGAACAAGCTGGTATATAATATGAAACCCATTAAGATTTATCAGATTTTAATCATGACTTAACAATTTCTTAATGCAACTGTATTCTTTATACACGATATATTTTTTAAATAACTGCAATGGTAAATAATCTAACCTTTGCCTATATATATACTAACAGTACTATGAACGTTTTAATGCTTTCCCGTTCCAGTATAGTAGGACTAGTATGTCACGCCTCTTATGCTGTAATTTTACTGCCTTACCCTTCTACCGAAAATAGCATACAAAGTAAAAGTGCTTGGCGGCTGAAATAGGAGATACTTAAGTACCCACGCAAATGACTTTTTGCAAAGACTACACAATATACTTTAGAGTTAAACAGTCCAACAGCGTAACTTTCGCGGAAATGTTTCATATTTGAATAATTCTACCAAATTGACATGTTCTGCTAAGTCGTTGACGTAAATACCTTTATATCACTTAATTCTAGTAGAATGAAATGCAGTAGTAGATGTATGGCTATGATATATATGTAGGAGGGAATATGATATATATATATATACATATATATATACACCTAAATGTAAATAATATATACTGAGTCAGTATCCTGTAATAATGTTGGATCTATAGAAACGCTTTAGGCATGTTAAGGGCATCATAACATATTCTGATAATAGTGGTCTTATTCATGTATTAAGCAACAGTTATCACTTTGCGTCGAGATACCTTGCTTAGAATATCAAACATAAACAATATATTAGCAAACAATAAAGTATGCTATTGAAAAACTGTTGTCATTGTTACTGGCGTTTTGCAGAATCCTAAAAAGGCACTGCCACTGTTTAAAACTGCATCCCACGTAATACCATAGAAATTTGTTTGATTTTTATTGTAACACTAACTGACCCGTGCGATTTCGCCTGCATCACACTTATCATTATATTTCGCCCAATTTTACTTAAGATGTTTTTAAATTATATCTTATGTGTTAATCTGATATATAAGCTATGTTACTGTAATATAGCTGCAATGTAGCTATGTTAATATCATCAAAATCAGTTCAGTAGTTTTTGCGAGAAATAGTAACAAACATCCATCAACACTCAGAAACTTTCGCATTCATAATATTATTAAGATTCCGTAGTTATAGGACTTTAATGGAATATTATCAGAAACATAAGCGACAGTGTTTTAAAATTGTATTTATACGATATTTCAGTTACGACAGCGCAATGCAATGACATCCATAACATTCCGATCACGCAGTAATAAACAATTGAAACTAATTTACTACCATGACAGGCTTGTGCTATATTTGTTTCAATTGTAATGCAATTATAGCTGAATGGAATGTACCAGTATGTATATAATAATATATATAATACGTGGAGTATATAATAATATGATATTAATAACATCTACATTGATGCCATGTATCTCTTAGGGTTAAGTATTCTGACAGGAGTGTAATCTTATTGTAAGGATTTTTTTTAGCTATCCTAATGCTTGTCATTGTCGAAGGATAGGGTGCGAATGCAGATATTAAATTGTATAGCATATATATACGTTTCTGAAGACATCAGCTTATGTATAGCACACACTTATATATTATGTAACGATTACGTGAATTAAAAAACGAGATGTTCTGGAGTTTTTTTGCCAATCATTATATTGTTATGTAATTTCGGTTCTATATTAACTTCTTCATAGTCTCATATATTGGGAATCAAATTATTTTTGTGCATTTATCGTATTTATCATTATGATCCTCATTACAGTCCATTATTGTGGAGTGTGTGGAGAAGGCGATTGATAATAATGTAGACTAATGACCTCATTGTTTGCAATGCACCTTGACAGGTGATATCCACACGATCCCCTTAGAAACTATCGTGATAAGTTACTGGAAAATTTGTCACGATGTGCTTACTTACTTGACCTCATGTTAATTTTATCATACTCCACTTACGCCCTGCTAGTAGCGTAGTTAGCGCAGGAGAGTGCACCATTTCTTATCGTGTATTAAAAAAAATGTATCTCTTCTGAGTATCTTATGAGATCTCTAGTCATAAGAAAAAGCATTTTCTTGCAACCATTGTTTTAAAGAGGCATTTATCAAAGATCGGGTTTGTACAATGTCATTGCATTGTTTGCCACTTATCATCAGATGAGCCATCAACATATTCAACAATTTACATTGTAAAAATAAACTGCTATACGTATCCATTATCAAATATGAAATAAAATTCAAATTGGACATCATAGAAATACCTAGGCTTATCTACTTTATTTTGGGTTATAAAGGGTTCCCGCAAAATCGGTTTTCACATAACGCGATCATCGAATAAATTTCCCTCAGACAACGTGAGGAAGCATAAATCCTGCCAAATATAACGGCTCAGTAAGCTATATTTTTATTACTTACCGCAACATGGCCTATAATACTCTGTTACATGCTACTCATAATGGTAGACGGTCAAGCGCGATCCTTATGTATACATAGAAATAATAAACCAACTTCTAATTATTTTGACGGCCTCGGTGGTGTAGCGGTTTAACACATCGCCTTAATTCCGATGGTCGCTGGTTCGATTCCTCGCACGGCTGGGTGTGGCTCGGTCAGGGTGTTTTGTGTGTATGATATGTATGAATTTACGAAAAATCTATGTATTTGCGTCTAGATAGCGCTGTGTGAATTTTACTGAGATTATTATCTAATTTAATAATTATTATATTTTTTATAAGGTATAAATCCTGTGTTGCTATTTATTGAATCACGGGATTTATACCTTTTAAAAAGAGAATTAATAAAGCTTATTATCAATAAATGTTGCCAAATATACCGCATAACATACACGAAACCATTTCAAATTAATAACCTCTTCATTTGGTAATCGGTTGAATAGCTTATGTTCTTCATTTTATTTAATCATTCATGAGACAAATGAATCAAATGACGACTAATATAAAGATAATTACTATGTATTAATGTTAATAAGGAAACGGCTGGGGGAGCGAGTCGTGATAATCAAGCGAGCTTACATGAAGTGCGAACGCCATATTGCTATTCATGCGCTGATTAAGAATAATATTCTGCAACATTATTAGAATATTATTTTTTGTTATATACACTAACGTGTTATTATATATAAGAAAAGATATTCTATATAAATAGATATGCACTATTTTTATTACAATTATGATATAAGTAATTATTTTATTTTACGTCGTTATAATTAGATAATAATGAAATAGATTTATTATTTATTTATTTATCTGTATATACACTTCGTGCATGATACGGTATCACATGATTATGTATAGGTGTAAATAGTATTCTTCATCTATCGACAGACTGATAATTAGGATACGTCCTAATTGGCACATTAATTGTAAACAAAATGAAAGCAAAAACTTAATTTGTGTTTATTTTATTTTAGATTAACAATATTTGTCTCAATCAATTAATATTCAACCGTCTAATCGGACATTGTAAAATTTAAATATTACGTTGGAACCATTAAAATAATGAATCGTCAAAATTAAACAAACGATGGAATAACTGACGTACTTATCTGCGTACCCGAAATCCGTTTTATACTAAAGCGTCCGCTATTTATCTCGTAAAGCTCGAATCACGATGCAAAATTATTCAAATTTCACACGGCATAGAATCCATATTGAATTGGAAGTCCATCTAATTAACTATTCCGAATTGCTGTCAAAATATTCAGATAATGCTAATGATGTCTTATTGATACCTTTACTTTTAAACTGGCTACGTCCTGTAATGCTGTACATACATAGTATAGTATGTTGTACATACATTTTTTTGTATAATTTGATAAGCAAACAAGCTGATAGTCCACCTAATTAGGTCATTATCAACAGTCGTCTATATACTTACACATAAAAAGCACTACGGACATTTTTTTTTATGGATGATAATGGAATGGTGCACCCGCCTGCGCTAACGGTTTACGCTGGCGGGGCACCAGTGGAGGATGATAAGATGAACACGAGGTCAGAATATTCAGCCCATCGTGACAACGTCACCACGAACTTATCAAGATGGTTTCCAGGGGGAACCGCGTGGAGGTCAACCTGACATGGTACATTGCTAGTAATGGGGTCATGAGTCCATATTGCTAACAATCTCCTTTACTCCCCGCTACGGACATTACATTAATATGAGATGTCCGAGATACGTAGCACCTATTCGTTACAAATACACAGGACTAAAATGTTATGCCTCTTATCCGGTAACTTTACTGCCATATCTCAACTTTCAACTAAAACACATCTTACAAAGCTACTTAGCGTCAGAAATATGTGAGAATGAGGGAAGGGAATGGTTAGTAACGTAGTCTTAACAACCCATTGCTAGCAATGTACCATATTAGGTTGACTTCCACGCTGTTCCACCTGGCAACCATCGTGATAAATTCACGATGAGCTAATTAATTCATCTTATCATCATCCACTGGTGCCCGGCCTACGTAAACCATCAGCGCATACGAGTGCACCATTCCAATATCATTACTTAAAAACAAAGTAGGCGAGAGTGAGCCAAACGACTTTTTATAAAGTCTTACCTTGGTTAGGTTAGTTATTCATATATGTGTAATATAAAAACGTATGGGAAGCATTAGTATGCAATTGTTGTTTGTGATTTTGTGACAAACATTGAACTAAAATTTCCCTGGATTCTCACTGGATACGAATTTATCAATCACAATTACCAGCCGTGTCACCGCGTGAATGTATTACATGATAGGTTAGCGCTGAACCACCTGACTGCCATGCGTGACGAAAATGCTTTGTCATACCATTTTGATGTACCATAATGTTATGTTTAGATATTATGATACTGGAACAATCAAATGTATAGACCTAATGTTCATCTAGAATATCTGGGAATAATTCATTCCATTTCATTCTGGTAATTACCTGAGAATATCGCAAAAGAAAAATTAAAAAGAGCTTTCAGTTTAATTATTTATTCTATAAAAAGACAATGATATTGCCCTTACATTTTATTGCCCTTCATATTTTTTTAGATAAAACGAATATACATTATTATTGTTTATTTTTAAGTTAACTATTTTCCTGTTTAACCTCCTTTCTATATTACCCTTAGCCTACACTATTCCTATTGCTTGCTTATCTTCAAATTTGTCTCGTTAGACTTTAGTCTAACAACAGCAATATTGGATTCAGATTTTTTTTTTAATTTGAATTAATATTTTAGTTTTCTGATTCCTTCACTATTCTAAAGTGACGTGGGATACGCCTTTTGAGAAAATTTTGATATCTAGCAACTCATTCTACAATCATTGAAGCCCTTTGAAAACCCACAGTATCCTCTCGTTAAGGTCACAATAAACAATTTCCTTATTAAAAACCACCTGTCTAAATTATCTAAACGTTAATTTAATTTAATTCAACTACTCAATATACCTTTCAAAGTCCTAACTCAAAGTTCCAGTTAATTCACCGTTATAAATCACTATAACGCCCCCAACGCGTCTGTGGGTTGAAAGTTCAAGAGTCAAATTTCAACTAAGTCAATAACTTAGAATATACAATTAGTCATCTCAGTCGTTCTATTCTAATTAGTGAAGTGGTAAGAGATAATTAAACTCGACACACGTATATGAGCGGCAGTTTGACTAATGTTTTGTGGGGATACTGGTGTGTGACTGCTCATTGCTGCAGAATAGATGTAAATCTATGACTTTTAGAATAGAGTTCATATTACTTTGTAGAACTTCCAGTAGAGTTTTCATAACCTATGTAATGTTAATTTACAAGTGAAAGAGTTGACACACAAAGAATGAAAGGTTAAATATGAGTCTAGTTATGAAAATTTTAGTATATATCTGTAGTAGCATTATACATTATAATAAATCAACATTTTCTTTTTACATACATAAATGGAAATACAAACAAGTTCAAAACTGTTTATAAGATCCGATCAATGTGCTCTATTTTATCGATGACGTTGATTACTTTTGCAATTAACTCATGGAATGTCGTGTTCGTCTCATACTAATTTTATGGAAATTTTGATGTTTTTTTTAAGTTAAGGTTTGTATTTGTTTCATATGTAATGATGTAATGGATGGTATGCTTCATATGCTTGTAATATTAAAATTAATCCCAGCTTGAGTAACAGGTAAATGGAGTCGTTGTTTACTATATATAAGAAAGAACAACAACAATATTTTTGTAAAGAAGTAACACGCTTGAGTGGTTGAGATCAAACAAAAAGAGATCAAAGAGCAATTTTTGTGAACAGAGACATTTGGATATTTTCTATTATGTAATATATTAGTTGTATGTAGAAATTAACATATGAAATTCGAATAAAAACTATGATAGAAGAATAAAATATTAATTTTATTCAAAATAGTAAAATTAAAATCTAAACTAATTCAATAAACCTTCTAAATAAAGTTATAAGGTTAAACTACTTAGTTCCTATTTTCTTACTGTATTATATTTATTTGTGATTGTTATATAGTAATATACTATAAACTTAATATTTTTGACTATATGTTAGATAATCTCGGTGGTTTATGGGTTCAGCATACCAATTTGCTTCCAAGTTCCATTTCTCGCGCTGTATAAATATTTTCATTCATATGTTTTTTGAATAAAGATAAAGAAAGTTCATTTCGTATACTTAAAAAGAATATGATTTAACGCATATATATATACATGCATTAAAAACGATATTCTAATGGGTATTAATTGAAAATACCCACTATGTGTCAATTGGTCTATATCAAATTTTGATAACGATAAATAACGTAGCAGAAGACCTAGCAAAATTGACACAGTATCTAGTAAAAAACTAAGCAGCAGAGTTTACACTATACATATGTACTAAATATAGAAATACTTAAATATATTTTAATGAAATATATATCCATAAGATATAGCTACAAAACATACTTTCGGGATGTACTCTGTCATCAAGTATACAATATTTGATTAATAACTTTAGCCTTATAATACTTATCCTGCTGGAGCAAGACCCTTCCCTGACCGGGAGAGGGTCTCTATCAATATTTGAAGAGATTAAGTTTTATGTACAGAAAAATCAGATTTTTTACTTCACCGGAGTAAAGAATGTTCAACCTAAGTATATATAAATACCCCTAGATATTAAACAGTTTACATTTTAAATATTTGGGTCTTCTAGCTGTTGAAAGTGTGTTGATGTTCATTTTTGTCACTTATTAACGTACGAGGTCAAGAACAGAGAAAATGCATGACATAAGAGTAGGAAATCTCGTAACAAATATGCTATACCAAACCGCTTGGCCATCGTCAAAATACCGACGCCCTGGTTGACTGCTAAATACAAGCTGTATTTAGCAGTCACTTCACTAAAGTGACATTTATCAATGTCTATCTGCCAGTTGTTTGGCGTCTCAATATTTCATTTTCATCTTCTTTCATTAGACATGACACTTACCTAATTTAGACTTGAATTCGTTGTTGTTAAGATAGAAATCAAATCATAATAGTTAGGGGTTATTACACTTCAATACTTACAGAACTAATATAGGAATAATCTTGAATAAAATAAATTGAATATTAATATTTTTTAATTTTAAGGTTCAGCAACGTGCACGTGATATCTTCTGCTATTTTAGACATCCATACGCTCACCATTTGCCATACAATGACCGTATGCTTGGTTGCCACCATCGCAGTATAAAAAAAATCTGAACGCAAATATCAGTCGTGAAAATTGCGTCAGAAACTTGCTTATTGCTTATTTAAAAAATGTTCTGTTATATTATTTTAGCAGACAATATTAATACAAATTACTTGTGAATACAGATTCCCAAATAGCATTATTGAACAAAGAAACATCACATCTTAAACAAGAATTAGTAGTAATCAGTAGTTAGAAGAGTAAAATAGTAAAAAAGTAGTATGTCGTAAATGTTTACTCTATGTTATCCGCCTAGATCTATGTATGTATGTGTATTAATATTTTATTATATTTATTATATCTATAAAAGATGCAGAATACTAGCGTCGTGCCACCGACACGTCATATGCTGAGCGGAGACTTATTTAGTACTATAAAATTAATATAAACCTATATATAATGTAACTTAAAATTTAAACATTTTTTTTAGTATTGCTATGTACCAAACAAACAATTTTCTTTCTTTTTTATTTACCAAATTATTTTGGAACGAAATAAATTAGTCATAGCGAGCATAGGTATGAAATCCTTTTTCATAATAAATCTATATTTCAATTGTAGTGATTAATCGGTACATGAGATTAGCTAACTTAAATTGTATATACACATTTAAGCTTGAAACTTCAAACTCTGGATGTTAGATTTCCATATTTTAGGTGCGTGGGGTCTCGCAATGTAACTCACAAGATGTCATCATTCATTCTTGATATGGGTGTATAACAATTTTCAGACCTTATACTCGGTAAGGTCTGAAAATTGTTCCCTAGTATTTCACTATTGAAGTATTACATGTATTAAGGGCTTACACCGGGATATGACATTGGGATTATATATATAATAGCTGTTCCCGCGACTCCATCCGCGTGGAATTTAACTTTATTTTTCTAAAATAAAAGTTATAAGGAGTAACTTAGGCTAAGTTACGCCTTATTACATCAGCTACCTGCCAAAAAAAGTCAACAAGAACAAACAGACAAAGATTGTAAAAAATGTTATTTTGCTATATGCTACCGTATTTATATTCATATGCATGTAGTAAAATACGGTTATTTCAATATTACAAACAGACACTCCAATTTTATTTATATGTATATTATATTTAGATATAGATTAATAATAAATAGAAGATGTCTATATAAATCGAATTATTTGACGTTGTCTAAACCTGATCGAGGATTTGAGGTATGATTGATAGATATTTATTATATTTATGAAATAAAAATGCAATGTTGCGTTAATGTCTCTGTTAATTTTGAATTTTATTCTTTTTAACTTTCTTTTTTATTATGTTTTACGAACATGGCAACGCACATGTTTGTAGGCTGCCAGTTACATTTATATAGAAATTATACAGACATTGCATAGTCTCTATCTACCTAACTATTATATTGCCGTGCGTAAGGTTAGACAGTACACTGATACTGATACTGCTAGATTAGTCTATTTTAGTTATTTTCATAGTTTACTCTCTTATGGAATATTACTATGGGGAAAAGCGGCAGATATTAAAAATATATTCATATTACAAAAACGTGCCGTTCGAGCGATCTACTGTATGAAGAGTCGTGACTCATTAAGAGAGAAATTCAAAGAGGCAAATATTCTCACCGTTGCTTCTCAATTTATATATTCAAATATCCTATATGTTCATAAAAATCTTGACTTATTTCCAAAAAACAGCAATATTCATAATATTAATACAAGATTTAAAGACAAACTTGCTGTCCCCAAGTATCGTTTAGAAAAAGTTAATAGGTCTTTTATGGGAATAGGTATAAAAATTTACAATAAGATACCAAAGGATATGTTGGAATTACCCTTAAATAAATTCAAAACAACTGTTAAATCATATTTACTGAGCAAAGCCTATTACTCACTAAACGATTACTTGAATGACGAGTGCGCATGGCAATAGTTGTTCATGCACTGAATTTTCATTTAATGTTAGACATAGACACCTATATAAATATACATTGTAAATAAACTGGCTTTAAAAAAAAAGTAATTCAATTGAGTTTCTTGCCAGTTCTTCTCAATTGGATCTATATACCGAACTGGACGGCAGGGAAAAAAATAAAATTATAATGTAAAAATTTGACGTTCATAAGCGGCTAAAATGTCCTACATGAATAAATGATTTTTGAATTTGAAAAATTTGAATTTGAAAAAATTTGAATTTAATAAAAGACAAATAGACAAGCAAGTACATAGATGATTCGTTCCCACTCCGGAACAATATAAATAATTTAAGCGTATTTTCGTTCTGAAATCAAAGCGCCCGAAAAGGGATCCGTTGTGGTAGTAAAATGTGTCGTAAAATATAGGTCGCAAAGGGTAAATGTTCTTACCTATAATACTGGGGGCAATACTACCCGCACATATATGAGTATAAATGAAAAAAGAAAAAGCAAATAGTAATGTTTACCCGCACTTTTGTAGGTAGGAGGAATTAAGTAATTGTAAAATAATTATGAATAACTAGCTGGGCCCGCGGTTTCACCCTCGTGAAATCTATAGGTTATATATAAGCTATATTACTGTAAAGTTTCATCAAAATCTGTTCAGTAGTTTTTGAGTAACAAACATCCATCCATACTTATAAACTTTCGCGTTTATAATGTTTATATGATAGACATGATAAGATATACTGTAGGATAAGGTGTAAGAGGTAACGGTCGACTTCTTGGAGAATTCAATACTATATGCACCTGTAACAAACTCCTTGAAGATTTTATTAATTACTAGCTGTTCCCGCGTGGAATTTAACTTTATTTTTCTAAATTAAAAGTTAAGCAAACCTAAGTTACTATTAATTAGGTAAACCTAAGTTACTCCTTATTAGGTACATCAGCAGTCCGTCAAAATCGGTCCAACTATTTCAGAGATTAGCCGGAACAAACAGACCGACAGACAGACAGACAAAAATTGTAAAAATGTTATTTTGGTGTATGTACTGTTCCTATGCATGCAGTAAAAAACGGTTATTTCAATATTACACACAGACACTCCAATTTTATTTATATGTATAGATTTAATTTAAAAATTATATGTTTTTGTAACTCTGTACTATAAATTTCTGTCGTGTTAGTCGCATTTTCAATTATTTGCGTTTTTTTTCTTACAAAACCCTCAATCCTGTCTCTCATCAGATACATTAGATACTTCCGCTTCAACATCCTAATTTTGCTAGTTGAATAAAATGGTTGTCTGTTGATAAAAGAAGTATAGTATAATGATTAACAGAAATGGTAATATAATAGTTTTTTTTTATTCTTTATTGAACATGGACAAGACGAAAATTATGTCAAACGTCCATTCGTACCTGCTCCCGTAAAAATCGGTGATTCTACACTCGAAATTGTCGATCACTACGTATACTTAGGGCAAACTATCCAGCTAGGTAGATCCAATTTCGAGAAAGAGGTCAATCGTCGAATCCAACTCGGATGGGCAGCGTTCGGGAAGCTCCAATATATCTTTTCGTCCAAATTTCCGCAGTGTCTCAAGACGAAGGTTTACGACCAATGTGTGTTGCCAGTGATGACTTACGGAACAGAGACGTGGTCGCTAACTATGGGCCCCATCAACAAGCTCAGAGTCACTCAGAGGGCAATGGAGAGGGCTATGCTCGGAGTTACTATGCGTGATCGAATCAGAAATGAGGAGATCCGCAGAAGAACCAGAGTGACCGACATAGCCCGAAGAATTGCGACTTTGAAGTGGCAATGGGCAGGGCACATAGCTCGTAGAACAGATGGCCGTTGGGGCAGTAAAGTCCTCGAGTGGCGACCACGGACCGGAAGACGCACCGTGGGAAGGCCTCCAGCATGGTGGACCGACGAACTGGTCAAGATCGCTGGAAGGCATTGGATGCGAGCAGCGCAGGACCGATCGTCGTGGAGATCTTTGGGGGAGGCCTATGTCCAGCAGTGGACGTCTTCCGGGCTGCGATGATGATGATGATGATGATTATTGCACTATAAAGAGTGTACAACAGGCGTATGAGCTTAATGTTATATAGAATTCATTCATAATAATTCTATGTAGTTTATTTTTTTTAATGTAATTACGTAACAAGTTATGTACTCAAAGGACATATATAACCGGTATATTTTATTTTCAGTCAAATTTTCAACATGGTAACATTTAATAAAAAACGTATGTAAACAAAAATGGGGACGAAATTCTGGGTACGTCTTGTAACAAAAAATTTTAACATTGTTTAGTCTGCATTCTGTTCGAAAAATTCTGGTAAAAAAATGTATAGTTTTTAATGAGCTCATTTGTTATAGAATTATGTATCATTATTATATCTAAAAACTCGGTCATGTTTTGGTCTATTTATTTTTTAACATGTAATGATATTTTATTAAGTTAAATGTTAATTAACTGTACAACTTTTTGTTATAATAAATGAGCTTTTTCGTGGAAATATCCTTACATTATTATTCATATAATAAGTTTATATTCGAGTTACTCGGTTAATTGTTTGTTCGTTTGGTCTTAGCAAAATTCTATTTCAATTTTAAAGTACAAGCTCTGATTTGTTTCAAACTAGATAGCTTTGTATGATACCATTTTATTTATTATTATTATCAATTTCTCGTATCCAACGTGAGTCTGTCTGTGTTTGTTATAGTTCACTACTAAATATTTTAACAGATTATAATGACACAATTATGTCGATTGTATGATGAGAACTTACGCAGCTATCTTTTATCTCAAAAAAATATTTGGAAGGACATGAAATAAGGAAGAAAGTTTCATGCAGCCGCACCTTACTTAAATATACTTGTGTGTTGGTATTCCATTGTTCTCTTTTTAAGAATTATTGGAAAATGGCAAATAATTTTGAAAGAAGGTGAATTAGAAGTTTAAGAAAGAAAGAAATTAATAGTTTCATGCAAACAAAACCGCGGGTTAGTTAAATATACTCGTATGTATGGAATTCCATTGCCATTGTTTGCCATTCAACACAAATAAGTAGAGAAATGCGCACACTAATAGCACAGATATTTTAATATCCACGATTATATTGGATACGTACCAGTAAAATAATATTATAGCTCCAACAAGAAATAATAGGACCGCTCGTAAATCGTTTTAACAGACGTGTTCCTTACAGATATTCTGGATTATGCCATTAACTAAAAAGGCGTTGAAAAAAATATTCTCAATAATTCTGAACACGTTGTGTTCGAGCGATTTTCTACTTACGTCGAGACGTGATGCAAAATTGTCACGCTCTTTGTGTGTGTAGCATCCAAATGTAGTAACACGTTTTTAATACTCATCTTATTTCATTAAGAAAGTACAGGAGTCGATGTTTTTTTATTACTATCTATCTGTACATATAAAAGTATATAGAAATAAAATATAAGTATCTGTTTCGAATTTCATATTAACAGCTTATCAATTCAGCTAAAAGCTTATAAAAGTATACACAGTACTTACATCGAAAAATGTTTAGTCTGTTTGTCCTTGCTATTCTCTGAAAAGGCTGGATCGATTTTAACAGGATCATCACTCGCATATACCTGATGTTATAAGAACTGACTTGAGTTACTTTTATTTAAGAAATTTTAAAACATAGACTGTAATTCAAGTTTAGAATGACTGCTGATAATGTACTAATTGAGTTACTGAAGATAGTTAGCTATAGTATTAGTTACGTCTCTCCATCAATATAACAGATTACCATTTTATAAAAATTGAAGGTTGCTAATGCATCCGTGAAATAAAATCTCCAACAACGCATTATCACTTCTATAATATTACGTATAATTTTTTTTATATTATTATACATCTGTAAGAAAAAAAAATACTCCATCAGTACTCACATTATCACCAGTATAAGCAGCGAATCCTGTAACGGTTCAGTGAACTTCAAGTTAACAGACAGATTCAAGACATATCTAATATTGCATTGTGCTTATTTCTGTACAATAGGAATAGAAATAGTCGGCGCATATTGTGAACTGCAGGATATGAGCTGTGAGTAACTTTTAAAATGAAAATAACACTAAAAGAAGTAGAATGATATATAGTAGTTTTTATCGTTACATAGTATAAAATAAAGTCGCTGTCGCTGTCTGTCTGACCCTATGTATGCTTAAATCTTTAAAACTACGCAACGGATTTTGAAGCGTTTTTTTAATAGATAGAGTGATTCTAGAGGAAGGTTTATATATATAATACATGTATACCCGGGCAAAGCCGGGGCGAGTAGCTAGTATTATTATATATTTAATGATTCATATACGCGCTACTAATAAGCCAATATCAGTAGCACACTATTCTATATTTTTAATAATAATAATTCATTTAATTAACCGGTAGTTATGTAGCGACACCTCATTACAACATATGCAACGTAGCAATTACAGAAAAAATCTATAGTAATACTATAAAGAAAGAAAGGGGAACTTTGTTATGACAAAAAAGTTAACTCCGGAACTATTGCAAGGAATTCGGTAATTCTGTCATTGTTTGCAACGTATATACTGTTTACGGAGTGACAAATATTATATATATTAATATATACATACATAACTCACAATGTTAGGAATACCCGGGCGTAGCAGGGACACTTGTATTTTATAAATATATATTTTTTTACTTGAACATCTATATCGAAATTTCTCGTATGTATAATTAATGCATAAAAAAAACCTTTGATAAAATAAAAACATGATACTGTAAAACGATTTCCTTCATTACATTACCGAGTAGGTAATTTACTCAGTCCTGAGTACTTCTTAATTAACATCAGTATTAGATTTAAAAGTCAACATACATAGTTTATGAAATGAACTATCTCGCTAGGTTTTATGCAGTATGGGATTTTTCAAGGAGTTTTTCAGTAAGGCAATGCTCAAAGGTGACATTGTTGGTGTTTCAGGCGTTTATAGGGTATGGTATTTACCATTATATGCTTGTTTGTATGTAGAATATATTAACAGAGACGTGGTCGCTAACTATGGGCCCCATCAATAAGCTCAGAGTCACTCAGAGGGCAATAGAGAGGGCTATGCTCGGATTTACTCTGCGCGATCGAATCAGAAATGAGGAGATCCGCAGAAGAACCAGAGTGACCGACATAGCCCGAAGAATTGCGACTCTGAAGTGGCAATGGGCAGGGCACATAGCTCGTAGGACAAATAGCCGTTGGGACAGTAAAGTCCTCGAGAGGCGACTACGGACCGGAAGGCGCAGCGTGGGAAGGCCTCCAGCAAGGTGGACCGACGATCTGGTCAAGATTGCTGGAAGGCATTGGATGCGAGCAGCGCAGGACCGATCGTCGTGGAGATCTTTGGAGGAGGCCTATGTCCAGCAGTGGAGGTCTTCCGGGTTGCGATGATGATGATGATGATATTACCATTAGCGTGGTATAAAGAAATATAAATATACGGAACCCAAAACTCCTTCTTATAACATAGAGCTGTTCACTTATTACAATATTAATTACACTTCTATATGTTTAAGGATATTTACATTATACATGTATTACATTATATATGCATACATACCATTTATAAATTTTGATCATGGGTGGGTGTGTGGGTGGCCTTGTATAAATGTTGCATTCCCTAGTACGCCTACGTCGCGGTTCGTGTACGAAGGCACTTAATTAAAAAGGATTCTAATTAATTAACTCCATCTTTTTGTTTCAGATTTGGACGAGGTCGGGTGTAACAAGGACGGGAATTAAAGAAGAATACCAAGTGTCTATGTCCAAGTGTAAATAATTAATGAAAATATATATATATATATGGTTAGTTAGAAAATTAAACATAATGTGTATTGTAAAGTGTGTACAGAGGACATTGGTTGCCTTCGTTCTTCTTGCCGTAACTGCATCGCCGTCGGCCACACAGAACACCATGATTTCAGGTAATAATCAAAATAAATGATTAAATATATAGTTATATTGTTTATAGTTATTGGTAATATAAAGCTCTATTCCAATAAACAAGCTGAAAATGAAAAATGTCTATGAACATTATAATTCACATTAAGAAAGAAATCTTCATTCATGAAGTCTAATTGTAACTTTAAATAAAGTACAGTTCTTAATTGTAATATTTATAAATATTATTATTTATATTATTATAATATAAATGACGTAGTGGAGTAACTTGAAACAGTCATGCTCGCTATGAAGTTCAAACTTGTGGCGGCGTGGTGGGCCGGGTCGATGTGCTCCCTCTAATATGGTTGAGTGCAATGATGGCTGGCTCATCCGTCATACTCGTGTACGGGTGCTGCTTGTGGGGACTGGTCTGTTCAGGTTGCGAACACTGATTAGATTTATTGTTTTTTTTTTTTTATATAGCATATGCTGGTGGTCACTCTATTCTCCCAAATTTGAATTTAAATGAGTATTAATGTAAATAAGTACAACATTAAAAAAAAAATACGAGCTGAGTTCCTTGTCAGTTCTTCTCATCTCGAAATCATTCCGAACTGACGGTAGATTTAACATATCATAAGAGTCTGTAATAGACCTACATGAATAAAGATATTTTGAATTTTGAATTGTAAAATCGAGAACAAATGAATTTAAATTAAAAAATTAAACAAGCATGAAGAATAAAATATTCATCCAAAAAGATTTTTTTCTTTCTCAAACGCGGCTTACGTAATTCTCAAGCTATTGTTTATTTCTTTCAACAAAACAATTTGAACAAAAGAATAATGACATAATATTTATTACCATTTAATTCTTATTTTTTCCAAATATGTCTATACTGTCCTTTTTTTCTATATTTAAGGTTAACGAACTTCCACAGGACAATGTAGTTAATATTCATGTCATTAGTCATCATAATCATAATAATCTGATTGACATTCTACTGCTGGAAAAGTCGCTATTTTTTTAGTGGATTAGTTTTAAGTTAAAAAAAAAAATACTACCAAAAAGAAACCCATAGTCTTTTTGCTTGTATTTTTTTTTCAAACTTAGAACTACTCTAATTAGGATTATTTTTCGATTTTACCTGAAAGTATTCTCCAGGGTGAGTATTCTGTATTCCCGCAGTGTCTCGTCTTGCTGTGAGGAATACACCGTGCAATACAATTTGTATCTACAATAGGTACATATATTAAATTCCCGTTCATTGTTATAAATATATTAGCGTAAATATTAAAGTAAGTTTTAGAAGTAATACTATTAGTTAGGCTATTTATTCTTACCCTTATAATAATGATAATAACCCTGGACATTTAATACATCGTCGTCTAGTCCCACGGTAAGCAGAGCTTGTGTTATGGATACTAGAAAACTGATATAAATATTATACTTAGATATTTTTTGTACATATATACGTAATATAAAAATACATCCAGACCTACAAATAATCATACTCATGAATACAAATATTTGCACCGTGCGAGGATCGAACCCGCGAGCATCGGTCGTAAAGCGGTGTGCTAGACCGCTAGACCACCGAGGTCGTCATATATACAACGTTATATACTTTAAACTTTTTATTAATTCGGTCAGGGTAGTTTCTATTTATTTAAAACCGCTAGTAGTGAGTCACTGTGCTAATGAATAAAATATTAGCTCCAATCATATAGAAAGGTCGTGTTACAAACTTGTCTTGCAATTAAATAATTTTAGATACGCTTCCTAGATAATAGTTCTGAAATTGCAGGTTTCCACTATGCAAGTTTTATAGCTGACTAATCATAGAGTAATTTTAATCAAATAGTGCTTCCTATTGGTATTACACATACATAGATACGAGTATAGGTATGTACATATAATATATATATAATACTAGCTGTTTCTGCGACTTCACCCGCGTGAAATTTATTTTTCTAAAAAAAAGTGGCCTAAGTTACTCCTTATTGCATCACCTACCTGCCAAAAAAAATTGCGTCAAAATCGATTAGCCGGAACAAACAGACAGACAAAATTGAAAAAAATGTTATTTTGGTGTGTGTACCGTATTTATATTCATATGCACGTAGTAAAAAACGGTTATTTCAATATTACAAACAGACACTCCAATTTTATTTATAATTTCATTATTATAAATAAAATTGTAGTGTCTGTTGAAAAAGGAAGTACATAATTAGTACATAATACATAATTATGAAATCCACATGATTATATTGTTGATTGATATAACATTTAAATATTAATTTAAATGTCTAGTACATATAATATTAAAACCGAGTGCTATTAATTATTACGAAGAAAGAACAACGGGATATTTGGTTCCAAAAATATCAAACAATTTAGATGGATTACAACAAAGTTCTAAATTAAGTAGACCAGTATTGAAGAGAAAAAAAACTCATTTAGGTAACGTTATAATAATAAATTATATATTGATTATTGTTAAATTTCTGTAAAAATGTGTATTTATGTGTACATATGTATACAGGTAGGTAAGTATTAAAAAAACTGAGAAATATCTTGCCAACAAACTGTTCTGCAGTTTGACGAGTCATTGTAAAAAAGAAGATGAAAAAGAATGAGATAAATTTTTGTTTACGTCCTGTATTTATGACCCCGAGACTCAAAATTAAGTCGACATACTCACATACATACATCACAAATACATACAATATTAGTGTAAAAGCAGAAGCAGACAATCATATTTTTAATATTCGTATCACCTTCAAGTATCAAGAACATCAGCTCGTTAGTCGACATTTAGAATTTAGTTATGGAAGCAAATGACGTCACATAGTATTATTCTCGAAAGGTTATAACCGTATAAACACATTTAATTATCCAAAGAAACACTCATTTCAAGAAATAACCCTGCTTCACTAGGCTTTCATCAAATACATTAGACCTAAGAAAATATTTACCTTATACGTTGAAGTTATAAGCATAAGACAGCCCTGGGGATATTACTTAAGTCATCCTTATAAAAAATGGATTCCTTTTATTTATATAACATAAGTCAGACACAGAATCTTTGTTGAATAATTCTATTAGAATAAGTATATGCTCGCAAAATATAATATTGTTCAGAAATGTAGGAACCACTTTATATTATATAGTAAACAAATAAATTTGAATATTTTTAAATAAATTATCTTACGTTAAAAATAGTAATGTGTGTCAATATATTTGGTTATTTATGAATGGAATTACAAACTAGCAGAACTAGCAACTAGCATAATATGAAATTGATTTCTAATATATAAATATAAAAATGCCATAGATGTAACAAAATACATCATGATGTCTGTAATAACCCTTACGCATTCTATTTTCTAAATATTAATCTATTATTTAATTAATTGAATTAATTAAACTAAAACAGGATGCTTAGATGCAGAGATATGTGTAGAAAATGCTCACGAAATAGGTAATTTTTGATGAAAGAATAGTATTCGGCTAACATTATTATTATATACACCAGATAGTTATGACAATATTTATCTACATTATATATCTTTATTTAATAAAATTAGGTATTATTAATTGAGATAATATTAACATAGTTAATACAAAACAATAGGTCTAGCCATCATTTACCATCAGACGAGATAAGACCAAGCGGAAATCCAATATTTATAATACAATATAAATAGTTTATTAAAGAATACTTAATTTCTACATGACAATTAAAAATGTTTATTAAAATTTATTGGATAATAAAAAACTATATTACATTATATAGTACTTATGTACTTCAGTATATATCAAGAAACTGGACATTATAACATAAAATAAATGCTTGAGAAAGTTTTTCTTTTAAGAGAACTCTATGCTGTAAAAGTTGGAGGGCGTTTGAAAATAAATCTTTTAGCGACAGATACGGGTCGGCCTCGACGAACGGTTGCGCTTAATACACAATAAAACGTGAGAAATGGATAAAGCGAAAGAATAAAACATAGGTTCAAAACAAAAATGTAATATATAAATATATTTTTTATGAGAAAGCAAAGATGCTGATAGCAAATGGCGTATCAGATGGTACCCAAAATGACGGTTAATTATATACATTAAAGTTACAACATAAATCGTGTTTTGAAATGCAGAATTCTTAAATCCTAATTTGCTGTGATTTTACTACCATATTTAAACTACTTACAAGCACTCTCCTTACAAGCTGTTTGGCGCCTGGTAACATTTTTTTGTATTGGTCGTATAATTTATATATTTATCCCAATTTCTAAGGGTAGCTTGCCCGCATCGATTTTTTCTTATAAAATAATAGCAGCCTAAGTTACTTTCTATAACATTAGCTATCTGCGAGTGAAAGTCTCTTCAAAATAGGTCCGGCCGCTTCAGAGCAAGCAATTCAAGTATTGCAAAGAAAGCATTAACAAGAACAAACAGACAGAAAGACAAAAGTTTTCTAAATTACTTGTATGTATATATTTTTGTGAAATACTGTCAATTTGAAATTACAAATCAGACACGTTAAATTTTATTTGTTTATATAGATAGCGGTGTAAGATGGTTAGAACACTAACATTAGTTCTCTAAATTGTATACATGTCTATAAAAATATCTTTAACTCTCTTTTCTATTGTAGTTGTAACTAAATTCTTATATTTTTCGTTCAAACCAATTGCGAGTCTTAAGTATACATGTTTTTTTAGAATTGTTTCAGTTTCGTTGTCAATTTCAGCGATGTCGAAAGCAAGCGAAGCCGCTGTTACGTGGATTTTCACTCAGCTTTTGCCTTCTAGTTTACAAAATAAACAAACGCTAGTTACGGCTCTTGTTTATTTTGTTACTTTCAGCCATATATGTATGTTAAAATAAAATCAAATTGTGTTTCAATATTGGTAAAGTGGCTTAGAATAGAATAAAATAGTTCAGATTACTGATTTATATGCAAGATATTTTTTATAATATTATTAATATTATCCCTACTTTATTTAATGACATTAAAAGTTTTGATATTATATTTATAAACGCTTTGATCTGGAGGTACACGACGTGACTTCGTTCGCTTTCGAGGGTTGAAATCTGGCTGTTACCAAAAGAACATTTGCTTGTCATTTTTATTTCTAAGTCTCATCATCATCTCAGCCCGGAAGACGTCTACTGCTGAACGAAGGCTTCTCCCAAAGATCTTCACGACGATCGGTCCTGCGCTGCTCGTATCCAATGCCTTCCAGCGATCTTGGCCACCTTGCTGTAGGCCTTCCCACGCTGCGTCTTCCGGTCCGCCACTCGAGAAATTTACTGCCCCAAGAGCCATCTGTCCTACGAGCTATGTACCCTGCCCATTGCCACCTCAGTTTTGCAATCTAAGTCTACAGTAATGAAAATATCAATAACAAACTAAATTAATTCGAGTACATTTACTAACGTATCATCCTAACTTATAAATGCAAAAGTTGTTTAAGGCACAACTTAACGCTTAAATCAATAATTGTAAATTGCTTATTATCTTAGTTAAATACCTAGATGTAGACGTGAATAGAAACTGGACATATAATATATATAGTAAACATGGATTGAAAGTAGACTGACAATTATTTTAAGGAAAAATAGCTGCTCAGTAAAGAACGAAACCTAAAAGGTTTGTCGAATATTACTCTGTTACTATGCAGGGAGGCTCGGCCCTGTTCTTTCAACAATATAGAAGAGTAAAAAGCAAACATGGGATCCACTCAGCTTTGTTTGTTTACATACCAGAATAAAACCTACTCAACCGATTGGGATAGGGGTTTTATTTATTGTTCAAAAGCATACTATTACGCTACAACAAATGGGTGATTGGCATAAGGGCAAAACTTATAGACAAGTATTGAATATTTTGTTGATGTAGACTTCGTAGTCGTCTACGTATATCTGTACTGTGTGTTTCGGTTGAATGGTGAGACATGACAGTAAAATTACAGGATACCGAGAAATGAAAAATTAGTCTTCTGAAGTGGCAACGCATGTGTGATGTCTGGGGCGTCATATAATAACGTATTAATCGTAGAGTTGTTCATGTAGATAAACGAAGGATACCATCGGGTGTACCGTCAGCTTGTTTGGCATTTCAATAAAAAAAAGTATTAGTAAAAGTGTAAAATGTTTTACAGCAGAAACTTATTCCTTTTTACTTTTTTTAATCAAAATTCACACTATTAATATATAGTTATGAGAATTGTAAACCGCTAAACCACTGCAGCGAGAAATTATTTCATAGTTTGGGAGACGTATTACCATAGTCAAATAACCTTATATATTATGTTAATACAGCAAAGCTATGGCGGGATACTGGTTTATAAATAAAATAACTACTGTCCACAACTAAGTCTATGTGACTGTGATTGAAAGCGAGACTAAGAGTCCATGTCTTACTTCTTCCTAAATGCTAAGTAGGTACATGTAAAATTTTATGGGTATTGGTCATAAATACATAATTCAATTTCGAATTTAAAGCATTAAAGTAATCATTATCATATATTATAATATGTGGTAATAATTGCCTTAAAGAAAAAGTGGGATATGCAGGTAGTAAAATAGGAAGAAGAGTTGTTGTGAAACGTGGGTATAAAATGGAGAATAGTAGCGCACGACAGAAACCAATGGAAGTCACTAGAGGAGGTACTCCAAAAGGCACACTAAAACTATAGACATACTGTATAAATGTATAATATATATATTATATCTCGCTTTCTATGGGAGTAACACTTGCAAACAAGTATGTACGTTAAACAATTTCTTTAGCCAAGTGTGGATGATTTTGAAAAATTCTTTACTGTTATTATTGTGAATATTGTTTCATTTTGTCAGCTTTTGCTGTTTTTCTTACTCTTTGTGGCGTATACTATACTTACGGCCCGGAACCGAGAATTATTATTATTTTATAGTTACCTTAATATAAATCTAACCTAAAGTAAGTAATAAAAATACAGTATACTCACTACTATTCTATATTTTCTTAGGTGATTCCATTGCGTGAATAATATACGAACATATAAATTAAGATCTTAATACCTATCAACATAAATGAAGTTTTTGTTAAGAGAAACCGACTTCAATTACGTTTCAAATTAATTAAAGTATCACACAAAAGTGAAACATTCAACTGTAGCTCGTAAAAGAAAAGTGAAATTTAGACAAGAAAATTACCTGCAGACTTGAATTGAAACACTGTTCCTAACTGCAATTGGTAGAAGAATAGGTATAATATAGTTTTGTACTTCCGAATAATGCTTCAACAAGACTTTAAAAGACATATCCTTTGTTGAAGTATAAAAAGAAACCTGATCGCAGTGTAACATTAAAAATGAACCGTCAAATAATATCCCAAGTTACCGCTCGAATAAAACTCATTTCCTGACATAATAAAACTCATTTTAAATGTTTCCGGGGAAAAGGGGATGCCATTGATTGAGGTGAAAGAAAGGAATAAAGAATTGGAACATAAAACCCGTTTCGCCATCAGACTAATTCCATGGACAAAAAAAACAGCCTTTGACAAGTATGACCGGCTAGCCACCCCTTCTAACATAAATCTTTAACAAAGATAAGGAGGGTTCAATCGAATTTACGTATTGTTAGGGAGAGAGAACATTTCGATTTAATTTATTAACTTTATATTAGACCCGTATACTATATCTAATCTCTTCGTGTACTGACAGAGATAAAATACAATGAATCTACATTCCTTTCATCCCCAGAATATCGCAAGAGCAACACACAATCATGTATTTTATAATCTGTGACCAACAGAATAGAAGTGACCCTCGAAAGCCTAACTCTGTGGAATGCAATTATTTAAAATTCAGCAATCTAATAAATTCAGAATAATCAATCAGCAATCTAATGTATTCTTTAATCTTTGTTCGTCTAGGGTACATGTATAATCAAAAATCCCCAAAACTGGTGGTAATTAATTAAAAAAATCACTGACGATCGAGTGTTGGACCATAGTTTTATTTCTATAAAAAAATACTATACCTATACAAAAGTAACAAAATGATACCTTAGTACAAATTAAGTTATGTACAACGTCGTCTATTATGTAATTCATGTATTCTTGCTTTATACAAATAATAATAGTTCTATATACAATAACAAACTTATACAGTGTGTATAAAACACTTCGTATTACAATGAAATATTATCTTATCTGTGGTATAACTAACATTTTTGTTTACTTTTGTACACGGACAATAATTTAAATTAAGAAGTATTGATGTAAATATACTGCCTCGTTTTGCGATAACTGTAGAATTCATTCATTTTTATTCATGAGCACAGATAGTTTGTAATGCTCTGTGTATTTTTCATTTTATTTATGCTAAACCATTAGACTACCCACGGCAATAACTCTAGGTACCTACTATACGTTGAAAAAAATTTGTAAGTAAAATTCAATATTATTTTTTTCAGAACATAAATCAGTGCAACTAATGATATGAAAAAAAACGCTGATATGTCTATAGCAATATTGTACTTTATAACTTTCTCCTTGAATGTGTATGTTAAAAAAACATAATTTGACTACGTAAAACTTATCTAAGCTGTCAATAAAACCTTTTTGGTTTTGACCGAAACAATATTGTATTTTTCTTTGTTTCAGAATGTAATTTTACTCTATCAATACTGAGTTGAGAATAAATTATTGGGAAAAATGTACGCGTACAATATGTGGAATGCTAGTGACAGATTTTTAATATTAACTCTCTTAATTTACATATAATTTTTATATTCGACACTTCACAGTTTTAAACGGCCACGCAGTCGGGATTCTTAAATCAATTGAAAATTTTAAATTTACATACATATAAAGTAAATTTAAACTAATTGACCAATACAATAAAAGTTATGCAATCTTATTAATAGCGTATTTAAATGTAATAAAAAAATGTACAGATGTTTGTAATTCTATATTACTTAATTGTTGGGATAATTTTTATTTTAATTAAATTTCTTACAGAGTTTAAATATAATAATATTAAATATTACAGTCTATGTAGTAACTATAGTAGTATTTACAAGGAATTTGTACATTATATTAACATTCAAATTCTTTTTAACATTGTACTTGTAATTGACTGTACGATTTCATCGATGAATTTGGTTTTATTAACATTTTAAGAAAAACAGTTTATGACTTTCCGAGAGAAACCACAACGAACAGATAGTTCTAAATACGTTATTGGAAGTAACACCCACATATCTACGTATAATCATTTCAGGGTATTTACATATCTAGATCAGTTGTGTATTTTGTACTGAAATTGGGTTTGGAATTATTAAAGACATGAGAATAAAAATAGAAGCTCCACAGTATAGCGTTTCGCTATTGATTTCTAATTAGACCAATTTTGCAAACGAACTTTTCAATATTAACTCGGGACTACAGTTGTTCCAGATATCGTTTTTCCAGAAAGGACTAGTTAAGTATATATGTTTTGTTATATGAGAATCCGACTAGTTGAAAATATATATCTCATTCTGAATATATCGCACAACACCGGTTAATAATAAGCACAATAATAATAACCTCAGGTCAATTCACACAGCGCCATCTAGTCCCAAGCTAAGTGGTTTGTGTTAAGAGTTCTAGACAGCGGATGTACATACTTAAATATGTTTTTGTACATAGAAAATTCATAGAATAATAGAATCAAGCATAGTTATGAATATAAATGTTTGTACGAAACGAAACGCGAACGCGCGACCCTCGTAAGTAAGAGGCTGTGCCTAACGGCTTGACCACCAACGCCATGACATGTGAGGTACCAAAACAAACGATTCTTTACAATCTCAAATTAAATTTACTGAAGGGCACAGGGCACATTATTATACAATTGATATATCTAAAAATAATATTGCATTTGAAATAAGTTACAATCGACTAAACCAGTTGGTATGAATATAAGTAACAAATTTCAACAAAGGCAGGTAAAGTTTGGTATTATTCAAATCAGCTTATCCAATAAATTGGACTCGGTAAGCACTTCGCCCCATTTCAACCATGCACCGAATATTCAAGATTTCAAGGGAAATACGAGCAACTTAAGGGTTTTGGGAGTCAGAGAAACTTAGTTTGCGAACTACGTCCAGTTAATTTATTTTGATGAAGTGAAGTTCTACTGTGGATACTGTTTCAATAATTCGAAACTTAATTGTAATAATCTGCGGTGGGTATACTTAGAAAATAATTTAAATAAAGCAAGCTGCTTGGTAGCTGACATTGATGAGTTTAGTGAACCCAAACAGTTCTCTTTTTCTAGACTTCGTATAAAATCGGTAAAATATTACATGTAGTGATAATAATTTTGGTTATTTCTATTTTCCTACATAAATAATTTTGTGATGATTTTGCTGAATGTATTTGGCCAACGTATTCAAACACATGGCATCCCATATGCTTGGATATGTTTGTTTATTATGTTTGGATACATTGGTACCAACTTATATGTTGGGATCGTCCTCTCCATCGAGTTTAAAAAGGCGAAAATACACGAATCTGTAGAGATGATATTGGTTTTTGCCATTTGCCTTGGAGACGTTGGGCCTGAAGGCTGGAAGCTAAATTGTTTTTGATAAGTATTTCAATGCGGCTCATCGAGGTTACTTGTAAACTAAGAGATGGTAGCTACTTTGCTCATGGGCTAAGTATGGCCATTTAAAGACGTAACGCTGCCAGTATCTTGGGTGCGCTGCCTCGATGTACCACAATGGATTACAATGATTGTTTTTATTTAATGTTTATGTAAGTAATTATTTATTGTTTGCAGTGGAACCTACAAATATGGATTGGTTAAAAAAAGAAAAAATATTGTGATATATATAATTGTTATTTAGGGAATGAAACAAAAAAAATCTTTACATCATATGTATCTAAAACTTACCGCCTTTTTATTATATAACATATACTACCTACTTTACATTTCCAATATATGGAATAGGTATGTAATGTTTGAATCTTATTTAGTTACATATTTGAAGAGGAACACTATTGGATTTCGTCGAGACACCGAGACTCCAATATCGTTACGAAGCAACAGAAGTGTAAGGTAGTGATATTCTTGTATAAAAGCTAATATATTTTTCAGTTTCATTTTATTATCTGTGGTGATACCCGACAAAAGAAAAGGGCAGACAGATATTTAAAAATTATTCCAGATACAATTCTATATTATGTTATTTATAGACACGTTGTTTTTATGTAGAAATAAACTTATGTAAACTTGTAACTGTCACTAAACAACATGAACACAACACAAATTATATTTAGGCGACTATGACATGGCATTTTGGAATGCTATTCCTCCATACCCTGTAATTCATACTTAGTTTTTTTATTATATCAATTGAATTAATTTTCTAATAATGTCCTATAATAAAATTGTGCAAAATAGTTTAGTATAAAATTGTAGATATTATCGCCAAAAGAAATCTCTTTTGTCAATTAAATTAAATGATTTTGTTACAATTACAAACCACCTAAATGTAGAATATTACTCCTGTAATATGAACACAATTTAATACACATTTAAGAAACAGGTATGTGACATTTTAATAAATAAAAGATGCTTAATAGTGATCTTAAAATATTTCTACGTTTGTGCTCCAATCAAATCCTATTTCAATTATTTTCCCCCTTTTATGGAGAAATCTGGTAAGTTGAAAATGCCGATGGTTTGGTCCGATGTACGGTGCGGTTGCCTGATGCGAGACCGCATCGCACCGCAAAGTACGTACGAATTGGTACGCCCGCACTCAGTTTGTACGTCTGTTAAATTGTCCATGAATAGTGAATCAAATACATTTCTATTGCATAGAAATATTTGTATACTGTTTGAACGAAGGAACTCTACAATGTAGATTAATATGGAAGGACGGGTTACGGACGGAAATAGTAAATTTCATTAGTAAAATAAACCAACCAGAAAAAGGATAATGACAGATTTAATTAGTATTTGTTCATTGTGTGTAACATAAATATAAGTATAGAGAAAAACTTACTACTAAACTACTAGTTGACCCGCGTAACTTCGTCTGCATCGCAGTACCTCGACATTTATCGTTATATTTCACCCAATTTACATAATATCTTTTTAAATTATAGCCTATGTGTTATTCTGATGTATAAGCTATATTACTGTAAAGTTGCATCATAATCCGTTTAGTAGTTTTTGCGTGAAATAGTAACAAACATCAATCCAGACACAAACTTTCGCATTTATAATATTAGTAAGATGTAAGAGATACCTTATAAATATATTTTTTTTATAAAATATTATGCCTGAAGTGTAAGGTTTTTAAAAATTATAATACACAGTAAATAAAAAAAAATGTACAGTCACGCTCCGTTTACAATTTTATTACGTGCATGACATTGTTCAACTCGGACGAAATTGAAACGGGTCGCGCTATTAGGAGTATAAATCACATAAGTTGGCCATCAAAATCACGAGTGTTTTGTTGTTACGAGTTCTAGAAGTTTCCATTATCTACAAAGTAGATAATGTTTCCATATCAAACGTGGCGTCGCGCCATTCTGACATACACCTGCTCATAATATTATGACCGTAATTGTTCTTTCGAAACTTTGTTCTCTAGAACGTTCACGTTTGGTATAATTGAATTACTTTTTGACAAACATTTACTAGAATTCTTGATTTGTATTCTTGTTATTAGGTATTACAGATTATTCAGTTAATTATTAAAATTAAATACTTTATATATTCAATAATAAATAAATGAAATAAAGTATTTTTCAACAAAATAACACTTATAAGGGCAACCACAAATTATAATTTACAACACATTTACATTCATAATATTAATTAGGATCTTATTAACAATACTTAAGTTTAAGTTTATCTGAATAAAGAATTTTCTATTCTAATCTAATCACAAATAAGTTGCATCAATTACTTTTGAAAATAGTCTTAAGTATTTTACTATCAATGGTCTTATATCAAAATCAATATAAAAAAATATATATTGTAGCTTTACTATATTGTCACGGATAAACTATCTGCTTGAATTGATAGACAGCTTGAACCCCAAGGGATGTAGACACGTGACACCGTCTTAAAATCAATATGGACGGCAATTTTGTGGACAGATGCTTATAGGTATAATGGTATAGTATTATGTTAAACCCAAGCATCGTACGAAAAGGTCAGTGTCCGTTCTAATGACCTCATTTTAGGTCGTGATATAGAATACGCTAGCGACCCTCTCTGGATCCACGCAGGTGTCAATTATTGTAGGGATCTCCAATTATTAAAAAAAATCCTTAAATGTTACTCGCGGATATGTAAGATTTTTTTAAATCGGTTATGTTATTTATAAGTTAATAATCGATTACAAAAACCTGCACTTTATAATATTAGTTTACAAAATACATTAAACAGTCTACTCTAAAAACTTATTCATTATATTAATTAAATATATGTACAATTAAATATATTTTAAAATCGGTTAAGTTCTTTTTAAGTTAGTAATTCATTATAAAAATCGTCCTTTTATGATATTACTTTGCATATTATATTAGTAGTTTCGTATCTGGCGATCTACTTGAAAAACTAATTCCAATTACATCTTTATAATCCTGAATTGTTAAGAAAAACTAACTATTACGTTATTGTTTTATTCTATATAGTCTTTATTGTCTTAAAAAAGACACTAGAAAAATATTGGATTGTTATCAATATTATAATTTATTGAATTTGAAGTCATCTCGTAATGTAAATGTTATTACAATTTAGAATCACACTAAACTTTTTCCTAAATAATAAATACTATTTATTCCTTAAAGAAATATTGGAAACTTATTTATTAATACTTAACCAAGTACAAAATCTCATGTACTACGTTGTTACGTACGTATGTTTCATATGTCTTATAATACCAAGGACACATAGTCCTTTGTATTCAATCTACTCAAATAATATATTATGTATGTGGGTTGAAAATAGTGGTCAAGAGCGAGAACATTAATCGATTTTAACATTATTTTATTTGAGAATTATATTTATTTCGTATTTATATGAATTCGTATTACTATTTTGTATTCTAAAGAAAATCCTATACAGTACAACTATAACTTACGTTTGAAAAGAGCAAAAACCAAGGACGAAAGAAACGGACTAAAAAGTTCTTCTTCGGCTTAATCTGCTTTACAAATGTGACGACGAAATACACAAAAAAAAACACAATTTATAAACGTTTAAGTGGAATAGAAAAGAAATTATATTTTATTCAAGTTTATTTCGTACAGATTATTTATGTTTTTGTTTTAGTTGAAAAATTTATATATTAATGCGTGAAGCAAAAACATGCTAATATATTTTATAAATTATGCATTAAATCCATAAAAAAAAATGACACACCTACCATGTAGTTTACACATACCCTTTTGTTTATTGTTCTAGTTAAGTCTGTGGTCAGATTGAGAATAGATTAATATTGTTTGTCTATAGTTTAACTGAATATTAAATTAATTATGGTCGAATTTCGATCACCGGACGACTACCAGTAATAATAATAATACATCTTTTGGTTATGGTTAGATATCAAAAGGCTTAACGCTTAAAGCAATCTTTTAAAGATATCAATAATACTAGTAAAATATTGTCATAAAGTTAACACAAATATAAATTTAATGAAGCAAAGAGGAAGATTGAAATGAAATGAAATGGAATGAAATTTTGATTGCATAAAATATGGTATTTTGAATCATTAATTATATTGTTCGCACATTTAGTCATTTCTGACATGCAATAGACAATTGTCAATTGAAATATTGTTATTATACGTTGCTTATCATTACATTCATATATTATTATAATTAATTAATTTATTAGTATTACTAACACATTGATAATACTTATTTAATTTGATAATTCATAAATTGAAAGTTACATAGGTTGTTCCACAACAATCATAAAACTTTAAATTCATTACCAGTCGGCCACATAAAAGTATTTGTTACATAGAATTTACTCGGAATGACCTTCCCGTATGAACTTCATTTTCGAGAACCAATGATTCATTTAATGCGGGCCGCTCCGCATTGTTGGTAGTCATAATGATAATATACATTTGTTGACCTCACTAAAATGTCAAGTGATATAAATGTCATTGAAGTAATAATTTAGAGTTTGATTACGAATTCAAATAGAGAAAGTTGTTCTAAGACTATGAAATTATTATACACATTATAGTTATGTATAGAAAAACGATCAATGACATACTTCAGATAAGAAATAAAAATACCTAATAGTCTATCTTTTGTCTCAAATAAAGAAGAGGAAATTACGAATAATATATCTTCACATAGTATAAAAATGATGTCGCTTCTGTTGTATGTTTGTTTAAATATTTTAAACTACGCAACGTTTTTTAATGAAGTTTATTAGCAATAGAGTGATTTAAGAGGAAGGTTTATGTATGTACATATAGGTGTACTCGGGGGGCGGGTAGCTAGTAAATAATATAGCTAGTAGATATACTATATAAGTCACATGGCTCCAACTCCAACCATGTAATAAAAGATTAAATAAAATCGGACTATTAAATAAAAAGTTGCGTGTATATTGTTACGAATTGCGTCGAACTCAATGCATGGTCAATACTAGGCTTAATAAAACAAAATTATAACGAACCTATAAATTCGGTGAAACAATATCACCTTTCTAAGGTTATTACTTCGCCTGTCACACAGGCTTTATCGTTACAATCTGCCCCAGTTTCACTTTACACGTGTTTTTTTGTTTATCTGCTTTGTCCATCTTTCACTTTCATTTTCAATGTATGGAACCTTTTCGCCATTTTAATTCATTGATAAAAATAAAATGTTTAATGTCTTTTTAATGCTCGCTCCCATTTCTAATATCGAGAGACTTATTTTCCTTTTTTTTAATTGGCCAATCATGACTGTATATATTGGTTACTAACTGAGAGAATTTACAGTGGTAGAGTTTTTATTTTGGGAATACCCTATTGCTATTGGTCGCTGTTGGTCTTTACAGCTTCACCAGACGATAGGGGACAAGTGCAGATGCCACTCCAAAACCGCGGAACTTATAGAGCGGCTGAAGGCCAACTCCCGCCTGACGATACCACTAGTCTAAGGGCACCGCTAGGGGTTCAAACCTCGGCTCAGGCTATCGTAATTTCTATCCCCATTTAATTTGGACGGCGGATCGATCGGAGGGGCAGGGGGAGTATATAAGAGAAATATATAGGACAAAGAATACAAATTGAAACTGAAGGACTTTTTTAGTATTCACTGAAGTTGCAAAAAAACTTGCAACCCTCAGTGTGCTTTCCTCTATTCACACAGATTTTCATTATGATCTCGAAAAGTATTTTCAAATATTAACTCATGCGATTACGAACAACAAAAGAACTTTAAAAGCAGTTTATAAAATTATTGAGCACAAAGTCTTGCCAACAACTCTTCAGCAATGGTATGTTTAAGAAAAAAATATAACCAAATGTACAGTCATGATTATCTCAGCCCGGAAGACCTCCACTGCTGAACAAAGGCCTCCCCCAAAGATCTCCACGACGATCGGTCCTGCGCTGCTCGCATCCAATGCCTTCCAGCGATCTTGACCAGGCTGTCGGTCCACCTTGCTGGAGGCCTCCCCACGTTGTGTCTTTCGATCCGCGGTGTCCAATGTATGTATAAATATAAAATAAAATGTTTTAATTCTAATCTAATCTCCACTCAAACAACATATATATATATAATTGATTAAAGAAATCAATAAAACATAACTCCATATTATGTTGCTTTATGTTTTATCTATATTAACTTGGGCGTCTTGATCGATAAATAACAATAAATGTAATGTCTGTATGTTTGTTTAGGCGAGTTATGTACGTAGCAAATAACACTGTTAGTGAATGTTTGCTATTTAATCCATGTGATATTGATTCGCTTTCTAGGTATTAACTAAATTGTAGCATTTATATGTACCTATGTCATGATAGTAATGTAATGAAATAGGTCGATGGACTGTAACCCACGGGTTGTATCTACCTACTTAAATTAAAATTATGTATAATATATATGTATATAATGTATTACACAAAATTACGACTAATTTTGGTCGTGAAATATGGGTATATACATGAAGAGTATTATACAAGGTTTTTATATATATATATACATATATATATACTGATTTTTAAATAGATTTTTTTTAAATGCAATCTAATATTATATATATATATACATAGGTCAGACAGGTATTAGATCTGGATGGGATGTGAAGTGGTGTGCTAGCTAAACCACTAGACCTTAAATTTATTAAGTGCTCTTTTGAAATTTTCATAGCGTATTGTTGGTTGAGCTTAAACTCAAAATAATATATTTTGTGGGCTCTTAAATACTCTTAAGCCGCACAAAATATCTTATACAAAATGGGTTAATGTGCTGAAGGATTAAGGAATTATTACGCTTACTGATCTAATACGTACATACGACTGTTGTAAGCCTACGCGATTATCTAAAGTACTTTAAATATCAAGTGACATGGATTTAGAATAGTTATTACAGTATCTTACATAATACATTATCACTTTAGTGCAGCTATTTCAGACAGTGTCTCGCCTTTTGATAGGCACAAGTTCAATTAACGATCATTGAAAATATTTGTATTCGATTCAGTTTATATGTTCGTATCGATCTGGAGTGTTTTCCAATGGTATTGTTGTAGTATTGTAATTACAATACAAGAACATGTAATAATATAATTTTCCAATATTTATATTACAATAGGTCTGTAGTATAAGCATCGTTTAATATGGACCTAGATGGCGCTGTTACGATATTTGTAATAAGTGGTAATTTGTTAATTAACAAATATTATAATATTTAGAAGATTATTATAATACACAAGAAGAAAACTTTATAGAAAATTGTTTAACCATGCTTATTCTTTCGGTTACTACTGAACATTTCAATGAGAATATCAATACCTGAATTTTATTCATTATTAAATAAAATTTCAAAAAATTCACAAAAATTTATTTCTATTTTAGATCAAAAATAAAAACAATGTAAAAAAAAACAGTTACCATTTTAATTAAAATGGAAGGCTTGAGTCGTGGAAACGAAACGTACTTAATTGTTTTTTTTTCTTTAGTTGATAATCACAGCGCCCAAGGCTTCATCGCCGACTGGTTGAAGGATGTCCTCGTTAATTTAAAAGCGAGTTTATGTAGCTAAAAATACAATAAAAGCTGCAAAAGATTCCTTTACAACATTTTGAAATTGCCCAAATAAGTATCATCGGTTTGTTACAGTATTCGTAGAATGGAACGTAACGCCATCTCGTGAATAATTAATAATTTATTTTCTATTGTTTAGTAAAACGATTATTATATCTTTTGAAGCCCTTTAAAATTTAATCTATTAAGCAACATCGATTTGTGTAAAATAAAATATATTTTTTTATTGTATTTAATAAGTGGATCAGGAAAAACAGGATCAGTTTTATTAGGTCTTATTAATTTTAATCTTAATAATCTTACAGGCATATACTGAAGGTCAACAAATTAAATATTCAAAACAATACCATAAAAATCGCTTTTTACAGTTAGTAACGATCATATCATATGGTGTATGCGAAGGTCACGGGTTCGATTCATTGCACAGTACAAACATTTGTATTAATGTGTATGACTGTTTATTTGATTTATTTGTAGATGCCTACTGGTAACATCCTATTTTTGACGGACTTGGTGGTCTAGCGATTTGGCTCACCGCTTTTTTTACGAGAGTCGCGGACTCGATTCCTCGCACGGTGCAAACATGTGTATTCATGAATCTGAATGTTTGTATCGATCTCAGTGTATTCTGTATATATATATTATGTATGTATTAATAAAAAAATATCTAAGTATTTATATCAGTTGTCTAGTATCCATAACAAAAGCTCTGCTTACCATGGGACTAGATGGCGCTGTGTTAATTATTCAGGGTTAGTTATTTATAACAAATTTAATATCATACTTCATTTAATTGCTAACTGATTGTCCACGGTTAAATCTTACATGACATGTCAGTTTATTTAGCATCCGTATCAAATGAAATTATTTTATTTATAATTAATATAACACAAAAACAATGTTTAAAATGATAAATAAATGTTTTAATTTTCTCCTCGCATGAAAAAGCACTTAAAATTTTACAATAAAAATTTTCCATCGTAACAAATACCTTTTCAAATAAAAGCCCGATGTGTTGAAGAAGGCAACGAAAAATACACTGGGCGTATTGTCTAGTGAGCATTATGGGAAAATAAATCTTGCCCTCGGCCTCCGTCAGATGTTGCGGACAGTGGGTTGCACTGGATTTCGGCTGGAAAAAAAACTACTTATTCGAAAACATAAAAGCTCTTGAGTAATCTTTTAACGAAATCCAGATTTGGATACCTATGAACAAAACGGATCTGTGGGGCTTATCGGAAAACTTACATGTTTCCCCTTTATGCTCGTAAAATAAAAACGGAGGGTGCCTTTTGTTGGACTACATTTTAATGCCACCAAATCGTGAAATATAGATTTATTTGAAAGTCAAAGATCGTTTTCTTAGAAAACATTCCAAACATAACAATGTTTGTATTTACGCATTTATAGTATCTACATGTTGTGACGAAAATACTTGTGGTTAATTGTAAGAACACAAATAAGCAGAATATGTCAAGTAAGCAGAAGTTACACTCACTTTTTCTTTTTCGTTTGTGACCTGATAGGATAGGATCGTGCAATCTTCCCATATGTATTTGACGGCTAACGAATCAGTAACTTCAAGTCTTGTGAAAATATTATTATTATTAAGTTCGGCCCTTGATAGGGTTGGTAATTTTAGAGTTATTTAGTGCTCTGCAATACTGTATGTTAGCACAACTCACCCAACTAGCTATTCACGTACAATTATTCAGGGCCCGACAAATCAGCCCTACAGATCAATTGCCAAATAATGTTGTGATTCTCTTAATGTATTGTTTTGATACTAATAAACCATAACTATTAACACTTACATCCCTTGAGTATTATTCCAGGTAATATTTTATACAAATTAATATTTTGAGATATTGATATAGTTCATTAAGATAATTACTCTATATGTATAATTTGGTAGGCTTGTACAACATTTCCCATTAATTATAATTAGAAGAACATTTTCAGGGCCATTATTACAAACGACCAAGATTGTAGCAGGGCCGATTTCCTGTTAAATAATCAACGGAATACCGGCCCACGTGACCAGTCCTTTATCTATCCCCTGAAAGATTTATAACCGAGGCGTTACCACGTTTTATCTTAATCTTAGGCGGGCTTTATGTCTTTATCAGAGGTATTGAGATTTCGTCGAGAGTCGCTTTTTATAATGGGAATAATTTTGCACCAATTCTGTGTTAATTTGGAACGCTATGTATTGTATCTTAGAGCTAATTCTATAATTATTTATCTCTAAATGTTAGTCCTAGAATACTATTTATTAGATAAAGTAGATCTTCGATCGACATTTTTATTTATTTAAATAATTTGTATAAGTCAGTTGTAGGTATTAAAGAAATAAAACTACTTAAAAATCTTTGGGAGTAATCATTCACTGTTTCTATAAACATTTACAAATACCCAGAATCTGAGATTTAATATTTTTTTTTAATTTGTTATGGAATATTTTGACTAGGTGTTATTTATAACGGAACACTGTGTAAATAATTTTGACATTTCGATTCGAATGTTTTACATTATCATAATTTTAACTTATGTAAAGTTTAAAAAAAAAGATTCATTTTACATTTATATCTAAAATCGACCATAGTATGTTATAGTTTATAATAGTTTACTTTTCATAGAGAATATTATTATTAGTATTACCAGCTATGTGTCTCATACAAAAGAGGTATTTTGATGTTTATTCCGAACATTGTACATTATACGAGTATATGTACGACCATAATTCATGTACGTTCCCATACCGAATAAATAGCCTGAGGTAGAAATAAAAATCCGTCCAGTAATATATTGGTTGTCCTTTTCACGGACTGCTTGCCAATAATTTCTGGCTCAGTCGGCCAGATCAATCTGTTTGGCAGAGTGAAAACACCACGCTAGAAGTATGACTTCATACTTTTTTTTTATATTAAATTACATGATTACAAACTATATTATCCATATTAAAACAAGTATTTTCAATGTGTAAGCTTGTCTATCTGTCTGTACACATATATTGCCTTTTTATGACTAAACAGTTGAACAGATCTTAATACAATTTGTTGTGAATTTAGATTATTTCACAATAATGAACATAGGTTATATGGTACTCAAACTAAGCAAACGAAGTCACGTGTTAGCGTTTTATATAGCAACAAAAATTCTAGATTAAATATAGCAATGCATACTATAATTTACTGGAATATATTAAATTGCATAATTCAATAGCATTTCTATAAATTTATAACAGTACAGTGGTAGTAATAATAAGCCCTTACGGCAATTACCGCAGTAATGAGAATTGCAGTAGATTTTATCTATATTGGAAATTGTTGAGAACATCAATAATTAATACAATTGCCTGGTGTTTCGTTTTAATTTAAAATGTATTGATTACTTTATGTATATGTTAACATGTATCTATATTTCGACGAAGTAAACCTTGTAGTTTGAGTTGGTACCTCTGTAGTATTTCACTAGCTTATTGGTGATGAGCTTGATTTGTTAACTATTATTCGTTGTGGCGGTGTATTCAGACAATAATATTACTGTGTACGAAGGCATAAAATCTTAGTCCTTCAATATTGTAGAGATTGAGGGGTCACCGTACGGTCGTCACATGGAATAATATTGAGCCCTGGTTATGTTCATGCACCGGTATATTTGCGATGGTTGATACTTACTATCAAATATGATGTCATGTTGCATGATGCAATTCCAATTAAATTAAAAAAAAACATAACATGAGAACGAAAAGCGATTTTCGATACGACTTGCCTTTTTGTGCAATATATGTGTATATTTTCATAATTCTTTCCTAGTACACGATGTACGAATGCTGGATCCGTAGATTCTTGACTTCTTAAACAGGCAGCAGATTGATTAATAGTTTCAATATGTTTCCTAAGAAATATATCTTTGCGTTTGCTCGTTCTAGATCTCGATTATTCTGTTCTGGAATACACTAATCTAGGTTAGAATATTCCAGAACAGGGTAATCGAGATCTAGAAAGAATATAGTCTGAACTTGTCTACTCTTAACTGCCTGTGATATGTAAAACTGAAAATATAGTAGGAGCTTACATTAAATCGATTATATTATTTATCTTGTATGTCTTAATTTATGTAAGTAATTACAAACACTTACAAATTGAATGTCCCGTCAGATCGTAATGTAGTTTTAGCCGGTAAGAACGAATTAGAAATTTGCCTGTTTTTCTATTTAAAATTTATAACAAAGCCTGTCTTCAAAGTTCGTTTTTTGTATATGAAAGCAGTTGGACAGGGAAAGGTGGAAAGGAAAATGAATAGATATAGATATGTAGTATTTTTAAAAACAATAATAAGCTATCTTACTGTATTTCTTGAAAAATGACTGACTCTCAGTTTATGAGCCTGAAAATAGAAGAAAATCAATATACGGGAAATATAAACGAATTGAGTACCTCTTCCTAAGTTTTGTGTAATATAATTTAATATATTACACAAAACTTAGATCAATTTTAAGAGACAGTATGAGTTTATATATGTATGAAATATAACTTACATAATACAGTATAAAATATAACATTCACCACAGTGTACATTTTGGCAGCCGCCAGCTGCTTGCCTCGCGTTGCACATAAATTGCATTGTGTGTCAGAGTGCTTTTGTTCTTTTTACACGAAATTCAACAATCCGTACAGGATGCAGAGAAACAAAAGAATAAAGCTTACGTTAGATCAGATCCTGACATCTGAAATATAGAATGCGGATGAGGCCTTGTAATAAAATAAAATGTAATTTATAAATGAAACAAACATTTACATCAAAACGCCATATTAAAATGGAGATAAAAGAATATTATATAGTTAGAATTATATTGTTGCGTATTACATAGGTGTGTATAAATATTATATATTATAAATGTGTTTTTATTTACTGGTGTAAAAATGGTGTTATAATTATAACATTTATATAATATATTGGATACTAGCTACCCATCCCGACTTTGCATGAATGTACATGTATTATATATATTAACCTTCCTCTTGAATCATTCTATGTATTAAAATATAACTGCATCAAAATCCATTGCGTAGTTTTAAAAATTGAAGCATACATAGTGATGGACAGAGAGCGACAGCTATTTTGTTTTATACTATGTAATAAAAGTGTAAATTTTATAAATCGCTGTAAAAAAAATATATCCCTACAACTCGCTTATTCCGTAATATGTTTTAAACTTATATGTAACATCAGCTATATAAAAGTAACTTCCTTCATTCTGAAAAGTTTGTTGAACAAAATACATAGAACTTTTCACTTCTAAGTACCAACAAAGAAGTAAACGAATCACGACCGACACCGCTGTCGACATCAAATGACCAACTAGAAGAATTAGAAGATTTCAGATAGAAACAAAACAAAATTGGAAGTGCAATATAAAAGTTGTTCGGTATTTCTGGAAAATACGTGATCACATTACGTCACTAATGACAATGAGTGGTGTAATTGTCATCGTGATAGCTCGGTTAACCAGAACTAAGCACAAACGATTTTGTATTTTATTCTTTTGTAATACGATATATATTTAGTAAAGAATTGTAATCATCAAATTGGAATTTACCATTTCATTTTTTATATCATTAGGTAACCGGTTCATGTTAAGTGAACTGCCGAAACTGAATGATAACATAGAAAAATGACAGATATGTTTCCAGCTTTTAATATCGTAAATGCACTTTCTTGAAAGTTTGAACATCGTATGAATTCTCAAATATTCTCGATCCTGATCCTGAGAATTGATCCAGACGATCGTGATAAAATTTTAATTTGTAATAGGTTCTGCGAAGATGAAATTCAGATGAAAGATCTGAATTTCATCTTCGCGCAACCTCTTTTTCTTAATCCGAACAATTCTTCAGAACACTTCGTATATTACATACGATATAGAATATTTATGATAGTTGCTATATTGAATGTTTCTTTCTAATTATTATAAAGGGTACTGATAACACAATGTACTCTTGTACTTATGAGGAGAAGAAAAGAATCAATATTAATTAATGCTCATCAAGGATGTTTACTCCAGGAAATTAAGTAGTTTTATCAGATGTTATGTTTTTTTTTCTAATAGCTAAATTAAAATGTAAGGTACCAACAAGAGTTTAATAATTATATTTAGGTTTCAACATGGATTCCAACGATTTGAATAATATACCGCAGAGGAATACTATATATGAAAATATGCAAATATTATTAATATACAAAATTAATAATATCTAAGGAACGATTTTAACGTACAATTAGAAGTTTTCAAATTAAAAGTTTGTTTTTATAAAACAAAACCGTACTTTTCTGTTGCGAAATTATTCTCTCATATATTCCATGATTGCAACTCGTGTAACTGACACGAAAGACTAAACTGTTGTTGAGCTTTTACAACCTCGAGGGAAATCAAAATTTATCTCGCACTCTCAGCGAATTTAAACGTAAGAAGGATATTTAATGGGATCAGGTATAACTGTTTTCAACCGAGGTACACCGAGTTTTATGAAAACATTAATGATTTCACTACAGTATTGAATTATGGAGGATGCTGTAAATTATTTTAAAATTTAATTACGAAATATGTGTGCCGGGTGTAGTTTTGTGAAAATGGAATAAAAGGTATGACTACAAAGTTTTGGACGAGATCCTTATATTATATAATGTGTAGCAGACAGGAGTGTAATGTTTTAATTAAACGTCAATTTTCTTTCACAAATAGTAACTTATTTTTACAAGATATTTTTTTTATTACAAACTATTGGAAGTCTAGTTTATGACATTTGTCTATTCCTTCTGTAGTAAAACTCTACTAGACAACTCTTTACTTGTTGTCATTCCCTTTCTATTAGGTAAGTGTCGACCTTTCTAGCCTTCCATGAAATAATTGTACAGGTGTCGGGTTATTGTGTGGGTGCAAGAGAGACACGGTTGTAGGTTTAAGGGGCCCCTTTACCATATCAACACTCACCTCTTCACTACTGGTGCCATACATACAATTACCTATTCCCGTATCTTTATTTGATAATAATGATTCGAAATTTCGATTTCTGTTAAGTCAGTTCAATGTCAATCCATCCATCAATATACTTGTCAGTGTTACACCTTACATTTCATTGTCAGTATTACCACAATATTTTACATAAAACTGTATTTATTAAACGAAACCTACATTTCTCTTGCTCCGAACATGTACATGTAAAATGGCGGACGCCAAATATGCCCTGTTGTAAACTAAAATAAATGTTTACTACTGTTACGAATATATCTGGTTTGATTGGATATCTTACGGATTCTGATACAGACCCTGATTATAATTGTTGTTTATATAATATTACCTGTGCCAGCGGTTTTACCTGAAAATGATGTGAAATTTATAGGCTATACGTTATTTTAACGAATAAGCTGTATAACTGTACAGTTTCATTAAAATCCGCTCAGTAGTTTTTGCGCGAAAAAGTAACAAACATTCATGTATACTCACAAACTTTCGCGTTTATAATATTAATAAGATAATAGAAAAAGTAAAAATATATTGCCCATTATGATACCTAAAGATAACAAAGAAACAGACTGGTTTTTAGATCATAACATTGATTCAGTATTTCAGCCCTGTTTACCTTCAGGAAAGTTATACAGTTTCGAGAACATTATTATCACTTTCCATTAGTTAGGGTTGAGGTCAATAGCAGATTATCAAAACTAATTTGCGACTTTGATTTAAATGGATCCACATTTCTATTAGAATAGATATTGTTCACGGTTTTGTAACTTACTGTCTTAAACAAATTTACAGCATGTTAAGTAAAGTTATTTAAAGTAACATTTATTTAATCATATGGGACAGTTTTGGGCATTTATCCCTATTTTTATAGACCAGTTTGGCTAACTACCTCAGTTCAGAAGAACTAGCAAGAAACTGAATTGGTGTCATTTGTTGTCACTATTTATAAAAAAAAACCTAATTATTATATACGTACAATTCCTAAGAGGGCTCACTCAGAAATAGTCAAAAGGGATATATAAAAAACAGAATCAAAATAATACAATATATATAAAAAGAATGGTGGACAAGCTGCCAGCTATTCATTTTGTTATTTTATTTTTATTTTTTCTTAAGCAGTTCTTTAAAATCAAGTAATTATATAAAATACTCTTATTAGGTAATTGTAAAGACTTTATATATATATATATATATATATATATATATATATATATATATATATATATATATATATATAAATATCCCCTTGGGCACTTTGTGGCTCAGACGTGCCGTATAGGTAGTTTTTTGTTGATCCTTTTTCACTTGTTGATCCGGAGGCCTTTTGTTGATCTAATGCCAGATGACCATATATAAATGTTGATCCGTTTTGAGCCACAACTGTCACGACGAGTAATAATAATAATTAAGCGATTTATACACGATTTTATACAAATCCACCTTTTTGGCATACGAGCAGTTCTTGATCCAATTCAAACGGGCCAATCATGCAGCATTTGCCAAGGGCTTCCTCATTGGCACGTTTGGGCTACTACATTATATAACTTAATAATGTCTAGCTAGTATTTCAAGAATAATAGTCTATCTAATCTAAATATTTATAGAAATCAGTCTGGAGTAACGTGACCCCAGATCAAACCTTATTATTTTTTGGACGGGAATCTTTTCTTTTGTAACAACGTAACTGAGCAAATAAAGAGAAGACGCAACGGCGGATCCAGGGGGGAGCGTCATGGAGGTCATGGGAGTAAAATAGCCCAGGACTTAGGTAGACCACTAATTGAACTAAAAAATAATGAAACAGCAAAATTTTTTGCACGATCGGAGTGTTGGTGCAGTAGTATTAATTATAATTAAACATTGTTACTTAAAATATAACAGTTAAAGTACTATAACACTAAAAGCAAAATAGGTATTTTCAAAATACTTTTTCAAAATAAATTACCCTTTGAGTTTTTGTCCAAACCTCAGATATTTTATTTATTTTAGGTATATCAATCATTACATAGTATAGTATAGTATAAAACAAAGTCGCTGTCGCATCTAACAATTACATAAATAAAGAAAGAAGACTTTTTGGCTCTGAATATATTTCAAAAATCAATTACTTGTGTTAATTAATTTATATACTCGTTCTTATTTCATAGTACTTGTTTTGATCCGAATATATACAGATACCGTAACGGTCTATTAATTATGAATTTATTATACCTAAACTAGATATTTTATTTTGACGAAACTCTGTGTAGTAGTAGTATCCGATAAGGGTATGCGAACCCTAAGTATTATTTTAAAATGACCAGTAATTTCGAAGAAATAAGCCTTTGAATTTTGAATTTTGATTTTAATAAGCCTTTGAATCAATTTACCAAACGGACGCTCAATGTTCGATTCCCGCTACCTATTTTTTTTTTGTTATTTTTTTTTTGTCTTTATTCTAATTTTAAATTAACTATTTTAATAATTAAATGAATTTTATCGAACAAAACGTTGTTAAGTATTCAATTAATTTTAATTTACATTACCTATTGTACTTTCTAAATTGTAAAGCTGCTAACAATTATAGTAAGATCTTATAAATAACTAACACAACAAGTAAAACATTTTAAATGTATTTTCTTTATTATTACAAATATTTTTTATGCATAATATAATAGTTAATATCACTTAAAATTAATTTAATACTTAACAACGATTTTATCGATTAAATTCATTTAAATATAACTCATAAATGTATAAATATTATATATAAATAAATACATAATGACCTGATAATCAAATTATAAGTACAGTCTCAAATTGAAAGTAATAAAAACAGAAAATATAGAGAGAACTATAGGGATATAATAGAAAGATGTGAAAAAAGGAGGACAGTAAAAAAGTTGCAAATTTAAATAATGTTGCCGCAATTTCTGTTTAAATGAATTTATTACATTATTATATATATTAGGCATACGACTAGCCTTATGACTGTTACTTTTTTTTTAATCTATACATCTATACATGTAAATAAAATTGGAGTGTCTGTTTGCAATATTGAAATAACCGTTTTTACTACTTGCATATGAATATAAATACGGTATACACCAAAATAACATATTTTACAAGTTTTGTCTGTCTGTCTGTCTGTTTGTTCCGGCTAATCTCTGAAATGGCTGGACCGATTTTGACGGTACTTTTTTTTGGCAGGTAGCTGATTTATAAGGAGTAACTTACGCTACTGTTATTTTAGAAAAATAAAATAAAATTTCACGCAGACGAAGTCGCTGGGGCCAGCTAGTCTATAGATATACCTAGATTTAATATTTAAGTTGCTATTATGTTGTTGACAAAATTTTACTGTAATGTTACTATTACGTTATCCTACACAATTTGTATTATTTTGGATGAATAAATAAATAAATAAATAATAATCTATACATCTATACATATAAATAAAATTGGAGTGTCTGTTTGTAATATTGAAATAACCTTTTTTTACTACATGCATATGAATATATAGGGTACATATACCAAAATAACAATTTTTATAATTTTTGTCTGTCTGTCTGTTTGTTCCGGCTAATCTCTGAAATGGCTGGACCGATTTTGACGGGACTTTTTTTGGCAGGTAGCTGATGTAATAAGGAGTAACTTAGGCTACTTTTATTTTATAAAGTTAAAAACCACGTGGACGAAGTCGCGGTAACAGCTATTGTATAATATATTAGATATACCTACGTGTTTTTTTATTGATGACTAGCTGTACACGGGATTTCGTCCGTGTGGAATTTAACTTTATTTTTCTAAAATAGTTAAATTCCACGCGGACGAAGTCGCGTGTACAGCTAGTTGTCGGTAGTCTAGCGATTTAGCTAGCACACTGCTTTGATTCCTGCTTGGTGGTCGAGGGTTCGATTCCTCGCACGCTGCAAACATTTGTATTCATGAGTATGATTGTTTGTAACGGTCTGGGTGTTTTCTATGTATAGATAATATATATGTATTTACGAAAAAAAATCTTTGTATTTATATCAGTACCCATAACATAATCTTCAGCTAGCTTAACTTGGGTCTAGATGAAGCTGTGTGAATTGTCCTGAGATTACTATTATTACTATAATAAATCTTTTCAAATCAGCCGATTTTTATTTTTGCCATAATACGTGCTGTTACCATGTGATAATATTACGTACGTACTTATTAAACTATTAACTTATTAACTATTTATACTGTTTTAAATGTGATGCGTTCATTGTTTGTATTTCCTTTGAATTAAAGACAAATGTATATATATATATATATACATTTATATAAACTTGCACACTTAGTTGATCCAGGCACGATCCGTAGATATTGCTGATTCCACTGTCTCTCTCTTTCTATCACTATCTTTGTATTCTAATATGCGATGTTGCCGTTCCGGCCGAGACCATGCGTTGTTGCCAAATGTATTCGTCGATAGTAGTAGATACTCGATATATATTTTTTCAACAATTTCCTGCAATAGTGAATCCGTATCGGCAAAATTTTTTAAATGCACAAAGATTTTTTGGCTCTGAATATATTTAAAAATCATTTACTTGTGTGTTGATGAATTTATGTACTAGTAAATGAAGTACCTAATACTTGTTTTGATTTGAATAGGTAGCGATATTATGAATTTATTATACGTAATCTAAAGATTTTGACGAAATAAAAGTAATTAGTTATCTGTTAACCTTGACTTCATGCTGGCACCAGTATTATCAGATGATGAACATACTCTTCGAAAACTTACAGCAGAAATATCGTGTTTGGACTCATTAGATAGGTCTCGATGAATAGAGTTTAAAAAACTTAAAATAAATGGTAAATTAGAAATAATGTATAAATACCCCTTACGTAAAATTCAACCACTTTAAACTTAATAATAATAATAATTAGGAAAAGAGAAAAGCTATACATGCACTGAAAGTAATTGATGCCTTCCACACAATATTTTCAGTATTAAACTACTCTGTTTGTTCAGTAAAAGTGTAAATACACTGGTAACCTTTAATCATATTTTATATGCAAACATTACATATACAAACCCTAAAGTTTTATTTCAGAATAGCCAGTAGTTTTCAAGAAATAAGTCTTTGAAATTGTATGTAACTTATATATATACTAGTTTTTTCACCATAACAAACAACACCAATATGGCCTAGTTAGTAGTTTACCTGTGTACCAATTAATAATAATAGTAATCTCAGGACAATTCACACAGCTTCATCTAGACCCAAGTTAAGCTAGCTGAAGATTATGTTATGGGTACTAGACAACTGATATAAATACAAAGATTTTTTTCGTAAATACATATATATTATCTATACATAGAAAACACCCAGATCGTTACAAACAATTTAATAATAAGTTAATAGTTTAATAAGTACGTACGTAATATTATCACATGGTAACAGCACGTATTATGGCAAAAATAAACATCGGCTGATTTGAAAAGATTTATTATAGTAATAATAGTAATCTCAGGACAATTCACACAGCTTCATCTAGACCCAAGTTAAGCTAGCTGAACATTGTGTTATGGGTACTGATATAAACACAAAGATTTTTTTCGTAAATACATATATATTATCTATACATAGAAAACACCCAGGCCGTTACAAACAATCATACTCATGAATACAAATGTTTGCAGCGTGCGAGGAATCGAACCCTCGACCACCAAGCAGGAATCAAAGCGATAGCTAAATCGCTAGACTACCGACAACTAGCTGTACACGCGACTTCGTCCGCGTGGAATTTAACTTCTTATATTTTAGAAAAATAAAGTTAAATTCAACACGGACGAAATCCCGTGTACAGCTAGTCATCAATAAAAAAACACGTAGGTATCTCTAATATATTATACATTAGCTGTTCCCGCGACTTCGTCCACGTGGTTATTAACTTTATTTTTCTAAAATAAAAGTAGCCTAAGTTACTCCTTATTACATCAGCTACCTGCCAAAAAAAGTCCCGTCAAAATCGGTCCAGCCATTTCAGAGATTAGCCGGAACAAACAGACAGACGGACAAAAATTGTAAAATATGTTATTTTGGTGTATGTACCGTATTTATATTCATATGCAAGTAGTAAAAAACGGTTATTTCAATATTACAAACAACAGGCTTCAACATTCTCATGTACCACAAAAAAGATGTTTTTTCTATCAAATAAACCGTTTTTATTAAAAACAAGCTGTTCCCGCGACTTCGTCCGCGTGGAATTTAACTTTATTTTTCTAAAATAAAAGTAGCCTAAGTTACTCCTTATAAATCAGCTACCTGCTAAAAAAAGTACCGTCAAATTCGGTCCATTTCAGAGATTAGCCGGAACAAACAGACCGACAGACAGACAGACAAAAATTATAAAAATTGTTATTTTGGTATATGTACCTTATATATATTCATATGCATGTAGTAAAAAACGGTTATTTCAATATTACAAACAGACACTCCAATTTTTATTAAATGTATAGATGTATAGATTATTATTTATTTATTTATTTATTCATCCAAAATAATACAAATTGTGTAAGATAACGTAATAGTAACATTACAGTAAAATTTTGTCAACAACATAATAGCAACTTAAATATTAAATCTCGGTATATCCCCCCAGCGACTTCGTCCGCGTGAAATTTTATTTTATTTTTCTAAAATAACAGTAGCGTAAGTTACTCCTTATTACATCAGCTACTTGCCAAAAAAAGTCCCGTCAAAATCGGTCCAGCTATTTCAGAGATTAGCCGGAACAAACAGACAGACAGACAGACAGACAAAACTTGTAAAATATGTTATTTTGGTGTATGTACCGTATTTATATTCATATGCAAGTAGTAAAAACGGTTATTTCAATATTGCAAACAGACACTCCAATTTTATTTACATGTATAGATGTATAGATTAAAAAAAAAGTAACAGTCATAAGGCTAGTCGTATGCCTAATATATATAATAATGTAATAAATTCATTTAAACAGAAATTGCGGGAACGTTATTTAAATTTGTAACTTTTTTACTGTCCTTCTCCTTTTTTCACATCTTTCTGTTATATGTCTATAGTTCTCTCTATATTTTCTATTTTTCTTACTTTCAATTTGAGACTGTACTTATAATTTGGTTATCGGATCATTATGTATTTATTTATACATTTATGGGTTATATTTACATATATATTTATGTATGTATATTGTTATAGAAATGTATATTTTGCTTATCTTTATTATCTTTATAAATCTTTTTTTGACATTTCTATTTATATTAGTGCACCGCCAATAATCTTTCGCTGCACCACTCATGGTTGCCTGGTAAATAACGCGGCAAAATATTAAGTCCGCCACATGTACAAATTTTTTGTGCATTTTAAAAAATAAAAAAAATACAATACTGTTTAATGAAAATGCGTATTGTCTAGTGCTTTGAGATGTCTTAAGGATAACCAACAATAACCATTTTTTATCTTTTACATTTTACGGGATTTTTTTATCGTATGTTTCCCTTAAAATCATGTAAACTATGTTATTATGTCATAATCTAAAGAAATAATAATATTTTATAGTGAAATATCCACTATAAAATACCAAAAAGTAGCAATGTAATTCGTTACGCGCGAATCAGGTGTTATAAGGTCAAAGGTCGGTGCACCCCGCGTATTCGATAAATAGTGCTTCTCTGGATGTCTTTAAGAGAAAATGGCAGTATGTACGTGTATATGTCACACACAAGTCCTTAAGTGTTAAGTTTTTCAAATGTACAATAAAGAATAAATATTTTTAAGTACAGTACTTACGTACATTAATATAATACCTACTTTTTACTTGTATCTATTGTTATCAAAATTAAATTATAAGTTCTTAACTTGATCACGACTATGTGACCCTCTCTTGGCGCCAAAACGAGTGAAAAAATGAACAGCATACGACGACGACGCAGTACCTATAGAGTGGAGCAACTGCTTATTCAGTTTTATTCAACTATTTAGTCCCTCCTCCGTTACAATGAATGCAGGCGGATATTACAATGTACGTAGCATTGCGAATATAAAATATCTAGATTAGGTATAATAAATTCATAATTCATAGGCCGTTACGGTATCAGAGCCAAAGTCTTCTTTCTTTGTTTATGTACTGTTAGATGCGACAGCGACTTTGTTTTTATATTACTATGTAATGATTGATATATTAAAATAAATAAAATATCTGAGGTTTGGACAAAAATTCAAAAGGTACTTTATTTTGAAAAAGTATTTTGAAAATACCTATTTTGCATTTAGTATTTGAAATACAAAACACAAAACTATTTTTGTTTTTAGAGAGAGATTTCTATGAATTCACTGTCGATAGCGAGCGGTGCGATGGAAAAAGATAACCGTTTATAAAAATATAATAAATAGCCCTGGACAAATAAGACAGACTGATACTGAACTGATATAAATAGAGATTTTTATTTTGTAAATACATATATAATATACATATAAAACACCCAGACCGATGAAAACAATCGATGACCGATGAGTACAAATGTTTGCACCGTGCGAGAAATCGAACCCGCGACCATCGGATGTAAAGCGGTGTGACCACCGCGGCAGTCGAAATATATAAATAATCTTATGAATTTAATTTATTCTAATTTGTTTGTGTGCGCGGGGTGCGGTGTACGGTGCAGGGGGGACCCTGCCTCCACCGTTGCTGGAGCTTGCATGTATGGAGCATTGCGAATATAAAATATCTAGATTAGTAAACACACTATATATATTCGGATTAAAATAAGTATCGCAGTAAGGACCAGTATATAAAGTGATCAACACAATTAACTGATTTTTGAAATATATATACAGAGCCAAAAAGTCTTTGTGTATTCAAAAAATATCTAATTTGTTTGTGTGCGCGGGGTGCGGTGTACGGTGCAGGGGGGACCCTGCCTCCACCGTTGCTGGAGCTTGCACGTATGGAGCATTGCGAATATAAAATATCTACATTAGTAAATTAATAAATTCATAATTGATAGACCGTTACGGTATCTATATATATTCGGATGTAAATAAGTATCGCAGTAAGGACGAGTATATAAAGTGATCAACATAATTAATTGATTTTTGGAATATATTCAGAGCCAAAAAGTCTTTGTGTATACCAAAAATTTAGCCGTTCGGAGCCATTCAGTCACGAATTATTAGTAAAAAAAGTGTCGAGTATATCGTACTATCGACGAATATATATGGCCGCATCGCAAAATAGAATGCGACGTTGCCATACCGCCTGAGATATACGCGATAGGAGTCAAGTTATTCAGTGCAAAAGGTGGAATCAGCAAGTGTTTAGGTCGTGGCCTGATCAACAAAGTGCCCAAAGAGGTGTTTATATATATATATATTATATATACAATACTATAGATTATATATATAATATATTTTAATCTAGTAATGGAAATTCTATTTGTTCTTAAAACAAATATAACAAATGTTAAGTACTCTACTGATTACCTGTCAAAATTTAACGGAATTAAATTATTTTCTCCAATTATCTCTGAGTGGTAATTGTATTAAAATAGGGACCTAATTGCGAATTAAGACATTAAACATGCAATAGGATTCTTATTAATAATTCACTCAAACTTTGAAATTTAATTATTAAACTGTAACTAAAATTGTATTAATGATAAAATGTTGATCTTAAATAACTTTGACAATATCGTATTATACATATACATACTCTATTACACAATCTAAATACAAGGTACTTAGATATATTAACGTCGTATCATCAGGAATAGCAAAGCATAATGGTTGTACATTATATATAATACATTATTACATATATACTATTACCCAAGTTTTCCTAGACCAGGGAATCTAATAAATAACTAACTGTAAACAAATACTATTATAATGTTGCCATGTATGAGCCGTCAAATTCAATAGACCACTCGCGTTGAAAGCCTCATATCAATAGACTGGTACATTTTCATCGATGGGTTACACAAAGCAAATCCTATTATAATTCATGTAAAAAGGATATTTCAGATAGACAGTTCCTTTATACGCCAAGACAATTCACAAAACGCCCACTAGTTATAGGTTAAGCAGAGCTTATTTTATGACTAATAGACAATTGATATAAATACACAGTTTTTTTTTTGTAAATACATAATACACATGATAACACTTAAACTGATGCAAACAATCATGAATACAAATTTTTGTACCGTGTGAGGAATTGAATCCGCGACCATCGAAAGAAAATCTGTGTGTTAATCGCTAAACTACCGAGGCTGTCTCTAGAAGTATGCATACAGTGTAATTAAAAATACTACGTTATAAGCAGAATGGCATTTGGATAACCATTTCACAACTAGTCTTTCATAGAAACCCATAACACGTCTTATTCATACACGTTGATTCCAGAGACTCTAGACGCTCCAGCAGATGCACAATCTGTCTACCCTTGCCTTTATCTATAAGTGCATTGTACGTCAATGCTTCATTCGATATATTTTACTCTTTCTTAACCCAACACAATATGACTTAAAATTAATAAAATATAATAGTAATAATAACCCAGGGTAATTTATACAACGCCGTGTAGTCCCAAGATAGGCAGAACTTATGTTTAGGGGTACTAGACAAGTGATATAAATAATTATGATTTTCTTTTCTACATACATACATAATATATAAATAAAAAACACCCAGACCAATAGAAACAATCATACTTCTAAATAGAAATGTTGGTACTGTGTAAGGAATCGAATCCCGACAATCGAAAGTATAGCAATTTGATAGACCGCTAGACCATCGAGGCCGATAACATATAGATAAACAGATACATAGATATATAAAATGTCTAAAACTTGATGAACATCTGTTAGTATTCCTTCCTTTTATCTAAATTATTACCTATTGCAGCTTTCAAGTTAGTTAGTGTAATAAAATAAAAAGCTTTCGTACATTTACAACGAATTGCACTCATTACTAACCTGGGTATTAATTTTATGCCTGTACATAAAATTATTTTAATATACAACCTTATTTAGTGTTTGCGTAAGGTATTTTTTTATACTACAACTAAAAAGATGCTCAATCACTTTTTTTTTAAAAGTAGAATGGTATATAATCTTCAACCCTAATGATAAGTGACAATATGATGAGAATATACAATAAAAATAATTATTTTTTGTTTTTAAACAACGCCTATACTGGATTCAAATAACAGACTATGTTCCTTTTTGTTACGAGATAAAATTAGGCTAATGGTAAGGTCAGACTATGTCATTTTAGACACTTAATTTTACATATTGGTCAATATTTAACATGTCTTTTAGGTAACCGGACCTAAGCAAATATTCTCTTAAAGAATTGTAGTGAAACTTCAAAATGACTAAACGATGATAGATAGTGGGTTTTAACCTTAAAAAAACGTTAGTTCTACCTTTGTAAGTTCTACACACACATATGCATAAATGTAAATGAATATATATTCATTTTATTTATTAATTTCAGGCTACTATGGCGCATATTACAGATATCTTATAGACCAACTTACATACATATGTATATAAATCGTCTCTGTAGTCACGGCACTGACGATGGCAATGTAAGGTAAGGTAACGCCGATACACCACCTCCTTCGGCCTAGTAGTCCTTCATGAAAGTGGAATATATTTATATAGTATATATAAATTTGTTGGCTAGGTACATAAATATACACAAAGTAGACATTTATTACAGATACACTCTATTCTCCCAAATTTGAATTTCAAAATGAATTTGTATTATTGTAAACATTTAAAAATAATACGAGCTGAGTTTCTTGTCTTCGAGATGAGAAGAACTGACGTTCTTCTCATCTCGAAATCATTCCGAACTGACGGTAGATTTGACAAATGATATGTCAAATTTACCTCGTGTATTAAGAGTCTGTAATAGATCTACAGAAATAAATATATTTTGGATTTGAATTGTATTGAGATATACAAACCCTAAATATCAAAATAAAGATGCGAGGTAAGACAATCCACAACAACAAATGACATAATTATTTCACTACACCAACCACTGTCAGCACAACCATTACATCAATAGATACTATCTCCCCAAAAGCTCTAGACAAATGTATTCGTATGCGTTAGACAGGTATTTGTTTTCAGTCTTGCGGCCATTAATTGTGCGAGAGAACGATAGGCACGCCACCTGCCAACCGACGACGATAAATCAGTAGGCCAAGTAGATAGTGTTTAGTTTTGGCGTACTTAGCAAGGTTTAGTGTGTAAGTCGTATCTTGTTACTCTGTAGTCTTATATAATACACTCACGTACGAACGTATGTTCGTAATTTGAATTTGGAATTCAGGTAGGTACACGTAGAATTTAATGACCAAGTAAACTGATTTATTTTTAGTGTACATCGTATCTTGCTGCTCTGTATTTAGAAGACCAATACTTTCAGAACATTCATAATTTAAATTTCGAATTTTTAGATATGAGAATTGATGCTCATGTAAATAGATTCTTAATTGTGAACCTGTAGGCCAAGTAGATAGTGTTCAGTTTTGGCGTATTTAGCAAGGTTTTGTTTATAAGTCGTATCTTGTTACTCTGTTCTCTTATATAATACACGTCACTGGTCAAGTACGAACGTATGCTTCTAATTTGAATTTGGGTTTCAGATAGGTACACGTAGAATTTAATGACCAACTAAACTGATTTATTTTTAGTGTAAATCGTATCTCGTTACTCTGTACTTATGAATACAATACACTCAGAACGTTCGTAATTTGAATTTAGAATTCTTAGAAAGGATGCTCATGTATATAGATTCATTATTATGAACCTGTAGGTCAGGTAGATAATGTTTAGTTTTCGCATACTTGCCTAGTTTTTGATTTTTAAGTCATATCTTATTAGTCTGTTATCTTATTACAATACACTGTCACGTATGTTCTTAATTTTAATTCCGAATTCATTCATTAAAAATGGTCAATGTTCTCTTTATTGCATGAAATTTATGAACCACTTGTAACTATTTTGAAGTGCAGTGTTTCTGCAATTGAATTGAATTTGATAAAAAAATTACACCGTATTAGATAAAACAAAGTAAAAATACAATTTTATTCCAAATGGAAAAAAATAGTATTTTTTGAAGTCAGCTGATGTTTATTGAAGATAATAGAGTAAAAAGTACAACTTAATCACTGTTATAAATAATAATTTATAATTATAACTGTTCCAAATATAATTAAATCTTTGTGACAACAGAAATTAATATTTATCAATTTTTTTTAAACCAGTAAATTAAAATAATATTAAAAACCCGTACACACAGTACATACACACATATAGTAGATTTACTTGGTATCGGCTTGTAAATATGCTCTCTACTAAAACCATAAAAGAATATTAAGTGCAGTATGTGCATGACAGTTCACAAAATATATAAATCACAACAGCTAAGGCTACGAAATTGAAATAATAAATAATCTTATTCTTTAATAATTTAACCTAGTATGAGTAATATTCATGATACGTAGAGTATACGTATACGTAGAGCGTATCAATCGTAGCAGCTAAGGTTGAAAAATATCCTTTAATACCTGTAAAATACGGCGTAGTGTAAACAATCACAAAAGTAAAGGGTGTTTTGTATGCAAACGCAGCAGTAGAGTATAATATATTATTAATTATCTGTGACATTGTATTACGCGAATATTTATTATGTTGTGGAAGCATAAAAATAAAGTATCGATTCACTACGGTGTAACGCGATATTTTATTACTCTCATTATCGTGCTCGTTTGCACTAACGATATCCAACACGCTCACTTGTTATGATTTTTTTACAAGCTTTCATTTAATTTTTCTTGCATTATTTTGCATTAGAGATAATAAATCTTAGTCTATGCTCTGAACTCATCGAAACGAATATCTAATTCTTCGCCAGAGGAATGTTTTGTACCTTTGACTCACTTATTTCGACCGCCAACCAGCTTGCTTATGTTTAGTTTAGCGTTTCGGTTGGAGGACAGTAAAATTACGTATGATGTATAAGAGGTAATATAGGTGTCATATATATTTTGGGATATATTATTATTGTTCTATATGAATAGATGTATTGGTGGCAATTATCATATACATACATTACACAAAACTAAACTCATTAATAAAAAAAATTAGTTCAGAGTCGAACAATAGATTCGCTTTGTATATCACTTAAACTGAAACATTTATAGAAAACATAATTGTTGGGAATGAGACCTACGTTCAGTGTTTTATCGAATTAAGTTGTTTCTAAACAAATATGTCAATTATAAAAACGTAAAAAACGTAATAAACATGTATATATGAAAAGTATGATAATATATTGTTTTCTATTAATGTATAATTTTTGAGGACTAGAAATTTTAGCTGTTCCTTGATTTGAACAGTTAATTCAAAAATCATTTTTTATGTACATTCAGCTGCTTGTGAACGCCAAATTTTTTATATTATAATGTTTTCCCTACCATCCAGTTCAGTACATAGATTCATTTGAGAAGAACTGGTTGTATAGGTATCTATGTCTAACATTAAATGAAAACCGCGTGCATGAACAATTATTGATATTGGTTCGTCAAGTAATCGTTTAGGCTTTGCCCAGTAAATATGATTTAACAGATGTTTTGAATTTATAATAGTATATTTTTTCATATTATTATTGTAAAGTTTTATACCCATTTCCATAAAAGACCCATTGACTTTTTCTAAACTTTACCTAGAAACAACAAATTTATCTTTATATCTATAAAGATATAAATAAAATAATGTAATACACTTTTTTTTTTCGGACTACTCTAATGCTGTTGGCCGTAGCTGGCCTTTACAGCTTCACCGGACGTTATGGGGCGCGCGCAGGCGCCCGGTTGAGTGCGCGATAATGTGTGTTTGAGGTCGTCGTCTTCGCCGGCGAGGACGGTGTCGTGTGTGTGTGTAAAAGTGTGGTCGGGGTGGAACGGGTGGGCCCGTGGGGAGGTTACCTGCCGTTATGGGGTCGTCGGGGTCAATGAGAACGTGCCTCGGGCGACGTTGTCGCGTATGTCGGATATTACTCCTCGGTGCGTAGTCGACCGCACTGACTATAAGCGGGTTAGGGTGGGATTGGGCAGAGTCGAAGTAGCGTCGAGACGCTTCCTTCATAAACTGCTTGATGGAGGGCAGATTAAGATCGCGGTGGAGATCTACGCTGCGAACGAACCACGGCGCACCAGTGGCTCGGCGCAGAAACCTATTTTGTATGATCTGTAGTCTGTTGATTAAACAGTAGGGTATGTGGGCGAATACGGGACTAGCGTAAGTCATTATGGGACGGATGCAAGCCTTGTATAATGTCAGCTTGTTGCGAAGCGACAGTTTACTATGCTTGTTAATAAAAGGATAGAGTCACCCTAGTATAAAGGCGGCTCGGTCGCGGACACGCTTGATGTGAGGACGCAACGTTAGTTTCCTATCTAGGGTGACGCCGAGATATTTCGTTTTCGAAACCCACGGGATGTTTTGGCCGAATAGTTCGATCGGGTGATTCATAGGATCGAATTCCCTGTTAAAGTACACTGCTGCACTTTTTTCGGGATTGACTTCTATGCGCCACCGATGGAACCATTCGCCCAGTATGGTTACGGCTTTCTGAAGCCGTCTAGCTATTGTCGCACGGGACTTGGCGGATGTAAAGAGAGCCGTGTCATCGGCAAACAGCGATATTTCGACTTCTAAGTCGGAGAATTTAGGGATGTCGTTGGTGTACAACGAGTAGAGCATCGTATGGGGTGCGGGTCGGATAATGCTCTGTTTATACGGTAGCGATAAGAGCGATTCGACAGAAAATCTCGTACAATGAGTACTAGCCTGTCGGGGACACCTAACTGATGAAGCTTGTAAATCAAGCCGTTGTGCCAGACTTTATCGAAAGCCTTAGCCACATCGAAAAATAGAACGCCTGTACCGCCTTTGGGGGACTTGGTGGCGAAGTACAGGGTGTTTTTGTGAATGTGCTCCGTGATGCGGTGCACTTGATGGACGCATGACTGTTTGGCTCGGAAGCCAAACTGCTCATTGATGAGCAGGCCTTTGGGGTATATAAACTCCTTTAGGCGGGCGAGGAGGAGTTGCTCGTACAGCTTGCCTATAGCCTTGAGGAGGCTGATAGGACGATAACTGGACGGGTCGGATGTAATACACTACCTAAGTAGGTATATATATAGCGGCGCACCCGCCGGTAGTCTTGCGCTGTTGGCTCGTTGCTAAGCAACGGATACCCCGGTAGCGGTTGGGCAACGGGAGGCCGGCGGCAGTTGGTCGTTGAATACCGCACGGAACGCAACAATCTTAAAAGTTATTTTGTAATTATTTTATGACGATCCAACAATAATAGTATTAATGTTATAAATGTTCATGGATTACATGCTTACCTTGAACGCTCTACAATACGACGCTACATAATATAAAATTGCTAAACCTTACCCTCTCTTTTTTGACAGACACAGAGTTTACACTGCGTCACGATACTCTGATTCATTTATAAAAGGTGTTTAAATTCTATTTCATCTTGTTTTTTATCATAACATTCAAATTGGAATAAGCAATATTGCAATGAAACTACCATTCGATAGTTCCCATTTTGTGCAATACGATTTTACGATGAATATTTACGATGAACGGTACGGGCCGACTTTTATTGCATATGACATACGAGCATCATGTTTTATGGGTAGAGTACGGTTAGTGAACTGCGCCGTTTACAAAAAAAATGTTTGTATGTAAAAAAGGTCTGTATTTGCTATGCGATGGTGTAAAAATACAATGTGTTACCAGTGCTTTTCGTCCACAGCATCCATAAAAGAGGAATAATACTAATTCAAGATAATTCCCAAATCCCCATCTCATCCCAAAACTATTTTATCAGAAATAGACTGACTAAAAAAATTACGTACATAAGCGGCTAAAATGTCCTACATGAATAAATTATTTTTGATTTTATTTTTACTATTGACAGTAACTCAGTCTCACCTTTTCCAGCCACTAAGCAGTTTGCTTGGTAAGGCGTGTTACCGTTGTAGGGTCAGATTAAGCAGGAACATAAGATGAAAGGCATGATATTTTAAGTCTCTGGAATGGCAACATAACGTGATGTCCGTAGTGCTGTTCTAATAAAGAGGATACAGTTACTATATTAAGTGTGCAAACAAGCTCACTTATTTGCACATTCCTATTACATAAAAATACTGTATAGTTCTTATACTAGATGTAATAAACAACTTATAGGGATACTTAAATATAATACAGATTTTAATAAAGAAATTATGTTTTTTTTATATATTTGGAGACATAACACTTTCGTAAGGACTAGGATACGGTCTCCATACCTCTATATATATCATATGGTATAATTTCATTGAATATCTAAGTTGGACCTACAAATTAGAACAGAGTTGCACTCGACGCGTGCTCGAATACAATTTACCTAGTATCGTTTTCCGTTATCCTTCACGCGATCCTTGCGTGTTCTGTTTTGACGTGAATTTGTCACGTTTCCGTTAGACGGAGGCGAATATAACATACATATACATGATGTGCTCTTAATAATCCGTTTTTCCCGTAATAAACTTGATACATATTATATGATACTGTAAAACATGCTTTTAGTGTCTAATAAAATTCATATAAGAAAAAGCAAATCTAATTCTCACAGTGAGTAAACAGGTTCTCGTTTGTGGTTTATGTTTATTTGGCTCTCGAAAATGAGGGATTTTCACATAATGCTACATGATTTGTTGGAGAAGTGTTATATGCTACGTGAATCTGCCCTTTGTTTGTAAGTGGCCTGCATTTTGTAAGCATAATTTAAAAATTCTTCAGTTTCGTACTTCGAAATTTGAAAATTGGAGAATTTAAAAATATAAATTATCCTATTCGCTGATAACAATTTTATACTAATATTATTCCTCTGTAGAAGACAGACATTACATCAAATTATTTGTAATCTGTGTATTTTTTTTTTCAAAACTGCATGTTTAGAATCTCACTTAATAGTTTTATATATTGTTATAATAAACATCTAATTAAAAAAAATGTATTTGGAAGTATTTGTTTCCATGATTCAATTCCTGTATGGGATATACCAACTCATATGAAAACTAATATGAGTGCGTTTTTTTTTAATAGATAGAGTGATTCAAGATGAAGGTTTATATGTATAATACATATACACCCATGCGAAGCCAGGTGGGTAGCTAGTATGTTTATAAATATATTAACAAAAAAATTGTTAAACATTTTCACAAGTAAAAAAGTCTTGACAAGTAGAGCGAGAGATAGCACCATACAGTGAAGTATAAACTGTGGATTCTATAATTCATAAGAGGGTACATGGGAACGAACTTCGGCAAGTAAAGGAAGCAAATGTGTGTCGATGGTTAACGATTGTTTCCTGTTTCCCTTTCATCCCTTTGTGCCGTTAGTGTGCCCGAATTAGGACTATTCTCTGGTAATATTGTGTAACAATATGAGAATGTCCTTACCCTAATGATTCAGTACTTCTTCTTAGATATCTAAGGTCGAGAGTTGAAGTCTTTAATATCAAAAATATAGGTAGTCAATTTAAAATGCTGCCTAATTCTCAGATGATGAAATTGTCAATGTAGTTAAGGATTTAATATTTCAGACATAATGATTATTAATATACATATTATTATATAACTAGTATTTACATAACCTAATTGTACAACTAAGAACTAAAATAAAAAGCTTAAAAAAAAAAAAAATATGATGACTAAAATATATTATTAAAAGTGGTCCCTTTAGGCAACGTTCCGAAGATACTGGCAGCGTTCCCTCTTTGAATAGCTAGACTAATTCTTTGTCCAAGGTAGCTGCCAGCTCTTCGGTCTTCTGTGATGTCGACTAACCTTTTCGTTATTTCTTTGAAAAGTCTTATAGCGCTAGGACCCCACGGACCAAGGGTCTCGACACCGAATGGAACAAATTCGTATTCGGAGCCTAGACCCCTGTATTTACATATTTTGGCTTTTTCAGCCGCTTCACATGCCGCACCAGCTCTGTTGTTGGTTCCATGTAGATGGGATTATATTTATATTGTTGGATAGATATGTTTCTATACTGTTTACGAGAATACAGTTAAAATTATTTATTCATATAGGATATTCTTTGCTACTAATAATAATAATAATATCACACCTGGACAATTCACACAATGCTATCTAGTCTCAAGGTAAGCAGAGCTTGTATTATTAATACTAGACAACTCATGAATACTTTGATTCTTTTTGTAAATACATACATACATAGAAAACACCCAAACCGACAAAAACAATCATACTCATGAATACAAGTGTTTATACCTTGCGAGAAATCGAACCCGTAGCCATCGGAAGTAAAGCGGTGTGCTAAACCGCTGTACCACCGAGGTAGTTCAAATGTATTTTTTTTAATAGCCGTAATCACGCTCAGTTATATTGATATTATAAAGTTTGTGAGTATGTATAGATCGATGTTTGTTACTCTCACACTCAATAATTGTTGGACGTATTTGTATGAGATTTGTTGAAATGATGGATTATGTCCTAAATGAGAGGGATGCTTTTCAGTTATATTCACGCGGGCATCTCCGCGAGATGCACATAGTGGTGTTAATTTTATTATTTACAAAACACCGTATATAATGAAAGTTTCTACTTATTTGATATTCAATGGAAATTCCCTGCAAACATACAATACAGGGGCATTGTATTATATTGTGTGTTACTATATTGTATACTAGCTGCACCCGTGACTTCATCCGTGTGGAATTTTATTTTATTTTTCTAATATAAAAGTAGCCTAAGTTACTCCTTATCACATCAGCTACCCGCAAAAAGGTCCCGTCAAAATCGGTCCAACTATTTCAGGGATTAGCCGGAACAAACAGACCGACAGACAGACAGACAAAAATTATAAAAATTGTTATTTTGGTGTATGTACCGTATTTATATTCATATGCATGTAGTAAAAAACGGTTATTTCAATATTACAGACACTCCAATTTTATTTATATGTATAGATATATACGTATATTCCAACACATTGGTATTCGACAATATAGAAACCAATGAAATTTTGAACTGTAAGTGGCCCTCGAACGTTTCTATTTTTCTGTTATTGTCAATAGCAATATGTATATGTCTTTATTTATATTCGATATCATTAGAATAATAGAATAAATAAACCCTTGTTGCTGATACCATACTCTTTATATATATTTTATTACTTTTTATATTTTGACATATTCCAATCATTACATAGTATAAAACAAAGTCGCTATCGCTGTCTGCCCATCCCTATGTATGCTTAAATCTTTAAAACTACGCAACGAATGAAGCGGTTTTTTTAATACATAGAGTGATTCTAGAGGAAGGTTTATATATATAATATATATATAGCCGTGCAAAGCCGGAGCGAGTAGCTAGTAACAAATAAATGCTAAAAAAAAATTGAACGCTAGTTTAATTCTCAACAGCCCTAAAAATATAATAACTAAAATAGCACTAGTATGACATGGTCTGAACAGTTTTTTTTTATATAATATTAAAACACAATACAATAGTGTATCTAGTACATTATGTTATCTGGGGCCGTATTATGAACTCTTATTCCCATTCAGTTTACGGCTTAAACTGAACTGCCTGGCAATTTCGTATTACGAACGCTTTCGTATTAGCCAGCCAGTCAGCGGTCACGTGACAGCTGAACGTCTTCTGCCAGAAAACTGACCGGCTATTTCGTATTATGAGCGTTTCATTTGACAGATCTAAGCGGACGCAACTGTCAAAAAGACCGTTTAAAAACAATTCAGTTTACGGTGGCTTCATATTAGCTTTTATAGAATTGTTTTCTAATTTATAGCTTCATTATTGTAATTTGGTTATTATTTCTATTTCTATGTCAGTTTTTATTATGTTTAAAACATGTTTGTGCAGTTATTTCGATTGTTTTTGTTTCGTTTTAATTTTAATTGTGTGATGAACTCGAAGTATTGGAGTTTTTGGAAATGTGTGCACCCTACGAAAAAGAAGGAAGGAAAGTAAAAGACGGCGATTACGCGACCAATCCAATCCAATTGATATAGACAATGAACAATTTATAAAACGTTATAATCTCAATAAAGATTTGGTGCGTAATATGCGTGTGAACTCATATGCCGGTATCATCGAAATTTACAGACCTACCAGTGGAAACTAAGGTATATATATAACTTTACTAAAATGTATTGTAATTATTTCACTAAATCAGTAGCTGACTATGTCACATTTTAGTAGCATTATTATTTATGCTACAGGCATATTTATCAACGGCCTACTAGTGATATTGCTGTCCATTCGCTAGCACAGCCAATGGCAAATAACCGATTTATTGCATTTACCCAACATCCAAAAGTAAATACATATATAAAATTCCAAGGACATCTGAGTAAAGGATAGATAATAAATATTCAAAGGTGTCTATTTCTATACAATTAGCAACTGTTATTGTTGCAAATACATCTATGAGTACCATGTACCATACCATATGATATAGTGATAATATATATGGTAAAATGTATGCATACAAGTAAAGCCAACAGTCTGATGATGTGCAGTCTCTCCGGCAATTTCCTCCGAGGACAATTAATTAAATTAAATTAATTATATTTTAGGTTTTATAATTGGAATTTGGAATGCTGGGTGTATTGGGCTGTATTTGACTGTACACATGCCACCCCATTGTAAATTAAGAAGAGATATTGCTGTAGAAAACAATACCATTCATTAAATATATAATTGGTAAGTGAAATATAAATTAAAAGACATGTTTAATAATATAAGCACTTTTAATATATTTTTTTAATATAATTATATAAATTAACAATAAACAAGATTTTAGACATGCAAAATATGTTAATGATTATACATCTCTAAAGCTACTAATATACTCACAATAAATTGTTTACTTAAATATTAAATGACCATAACACTTAGACATATGTTTCAAATAATCTGTATCCATGTAATTAATCTCATATGTTTCAAATAATATTTATCCATTAATTATTCTGTTATGTTTCAAATAATCTTCATCTATGTAATTAATCTGGAAAAAAAATTTAGGTTAGTAATGCTGACATGGAGATTATAAGTGTGGATGCCAACTGGAACTGGAGCTACTCATGACATTTGGGCAAACCAGAGGCACTAAGCAACATCTAGAGGACTTAAGCTGGAATAAATCCTTATGATTACTTGGTAAGCACAAAATTTTATTATGAAACTACAAACATCATTACATCTAAGCTGTAAACTTCAGTAATTTAGAAACATAGTTATTTATCAGCACCAACAGTTATTGTGCTGTGTTTTTAATGAAATAATACTTTTTGTAAATAAATATTAATATTATAGTATATAATATGTTGTTTTTTTTTTTAGGAGAACCAGGATATGCTTTAGAGAAGTATACTCCCATCTCAAATGCTATACCAGGACCACAAGAAGCATATTACACTGGAAGAACATGGAATATCATTGAGAGCACAATTGGGCTTCTAGATTTAGATGCCTACATGTACTTTGAGCTCTTATAGAGAACTAAATGAAGGTCTAGCTGCTAGACAAACCCATGTTGTTTAGTTGTGGAACTAAGAAATTGAAACATTTATAAATAATAATATTGTTAATAGGCCAATGTTTTAATTATTTGTTTTTATAATAAATGATATAGCTACATAATTTATGTCTTTTATTGGTAGTTATAATTAAAGGGATATGATAATTTTATTATATACTAGTTATTACCTATGATTTTGTCCATATGGCATACCTAGTTTTTGTTAAAATAAATATCTCAAATAAAAGTAACTTAAGTTACTCCTTTACACAACTCATTACATATGACAGTGAAAGTATCCCTCAAATTTGGTCCAGCTGTTTCAAAGATTAGCATGAACAAACAAACGAACAGACAAATATATTTTTTTTAATGTCATTTATCTTACCTTATATATGTATGAATTTAATGAAAAGCTGTTGTATGGTGAACTTCAAAATAACAAACAGATACTTCAATTTATTTGCATAGATACATGTATTTCAGATTTTACTGAGATTCCTATTAAATGAAATAAATTAAAATTCAGATGGTTACCTTATAACACTTAAACTTGACAATCCTTTCCAGTCTTTGAAACCCCCTTTTCCTAAAGAGTTTAATTGTTGAGCGACGTCCTCACACAAGCGATTGGTATGGTATTCTCTTGGACTATATATGGACTTATTAAAGCCACTTGATATTTCCCTATGGGATTTTAAAAATCCCATATAATTTCAAATTACCGGTACGATACACGACGTTGGCGAGAGGATTCAGTCCGTGATCTACAATTTAGTTAGATAAATGTACAAATATTTGCATCATTTTAAAAAAAAACATTACTAAGAAAATGTTAGGAATACTTACGTTACATTAGGTATATTTTTCACAATAATTGAATTATTAAATTTAACTTGCGTATAAAGTTATGGAAAGGCTAAGTTTCAAATTGTACATTAAAATCAGAATTAAGTACTTTGCGCGTAATTTTAAGTAGTAGATGCACAAAGTTCGTTTGGATATTACAATGAAAATATTTTTTACAAATAAATCCGAATTATTAAAAAAGGCAATAAAACTGTCTGGAATATTTTTGTATATTACACAAATTCTACCATTGTATCTTATTTACTGTTTTCTATATTTAATTTACATTTATTTAATTAATATTTTGTCCAAAAAGTGACATACAAAAACTCGACTTAACGCTGCAACGAATGTATGCGTATCCGAACGCAGCGCGAGAAAATCCACTAACCAGCCAGAGACAAACTATCCAGGCAGAATACGGTTTGAATTTGGACCCTCATAATACGAAAAAGAACAATTCAGTTTAAGGCCGTAAACTGAACTGCCTGGAAACTGACTGGATTTTAAAGAGTTCATAATACGCCCCCTGTGCTAGTACTATGTTCTATCACAAGTTCGGTAATGTAACTTATAACGTACATTGTTGTTTTTATGAATTCACACAGAATTGTAGTCATAGTACATTTATATTGTTTCATTGCATTGATCGGGAGCTCGTTTCCCTTTGCAGTTGTATCACAAATAACTGTAAACTAAAGTTTATCTTACTGTTAAAAACTGTCTTTTTTACATGATGCTCTATTTGATTATAGGACTATATTGATGGTAGTTTAGTAGTTTAGCACATCGCGATAGTCGCAGATTCGATTCCTCGTACGATGCAAACATTTGTATTCATGAGTGACTGTATTGGTCTGAGTATTTTCTATAAACATTATGTATGTATTTACAAAAATATATCTAAGTATTTATACCAGTTGTGTAGTACCCATAACACAAGCACAACAAGATGGCGCTGCGTGAATTGTCTTGAGTTGTTATAACTATATTATTAATACATAACTATATGCTATATTAGTTATATTACATTGCAAGTATGTATTATATAAGAAATAAATATACGTATAAAGTAAAATTACGTTGCTCAACATATAGACAGATTTAAATGTATATACATTCGGGTCGTACCGTACTCGAACGTAATAGCAAAGCGATCGTAAAAATCTCTATTACCTCAAACTCTAGACAAAGAATGAAAAAATGCAGTGACCCCATAAAAAGGATGGGTTCTATGGTCGCCCAAGCGAAAACTTGTCGTGTAACACCTGAGCACGGGGAGCCATATCAAAGAGGTCGAATGCTAATAAAGAGTCTCAAAAGGAAATGCAATAGTCAGAGTTTTTCTTATATAATAACGTACATATCTTGCAAATTATATTATTATAAGCAAAAACTTTTTTTAAATAAGTGAACTTAATAATAAATTGTCGTTCTGAATAGAGCGAGATTGTTACGCAAATATTATTTAGGAAAACCAAGAAATAATTATTTATCTTAGAAAAGGTCAGGGAAAGGTTAGAAAATTATTGAACTTCAGTTAAAAATAACATATAAAGAAGGGCATCATAATAGGATGCATAATGATTCATAAAAATAATGATAGGCAAGCTGCCAGTAACAATATATGTTATATATTTTATATTATGCACCAGTATGTAATTATTGAGTTTTATTACACCTGCCCCAGAAATCACTAAATTGATATATGAAAACCTTATGAAAATCCGTTAAGTGTTTTTAAGGTTGCGAGCATACAGTGAGACGCGGCAGGGTACTTTGTTTTGTATTATGTATATGTATTTAAATTTTTAGATTCGCGTGAATGTGCTTTTACGGTTTCGTTTACATTTTTATTATTAAATTACTCATGTTTGCTGTCTTGAATTGACTTGAACTTTGTAAATAAATATATTTATTATACGGAATCAAATCGGCGTATTGAGCAAAACAAAAAACACAGACATTTCAGATCATACTATTTTGCGAAATTGATAAAAAGTTACTTTTACTATAAGAATATTTAACACTTGCTGTACCGCATGAAATACCTAACCTATGTGTTACTGATGTATATTAGCTATATTACTACAAAGTTCCATCAAAATCCGTTTAGTAGTTTTTGCGTGAAAGAGTAACAAACATCCATCCATACTCACAAACTTTAGCGTTTATAATATTAATAAGATTAATTGAATGTAATGACAGAAAAGTTGTATAGTGAAGAAGACGCTCTTGGCGATTTGAGATCAAATAAATGGCTTTCTAGGTGAAGGTCAAGTGGTTGGTACTCAGAACTAATGTTAAATGGGGGTCGAGTGGGGGCCTGCTATTTGTATGGACATATGTACAAAGGTGAAAGAAATGCTACGTATAAAGGCCTAATATGTAAGAGTGAATGTAGTCATAAATAATGAAAATGAAAGGTTTCGACTTGTGTTACATAATATTTTTTTGTTGTTATCTTTTTTATTGTACTTACTACATAAAATACAAGTATTTTACCTCTGGATTTAATTAAGATATCTGAATAGTTTGTTGAATATGTCGATTATATATAAAAATGGAGTTGAAAACTAGTTTTTATATTATGTAATAGTTTCTCAAACAAAGTTTTTACGGGGTGAGCAGAACTAAGTGCTGTTGTGTTGGTAAAAAAAATATTACTCATAACTTGAGAGACAGGGAATCCATTGAGACATGTACTATTTATATTGAGTTATATTAATGTTAAAAGGTCCTATTGAGGTGATTAACTTGATAAATAAATCATATATTGTTAATATTAATAACCTTCGACAATTCAAGTCTAAGTACAATATCTCAATAATGCTTATGTTATGAGTACTCGACAATTGATACAAATACTTCAATACATATTTTTCTTAATACATATATAATGTACATAGGAGACACCAATACAAAGAATCAAATTCATGAATAAATATGTTAGCACCGTTCGAGAAATCGAACCAGTGACCATGGAACCTAAAGCGGTATACTGATTACCAAAATAATAATAGTAAGTCCAATTAAACTCATACAAAATGTTGTATATGAATGCAGCTGAATAACAACAAATCACGACGAGATCTATTCAATTGATGATACAAAAATGGGGTCGCTAATCGCCGCCTGGGTCTCTGCAGGTACAACCAACTGAAATGAGGTACCTCTGACCAGGACGCGTGCGACTTCGTGGCTCTCAAACCATATTCAATCTCCTGGTGTGACCAACGTCTTGCATGAAGAAGAAGACCTGAACAAGGCAACAGATTGTACTATTGAAGTTGCTATGTTCTGGTCTAAACATATTTAGATTAACCATAATCAAGAAAGAAGATACTAAAAATATAATGTATTCATGCTATTTCTACATACATGCCTAAAAGATTTGAATTAAATTTTATCGACAGAAATCTATCAACTTTCAATCAAAAAAATCACCATCACCAGGCGAATACAGAAGAATGTACACCTAGAATGCGTACACTTCCCGGAATATTGCCCAGAAAACTTATGTATTTGTCATTTGGATATCTACCTGTAAGGATATCGGAATAAGCCCTTCGTGAAAAGGGACCACATTATTTTGTAGGAGGGTTTATTTGAGACTTTTTACTTTCCTTTTATATATCTGAGTTAGAAGGGTATATATATATATATATGATTTATGAAAAAAAATCGACAGACGAACACGAAATGAGGTTGTAATTTATATGTCCATTCTTCATGTTAGACTATTAAAAATAATGTGATTTTAGTTTTACGTCACTTTTCTATTCTATGATATGACTTTTCATTTCAAATGATAATATAAATGTATCTGTATGGTGCCAAAACTAGAATGGGATTTTTATTTAATGTAACTATATAATGTAAATAAACAGGCTTTCAAAAAATTTTCTTTAGTATCTTGTCAATTCTTCTCAGTTTAATCTATAACTGAACTGGGTGGTAGAGATAAACATTAATACAATAAAGTTGACCTTCATAAGTAGCTAAAATGTCATACATGAATAAATATTTTTTATTTGATACTTTATAGGAAAACAATAATGAAGTAACTACACATGTTACAATTAAATAATAATGTAGTTCCTGGAGCATAATATGTTCATAGTGGATAATGTATTATACATAATTTTTATTTTGAGTCTAACGAATAATTACAAACGTTTAAAGTTTTCTGCAAAGTATATATAATAGAAATAATGACCTTATCGCAATAAGCAATCTCTTACACAATCTGCTAGAAAATATTTACTGGTACGTACTTATAGAGTAAAAGGTAAGCGACGAAGAAGTGATACTGTATTTATATACATATAAATAAATAAGTATTTAGTGTATTAAATATTTATTTATTTATATTTAATGAATTTAATAAATTAATTAATGTATATTTAATTAAAATTTTTTAAGTCAACTAGCTTAAATATGTAGTGTTTTCTGCGGACTAACGGTTTAGCACATTGCGTTGCTTCCTGTAGCTATCTTTATGCACAAAACACAACTTTAACAATTATAGCCATGAGTATGTTTGATTGTATTGGTGTGTTTTCTATGTACATAATGTGTGTATTTATTAAAAAAATGTATTTAGGTATTTCTGTCACATGTTTAGTAAACATTAGAACAAGCTCTGCTTATCTTGGGACTGTATAGTACTGTGTGAAGTGTATTATTATTATTATTATACGCCTACATAATAATACATAGGTTCAATACCTATATATTATTATGTAGGCAATATCAATACTTATGTAGGCGTATATATCAATTTACCAGCACGTAGAAAGCCTATAATTTCTATGCTCAAATACTGAGTTAATACGTGTTTTTGATTACTAATGTAAACAGTATTTGTTGTATATTTTTTATAATGAATTATCGTCAAGAGTATTAAGTATTTTATAAGTAAATGATAGTTATAATACTTGGAATAACCAAAGAAGTGACAAACTTGGTAGACACAGCTCCGATAAGTTTCCAATAAAGTTGACTAAATAGGCCGAATCTCTTCAGAACTTTACTATAGACTGGACAATCTCCACTGGAGTTTCATCAATTATACAATCTATATAATAATACATATACTAGTATTATGAAGAGATAAGACACAACTGTCTAACTTAATATCGTCTCAGAGTTTAAACTATACATTTATACTAATAAATAAACAACTTCATCATCATTACATAGAATAAAGTCGCTGTCCCTGTCTGTCCCTATGTATGCTTAAATCTTTAAAACTACGCAACGGATTTTGAAGAGGTTTTTTTAATAGATAGAGTGATTTTATAGGAAGGTTTATATATATAATATATGTACATCCGTGCGAATCCGGAGCGAATAGCTAGTTATTACATAAGTATAGAAATCAACAAAATATGAGGTCTCAGTGTAAATTTTAGTGGTTGATATAAGCTAATAACGTAAGCTGATTGTGCGTCAAATAAGTCAATTCAATAATAATATTGAATTCAGTTCTGATAAACGGTCGTGAGGGATTTACTAGGAATTAACCACAATGGTTTCTAAGGGCAAACACATAAAGGTCAAACTGGATAGCAATGAGGTCACTTGTACCTACTTTAAAAAATGCGGCATTCTGTTTTAAATTTGAACAACGCATTCGGGGTTCGGAATATAAATCTGTATGATCCTAATTTAGAATTTTTGAATAATTATAAGAGTAATAGTTACTGTAGTAATTAATGTATACTGTATATATATATATAGTGCAAGTACTATGTCTACAAGTAACATTCCTAACATATTTATTCTCTGATCTATAATATATCTATTTGTATGTGTTGAAAATATAATGCTGGCCATCAAAGAATAAATCTTTTGTACATTCATACATAGTGTCTACGTATAAACTAATCATTTTAGTATATTTTAATATTGCATAAATCCCTTATTTCCAAAAGTAAGTCTCTTAAGGGACCATGAGGATATAATTTCTTATAAGTTATCTATATAGATTTCCAGATAACTACCACGCAAACAAAGTCGTTATTAATCACTTGTATATCCATTATTAATTGTAATTACTAGGGTATCATTGTACTAATATTATTCCAGTATTTTCTTCGCTCATTTATATCAACATAATCTTGAAATGTTGATCAAATCAGAAAACGTTATTTTCGTTGAGTCGCTCAAAATTGCTATTTGTTTTCAAGAAAATGATCTATTTCTATACATACTCTTTGTAATTTATTTACTTTAATTATATAACAATTTGTATTTAATTAAATTCTATTAATTTAATGTAACTTTTAAATTATATCCACATATTTGAAATATACAATGGCACTATGAAATAATAACACTGAAAGTAAATAGTACCTACCATAGGTAACGGTAGTGGTAATTAATATTATGTTATCTATATTAAAATAAAAAAGTACATAATTAAAACTTAGACTAATTCTGACTTAGTTGCATTGTATTAAATAGAAAGTAATTTAGCATCGTTAATAACCACGTTATAAAGAACTAGCGAATATCTGCTACCTCGTTTCTACATTTCTCTAACGTCTAAATTATTTTTTTAATAAAAGATAATCTATGTTCGATCTCGACTATTTATCTTCATAAGGAGAAGCAGGACTTTGTCGACTATATTAGGACAGAAAGTAACTTAACATTGAGGGTTTTGTAGCCGGAGTCGAGTTACAACGCAAGTTTTAAGTCTATTTATGAAGGATGACTATAGGCCCAAGGAACTGATTTATCGATGCTACCAAGGCTAACAGTGTCGTAATGACAAAAACAATTATTATTTTATGTATGTTAGTTCAGGTATATGATGAGCCATAAAGTTGCAAGAAGTAAAGAAATAAATAAAATTTAATTAATATTTGTTCAGGCGTCCTTGAAAAGTTAAGAAATAGACAGACACAATTTCATATTTATAATATTAGTAAGTATAATATTAATTTATAGCCGTCAGTTTTAAAGCAGTATTACAATGATTTACGTTAAGGCTTAATGAACAAAAATGTGTCTGCGATTTATGTACATTTTTGTGTGTAACACATTTATGTGTGTGTGTGTGTTAATTATGTGTGTGTGTGTATATATCGTACAACATGTGTGTGTATAATAATAATAATAATAATCTCAGGACAATTCACACAGCGCCATCTAGGCCCAAATGATGAAGCTAGCTAAAGCTTGTGTTATGGGTACTAGATAACTGATACAAATACATAGTTTTTTTTTTCGCAAATACATACATATTATACAAAGAAAATACCCAGACCGATATAAACAATCATACTCATGAATACAAATGTTTGTGCCGTGCGAGGAATCGAACCCGCGACCATCGGTCGTAAAGCGGTGTGCTAGACCGCTAAACCACCGAGGTCGTCAAAGCTATATCATTCCTTTTTGGTTATTGTTATTACGAAATTTAAATTAAGTATTTAAATTTCGTAGCCTAATTCACTATCACGACTTAGACCGAAAAGGACTGACGTCATATCCCTATTAATATTATAAATGCGAAAGCAACTCTGTATGTCTGTTACACTTTCACGCCTAAACTAATGAACCATATTAAAATAAATTTGGTACAGCGATAGTCTAGAATCTGTGAAAGGACATAGGTTATTTTTAAATGAGAAAGAAGGGTTGTAAGGAGTTGAAAATGGAGATCAATTGTTGTCTGGAAGTGCCATCATTTTTTAAGCTACGAATTTGATATAATGAAATATGACATTTAAAGTTTATAAAACTTTTACCCTTAAGAAGGTAAACTAAATATAGAGGATGAAAGTTTATATAATAAAGTTAAACTTTTTTCTTTGGCTTTTGATGAGATATCAATAAATGTACTAATATTATAAATGCGAAAGTAACTCTGTCTGTATTGAACTTGCTTACCAAAATCACTAATCCACGCGGTCTAATTATAAATATAAATATATAGCAGCATAAATTGGCTTTGTAATAAAAGTAAAATATTATACTTTAATCCTTGCGACTAGTGAAAACTAAGTGCAAAAGCGTATAAATCCAAGTTAACAATGAATACGTGATGAAAGGATAACAAAACGAGAGGCACCGAGACGGTAGTGGGGAGATTAAATTCATGTACGTAACTCTACTTGTTTTATCTTTTCAACCGTTTGCTGAGTACAGTTAACACCACCATTGTTGTAGTTTTAAAATTTGCAGGCACAGGAAATTATATTTTATTACACCACCCCCAGATTCTATAATCCTTTAAACTCATGTACGAAATGAGCAAATTTATTTATTATATATTTATGTAACATAATAGGTATGCTTAAATAAAATTTAAATTGTGATATATTTATATATAAATATGTAGTGATAAGTAACCCTATACCAAAAGATAATATATAAAAGATATAATAGAAGGTTCATCCAATAATATATTTCCTACTTATACATATAAGTGCCATATATGTACGTAAATATTAGTATTTAAAAATAAAATAAAAGGAAAGTATTTATAACGTGTAAAAGTGGATTTATTTCGTCATTTATTACAAGTAGTACGTATACTAATATTGTTGGCAAACCTAAAAGTAATACTACTTAAGTGTGAAATTTGATTTTATTATACCAATACATTAGAGTATTTCCGGCCTCATACTTATTATAAGAATTGCCATGCATTTCCATTTTTGTTAAAGTCCTTGGTCGAACTCCACCTTATGTCATCAATAATACTTGTAAATAGAGTGAGGGTGTGTTTTGACTACGTATAAACTGCTTCTCATTAATATTAGACTGTCATGCGATACATGACTTTAGGTAAAGCTGATACAAACTTACGTGGATACAGTTTCATTATACGTAAATAGAATACGTAATATTGTGATGAAGATTTAAACTGTTAAACATTGAATTACGGCTTTAACGTTTTCGTTCAAGATCGTTAAATAATAGGTTATGAATTCGTAATAACGTGAGACTTTAAATTATTTGCGATACATATTTGAACATTCCCTTTGATGCAAGAACGTTCATAATACACGTGAATATTTTTAATTAATACAGTATCAAAATTTAAAGCTATATGGTTTTAGCGTACAAAGGTATGTTAACAAAGTGAATCTAATAATATCTTTGTGCGATGTATATTGTATACAAGTAACATTATGTATTATGATTTGTTATTAACTCTCTGTAAAATAATTTACAAATAGTTTTTATAAATTATTAGTTGTCATCATCATTGCCTTGCCTTTATCCCATTATTTGGGGTCGGCGCAGTATGTCATTCTCGTCCACTGCTCTCTATCGGTCCCCATATCTAAACATACTTTTCTTTTATTCATATCACCTTTCACACAATCCATCCATCTTTTCTTAGGGCGTCCCCTCCCTTTACATAGTTGTATAGAATGATATAAAAATTAATTAATACTTTCTGGTTTTTAGTGGTTTAATATTCTATACTCAGAATTCCGCAACGTCTTTAAAAGATTTGTCCCTTTTTTATTTTTTTCGAACTAATTTTTTTTTAAGATGTAGACTAATCTTCTATTTATTGCATATAGAATGATAAGCAGAGAAGAAGGCCGTTTAAAGTAACATAAAAAGTCCCCTATTACATGAATATGATAGACGAGCGAGCTAACCCAAACCACCACTTGCCATTTGTGTGGAGAATTTAGAGAGCATGACTTATTCAAGATACTCGACCACATCACAACTACATTACACATACGTATGTACTATACATAACAGAATAGGTATTCGAGTAGTAAGTTTCAGGAACCTCATATATAAACGGTAGATTAACGTACATTTCCTTCGCTATCGACATAGAGATTAACAGTAATGTTCAAAGTTTCTTCATAAACTATTACTAAACTTAGAGAGGAGCTCGTTTCAGGTTATTTTGTAATTTGTCGAGTATCGTCGATCGGGATATGGCTCTGAATATGTGCATAAAATTATGTGACATTCTAAAGATTAACGGGTACGTGACATAAAGCGAAGCATGTCTCATTTATGTAAAATCAAAGCTTGCAAAGAGTTTTTCTGATGGCGTTTCATGTTCGCATCCCTTAATGAGTCGAATAACCGATAAAACAGCGTAGCGCGAGACGCAAATGGATGGGAAATGATGTAATGTGTGGATTTTAGTAACCGTCGTGACTTAAACGGCGCTACAGATAAAGAATGAAAAATTGTTGATATATTTTCAACTTCCAAATACGACTTAAAGGAGCATTTCTTTTTAAAAACAGTAATGACAGTGGAAATGGAGATATTTTTTTCACTCATACGAGTGGGTTTTAATATATATTTTTTTAGTTTTACCGTTCATTTTAGTTTAGTTTTTTTTTTAAAAGAATCGGCAAGAAACTGACTTATTCTTTATTAAAGTTATTCTATTAATCTACTATTCAACAGCAACCTAACCTTTAGGTTATAGTCGTGATAGTATCCAGTTTAAAATGCAGATAACAGATTACAAAAGAATTGACAGATACTGGACTCATAAAATCGCTGAGAGGCAGTCGCACAGCATATCCTTATCAGACGATATATAAGTAAAACCATGGATATGATATACATAATTGAACACGAAGAAGTAAAGTTGAATGGTGGTATTAAGACTTCTCTTTAAAGAGGCCTAAGATAATCCATCCTCTGAACAATATGAAGATCCGGGCGGGCATGTTTCCAGTGATTTAGCTCAAATTGTATACTATTATTTTTCTACAAGAAACGAAATAATAAACACAAAAATATGTAGCAAACTTCTCAGCAAATTCAATATATACACAAACACGACTGTATGTTTTAATATCGTCTTTCTATAGGTAAATTTTATAATATATAATCGAGTTGAACAACTCAAAATATAAATAAATTAGGCCTCTTTCCAAACAGGAAATACATTTTATTATTGTATACGTAATCTTAATTAAATCTTTTATATTACCTAGTCGTAAACACTAGCGTAGGGTTATATTTTAAATTGATGGCTTATTTTAGTGGTACCTTTGGTATAAAAGCCTTATGTTATATAGAAATAATAACTAGGTATTTAAATTATAATGTAGACGAAAATATATGTATTATGTACGAAAACTTTAATTACGATAAATACCGGCATTTCGTGCTATAAAACGGTCCTAACTGACCTTGATAAGTTTGGGTAAAAAGTGCTTAAGAAACTTATTTTTCTATCCCAGTGGAGAGCAATATAAGATTCATCGATTGGAATTAATCAGTTGATAAGAGTAAAAGTAAGATATGTTAAGCTGAAGTTTATCTGTTTTACTAATCTGATTATAATATTTGCCATTTAACGGTGGTAGAAATATATTTATAAAAATTAAAGTCGTTATAACCCATTTTAATTATATAGTACCTTTTATGGTAAAAGATAATATAGTTTAGTAGTTGTAATAATATTGTTAAGTCTTGTACCTATTAAATTATATAAACATATAATAATCATTAGTATTTAGTTGTGAATGATTTTTGGTACTTTACAAGATGTTACGAAAGGCCATGCCCTTGTAAAATCTGCTTATATGATGCGTACAATTATTTAAGTATTAAACTATATATAGTTATATATATATGTGTATATACAGCAGCACCATTAGATTTTTACATTATTAAAGATAATCAGATTGGAAGTCAATACTAACTCAAGTACAATTACAACCATATACACAATCATATTTAGAACCATACACAATTATAATACAAGCCCAACATTTAACAAATATAGAAAATTTTCGACTCATAACACCGAGATTAATTCAGTAAAGGTCCCACATAAATGTTAGACATTTTAGAATACATACAGGACTTTGTTTTGCTGTCTGGTATCTTTTGTAGGAATACCTAAAAAGCCTTTATTAGTAATCCAGGTACAAGAATGTCTCTCGTACGTCAACTGACAGTGACATGTCGGGTTTTCAGACAAGCCGCTGAATAACATTTTCTTATATTTCACTGGTTTGTACAGATACTGATGTGTCACTCTAGTAGCATGTTTTTGTATGAGATGTGTGATATATAAGTATATATATACAGGGAGTGATATGCCAGTAAAAATAAATGTGCGAATCTTTTACCATTTTTAAGCATTAATGTATCCCACATTAATGCTTAAAAAATGGTAAAAGATTCAGTTATTAATCTTGAGATTATATTCAAGTAAGTACGTAATCCTAAAGCAACTGGAATATAGTTGTGGAGACTCATACATCATACAAATAAAAAAATAGCGCGTAGAATGAACACATTAAAGCTGTTAACAACTATAATCTGTGGAAAATATCTGTAGTGGAAAACTCGTTAGAATTGGTGCCCAATAACTAGACTCAATCAACCATCCAAGATATTGTCAACAGAGCGATATCATATACCTAGCATAGTGTAAGAGATTATAGAAAAAAGATTATTTAATTCCTGGAATCCAATGATTAGGATTATTTGATTATCAAACAAAAATCGTAATCAGAAAGTATCTTATGCGTACATGCAGATACAGTGAGTGTAGTGTATTCAGATGGGTATCGAACGTGTTTCAATAACAACAAACGAAAACCTGTGAAGCTTTTGTTTGCTCATAATTTACTATCTACCCGTGGCCCATTAGTTTACCCATGATAAAAGCCATTACAACACTGTCAAAAAACCGGAACTCAATAATACAAATAAAATCCGGTAAGATCCATTATTCTTTAATATTACATGTAAAAAATACTGGACATTAAAAAAGTGTGTAAATTGATAATCAGTAATATTGTCTATAGTTATTTCCAAATTTCATAAACACATCTCAAACGTTATTTAGATATTAACGTCCAAAAATCGTCATTTTTATTACTGACTCAACTATAGATCAAAATTAGGTTCAGTTCAGTCAGACCTTAGGCTACAATATATTATCCTAAGTTATAAGAAGAAATTATATTTTATATTATTATAAATACATTTCAGGAAAGACCATTGAACTTGGCACCTATTTAGATCTCATTTCTTTTGTCGTTGAAGTCAACAATCAAGGCATATATCATAATATTGAACTTGGCTATAATCTTTATGGTGTTGATGGGATATACATTATTTATATTATTAACCAGGTCTTAACACGAATAATTTTATGGCCAATATAGGTATTAATTAACGATAAAAATACTGTCTATTACGCAGAAACAGTAAATATAAAAGTATATTAGAAAATGTGAAAAGTACATTGCAAAAAGTAGTCTAATCGCTAAAAGCAATATCTTACTGATAAGATAATAGAAAGTATAATATTAAATAGTGAGTAAACTTAGGTAGCTTACACTAGACATTATATATTATTTCTGAAGAAAGAGATTCTCATACCGTTGGACGTAAAATGCGTAATTTTTTTTATTTATGTTATTTATACACTTTATTGAAACCAGAACAGAAAAATATTAATTAATATTTTATATATAAAATTCTCGTGTCACAATGTTAGTTACCATACTCCTCTGAAACGGCTTGACCGATAATTATTAAATTTTATATGCATATTCAGTAGGTCTGAGAATCGGCTATTATCTATATTACATAATAAGTCCAACCTTAACATTTATTTTTTATTTTTTGAACATTTTTTTGTAATGTGTCATTAAAAATGCATACAACCCTAAATTTTCACCCTTCTACCACCAACCCCTAATTTTTATAGCGATATTAGTATTTAAATTTATATGGCAAAACAACGTTTGCCGGGTCGGCTAGTAAATATATATATATACAATCATAGGTACAAAGGCGGTCTTATCGCTAAGCAATCTCTTACAGGCAACCTGTTCAAGACGGTGAAAAGTGTAGGTGGTGCAAATAATAACACAACTAATATAAATAATACATGCGAATATACATAAACATAAATATATAGACATAAAAATTGTAATGCCAGGAATAAATGCCTATATAATTTAATATATCTAGACTATACACAGTGTCAAGCTAAGCAAACATGTGTTATTAGTACTATACAACAAATAATTACACTTTCTTAATTTTTTTTTGCAAATACATTCATAATGTATATACAATACACACAGACCTATCAATCAATCATACTCATTAATACAATTGTTTATAGTGTGAGAGGAATCGAACCCGCGACCATCGGAAGTAAAGCGGTGTGCTTAACTGCTAGACAACCGAGGCATATAATACTATATAGTCTTATTGCTTATATTATACAGTATACCTTATCTACCTACATTATCTACCTTATCTATATACCTTTCTTTAAAGATACAAGGAAATTACAAAAAAAACATACTGCAGTACTTCAAACTTCCTTTTACAGCTGAATAAAACGATCTAATCCATCTTGGTCAACATGTTACGTCTCAGGTGTTGGAGGTAGTTAGGCCTCATTACACCTCGGGGGTCACCGACCGGTCGGTCATAGGGTAGTAGTCGGTAAGTTCCTAAGTACATTATAGTATTACTTGAATAAATGAATGAGGTCGCTAACAAGGTACGTTCACTGTCACGCTAGTTATTTAATGGTTTTAAAATTAAAGTGTTTTAGGTTTATTTTTTGTGTACAAACATGCAAGTGAATTACGTTAATATCCGTCGAAATGGGACTGTGAAAGATCCCTTGTAGTTTATGGTTCAAAAATTAAATTTGAAATCTTGACGAAATATAAGTATTCATTAAAGATATAACTTAAAAGTAAGGGTTATGAGAAATGGTAAAGACTCCAAAAAATATAAATTCCAAAAGTAAAGGGGAAGTAGACCCAAAAAGTAATGAATCCAATTTGGACCTTCTTTTATTTTTAGTCTCATTATTTCTTAGTCTTTATCTTTTCTGTGTTGTATGTGTGATAAAGTTATATATGCTGGTGATAGGGATTATTCAGATAACTGGTTTAAAATAAAATAGACAGCAAAAATATGGTAATGCTGAATCCAAATAACTAGAACAAGGGGAACGAGAAAAACGACTAAATTTAAAGAGGAAATAAAATATCGTTATCTGACTATCACAAGAGGAATTGCAGGTATTGACACCTGCAATGTAACTGAATGTCTATTTGAATTCTTTTTGTATTGTATCTGTATTTTAAGAAGTTATACTTGTAGGATTACAAAATGAAAATAGAGTCGAAAATTTTTTATATACCTTACTTAAAAGAAATCCTAATTAAATTTGTTCATACAAAACAAAAAATGTGAGATCTTATTCGTATTATCTAACCCAAAACACTAATGGATTAGCAAGAGTGTTGTCTTGTATTACTCAAAGGACTTTAAACGAGTAGACGCTATCTCGAGATTATAGATATATGAAACTCTAATGGGATGAGAAGTTTTGGACAAGAATGTTTCTCATGATATATTATACGGTTCCATGCGGCGTCCACTCAGAAGCTACTGTCTTTACTTGTGGAAATTATTAGATTATTTCTCAATGTTTGCATTTATTGGATTTATTAAGAACTAGCTATAACATGTGACTTCGTACCAGCGAAACTCAACTTTTTTTTTATAAAAATGATTATAATTTCTAAAATAAAAATATTCTAAGTTACTCGTAACAATAGTTTTCTGCGAGAGGAAGACCCGTTAATATCGGTCCAGCCGTTACTAAGATTAGCAAATAAATAAGACACACAAACAGAACGACTGAGAATTTTTTTAAAGTAATCTATTGATGTAATTTCATTTAGTGAAAAGTTGTTAATCTTAAATTACAAACAGATAACTTAATTTTATTTACGTGTGTAGGTATAACTGTCGATATTTTATTATAAGTACATGTTTATTGGTCAGTATGTCAATATATGTAGGTCATTATAAAATTTAGCCAACATTTATAGCTTTATATATATTGTATTTAGAATTAAATCGAATATCAACTACCATTCTAAAGATAATAAAGACATGTTCACACCTAGTAAGTTTAAGAAAAAGTATGGCTTCTAAGGCGACATTAAGTTCCCGCACAATAAATCTCACACCTAACACCAAAGTCCGACTCCAAACGAGATTAACGTTTTTCTACGCGTAAATAAATGAAACCTGAGTATCACATAAATCGCTTTGTGTCCACAGGAAGTCCGCTGTCGTCTGTAACCGGGACAGTCACTCGCGTGTCAGCGGTGGTGGGCGGCGAGGCGGACTTGCCTTGCGACTCGCGGCCGCCGCAACGAAACGACAGCTTACTGCTTGTTGTTTGGTATCGAGATGACAACCCTGTGTACAGGTCGGTAAATTTTCTATTGTTCCTATATTTTAATTTTACAATAATAACTAACTGTGCCCGCGGTTGATCGAGATGACAACCCTGTGATCGAGATGGCAACCCTGTGTACAGGTCGGTAAACTTTCTATTGTTCCTATATTTTAATTTTACAATAATAACTAGCTGTGCCCGCGGTTGATCGAGATGACAACCCTGTGATCGAGATGACAACCCTGTGTACAGGTCGGTAAACTTTCTATTGTTCCTATATTTTAATTTTACAATAATAACTAGCTGTGCCCGCGGTTGATCGAGATGACAACCCTGTGTACAGGTCGGTAAACTTTCTATTGTTCCTATATTTTTATTTTACAATAATAACTAGCTGTGCCCGCGGTTGATCGAGATGACAACCCTGTGTACAGGTCGGTAAACTTTCTATTGTCCCTATATTTTAATTTTACAATAATAACTAGCTGTGCCCGCGGTTGATCGAGATGACAACCCTGTGTTCGAGATGACAACCCTGTGTACAGGTCGGTAAACTTTCTATTGTCCCTATATTTTAATTTTACAATAATAACTAGATGTGCCCGCGGTTTCACACGCGTTAAATTCCAATAAAAATATAGCTTCTGTTTTATTTTGATGCAAAAGCAAAGTTGGATGAAAATCCGTTCAGTAGTTTTTGCGTGAAGGAGTAATAAACATCTATACTGACAACCTTTCGCTTATTATTTAGATTTATAATATTATTAAGATATATCTACATGATTGTTATAGTAATATGAGTAGACAGTGGGATATATCGTCGGCGTTATGTAAACACAAAACGTCACATGTACATATTTTGGTCTATTTTTTATACAACATATTGTAGTGTATTCTGTTTTTTTTTGTGACTAGAATGCAAAATATGATTTGAAGAAATTGATAAACGTCACTTTTTTATAACATCATGGATAACATAAAGTAAATTGAGACGCCAGTGATACCTCTATTGATTTGAGCACTAAGATGCCATGTTCCTGTACTCCGTAATCTCGCTGCTATATACACTGTTTAAATCAAGATTTCAAAATTTGTGTACAAGTCACGCATTTTAAAAGTACTTAGGTATCTACCTTATTTTTTAATTTCTGTTTTATGTTCAATATATATAATACTTGTACAGAAAAGACTTGAAACTTGTTTAGAAAGACATAGGTATCTATATAAAAATATTAACGTAAGCATCTATTTGCAAAATTAGATCCAAAACTAGAAGCTACAGTAATAACATAAAAAAATACATAGAATTTTACGGTTGGTTTAATAATGTTGTCGTATTTTATTTTCTTTACTCACACAGTCTAAAGACATTGTCATCTCTAATTATTAAATACAAAGTTGTTTATTTTCTGTGACATTACTCTGATAAGAAAAAAAGTTACAAGCTTCTAATTTCCCCTCAACAATATTTGGTCGAGTAATTTGAAGAAAGATTTTTCATAAAAACAACGGATCATAGCAGTTAGTATGGGTAAGGATTCGCTTATCCTTAAATATTTAGATAGGAGATTACCGTAAATAATACAGATAAGACGGAAGCTACTTACTTGTGACAGATAACGAAAACCAAAAAAGATTTGCCTGGTTATTATGAATCTCGTCAGAAAGGGACGACCCCTTTTTGCTTCGATCCCAAAATTCGTGTAGCATAAAATTCATTGAGTTTTCCTTTCATTCCGCTCTCTCTAAGCTGTACAGAGTATATATATATAAATAACATATGATATATACCATACTATTATTATAAACGCAATGTATGTTTTATCTGTCTGTTCTAATACTTATTTATGACAATACAACCAAATGAGTCCTGATAAACTTTAACATGAAGATATGTTCTATCATAAGTACGAACATACCCTCTTCTTCTCTTTAATTAAAAAAATATTCAGATAAAAGATGCAATAAGGTATATAAGTTTGTATACACAAAGTCGCAGGTATATATCACCTAGTACATAAATAAAACAAAGTGTGTGTTTGTGTATAGTTAATGATTAACGTTGAATACTATATTCTTGCTCGTAGAGTCTGCTTTGGCTTAACAATATCAGGTTAAAGTAAACCTACAGATATCAGGGCCGTGCTCGGGATGGATATTAGCTACTACTGCAAAAACTACATAATAAATTGAAATTAAATTTGTTACACATATAGATCGTATTCTCAATTAATAAATAATATTTTTTACTCATGTTTAATATGCAATATTGAGTTTGTTTTGCTGTCATAAGAAAGAGAAAAATTTTTACTCTAAATACTATATGAGATTTAGAAAGATATGTTTTTATCTATTCATACGCTAGGCTGATGCTAGTAGGCTAGTAGGATGCCGAGGTAATCGTTACTATGTGGTGGATAAAGATTAAAACTAATTTTGATGCTTAGAATTGGAATGAAATCCAATATCTTTTAAACCACATAGGTTGTATCAAATGCTATAATCTATATATATAAATTGGAGTGTCTGCTTGTAATATTGAAATAACAGTTTTTTGCTACATGCATATGAATATAAATACAGTACATACATCAAAATAACATTTTTTACAATTTTTATCTGTCTGTCTGGCTGTTTGTTCCGGCTAATCTCTGAAATGGCTGGACCAATTTTGATGGGACTTTTATTGGCAGGTAGCTAATGTAATAAGGTGTAACTTAGGCTACTTTTATTTTAGAGAAATTCTTTTATTTTAGAAAAATTAAATTAAATTCCACGTGGACGAAATCTTGGGTACAGCTGGTTAGGTACATAAGTACCGCCTTAATTAATGACTTTTAATTCTTAATTTTTATTAAAATTCAATAACGTGCAATTACAATATCAACTTCTTTAAGCACACGTCATCTCTATATTCTCCATTTCAGACACGGATACGCACTTACACTTGTATAAAGGACTTCATGTAAAATGCACACGCTAATATTTTTCCAGCCCCTGACAGAGCACGATCCGTCCACGTCCCTAGCCCGGCCCTGATGGCTTTACAGATGTAATTTGTTTCTATACAACTGAATTCGTAACTAGACACAATTCTTGGAAAGTCTAATAACAATGTGTTAGTATTTGGAAGACAACATAATATTCTTGTTTACCTCGTAAATTCAAAATAATAAACGTTCTTTATATACATTATTTTCGATAGACTGCCTAAACGTGGGTTTTCAATTCGACGGAATTGCGTGGCAATTTGTAAAAACTGAGTTAAATAGAAATAATTGTTATTCAAATAAACATATTATATGCATATTTGAATAGTAAAATAAGATGTTGCTATTCTTAACCAATTACCTGTGATGTCATTTTTATACCTATATAAAAATACATATATATATACGATAAAAGAAAGCTAATTATAGTTTACGATATTTGTATTTTCAATACATATATCACTAATAGTTCATATTTTAATTTTTATATTTACCTTGGTGCTCAATAAATCCTTATAAACATGCGTATTGCACTTATCTTACTTTTGTAATGTTTAGTACCCAGTATACTATTGAGAGCAACGTTTACTCAACGACTTAGATTAAAACATCGTGAGACTTTTTTAGTGGTTTAAATTGCGCGTTAGCCCATTTCATCATGTTCTGTTTAAGGTGGAATTGTTAAAATTTATTTAACTTAACGATGCACTAACCGGGTCGCGGTAAATTAACAGCTGTCGCCCTCTAGAGATTTAAATGTGACCTCTATTCACCGCAAGTTAGCCTCAAACGACTTAAATTACGGTTGACAGTTTAATTTGGCTAATATTGATATTGGATTCAGTGTTTTAGTAACTTAAGTACACCGATAGTTTTCCGGGGATTTGCAGGCGTAGAAATGTCATCATTATTACATTGTATAAAATAAAGTCGCTGTCGCTGTCTGTCCGTCCCTATGTATGCTTAAATCTTTAAAAGTACGCAACGGATTTTATAGCGGCTTTTTTTAATAGATAGAGTGATTCTAGCGGAAGGTTTATATGTTTAATACATGTACATCCGGAAGAAGCCGGGGCGAGTAGCTAGTTTATTATAAACGTAAAATATTTGTACTCTCTATTGATTTCTGTGTTCATCTTCATGCCAGTAATATATATATATTTTTAAAACTACGATGGTGGCAAACAAGCATACGGCCTGTGGTGCCCCTAAATGATTAACGTAGCCTATAGACGCCTGAAACATCAGGGGCGTCACAATTATTATTAATTTATTTATTTGTTATAAATGTGGTGTACACAGTGTTGCAAACTATTTTTATACCTTTTTTATTACATTTTTTATAATGTTATATTGTTTTTATATGACAAAAGTCTATTTAATGCACAAATATTCTACAACTACAACGGTGCCGTTTTACTTTTTGCTCGTCATCTTGGTCTCCATCCTTCACACACAGTAGATCTAATTAAAAAATAAAAATTAAAGTGAGAACTATTATATAGGTATAGTAAAACCGAAAGTGATAATACTGAATGGTAATGATTTATTTTTTATTGCCTTGGTGGTCTAACGGTTTAGCATACCACCTTACTTCCGATGGTCGCGGGCTCGAATCCTCGTATAGTATAAACATTTATATGATTTATCATGAGAATGATTGTTAGTATCGGTCGGGGTGTTTTCTCTGTATAATATACAGAGTATTGTAGATGAATTTACAAAAACATATCTATATATTCACATAATTTGTCTTGTACCTATAACACAAGCTCTGCTTAGCGTGGCACTAGATGGCGCTGTGTGAATTATCTAGGGATATTATATGATATTGCAAATCTAATAACATAAGTTCGCGCGGACGTGTTAGTAATACTTATTATATATATGGCATATTTTTGCTCTGTCTAACCACCCGTGGCGACAGCTGTGGACGCGACATTTTTGATGGATGAACCTAGTCTTTCATGGTCCAGTTTATGTCAAATAAACACCCTATAAACCTTCCACAACATATTTCTTATATTATTCTAACCCATACTTACTTAATGTAATAAAAATATCATAAGAGTGAACGTTCCATTTTCACTCATATTGGTTATCGATTTCAGAGATATTGAAAACTAATGTTATTAGAATTCAACATTAATATCATAATAAAATTACAATTGAATAAGTTGAGTATGTTTGTACAATAAATATATTTCTAGTACGGTATTAAAGTTGTCTTTTTACATTACGTTATTTAAGGGTCAATAGTAATAAAGTGACAATGAATAATGATTTTGTTAGGTCATACCGTAATGAAAATGATGGAATGGACTAAATAAAATGAGTACTATTTTTGGTTTGTGTAATTGCAACTGTAGACAAGGTATCAGCCTACCTCACTTAGGTAGGCTGACGTAAGTGGCAACCTAAGTAGTAAGTGGTAACAGTCGCCTATATACATGGACATAACGAAGAATGATGACGTCATCATGTGAATTCCGGAATCCGTATGACGCATTCATACGGATTCCGGACGTACAACCTATTTGATTCCTGTTTCGTATAATTCCACTACCATATCATCTGCACTACTTTACTTTACGAAGAAGTTGTGGAGACCATGGAATCACAAAAGACGCAAGAAATACAAATTGAAAATAGATTATTATTGTTTGTCTATAGTCTTGCTGATTGTTACATTAATTATATATATTAACTAACTGCGCATGGGACTTCGTCCGCGTGGAATTTAACTTTATTTTTCAGTTACTCCTTATTACATCAGCTACCTGCCAAAAAAATTCCCGTCAAAATCGGATTAGCCGGAACAAACAGTCAGACAAAAATTCTAAAAAAAGTGATTTTGGTGTATGTATCGTATTTGTAGAATAGAAAATCATTTATTCAAATAAACTTACATTGAAGCACTTTTGAATAGTCATAACATTTTTTTTAATCTACTGCTCATTCTGAAAGCTGTCTCATCACAAGAAGAACGAGCAAGAAACTTGTGTGTTGCTCTTTACTACCGTGTTGTACTTGCGCTACCGATTAGCACTAATTCAATTAAATAATCAGATAGAAAAAATATTGCTTACACAACAACTGGTTAAATAATTATATTCATATGCATGTAGTAAAAAAACGGTTATTTCAATATTACAAATAGACACTCCAATTTTATTTATATGTATAGATTATGGTCGAAAATTAGACCACTGGGCGATCACTAGTACACATGTCATACACATACACTGTATGTGTAAGTATATATCCACATTAGGCCAGCAATCTCAGATTACTTCAAGTAAATAACTCCTATAGATAGATAGATAGATAGATAGTAAATTATTTATTCAACAATTACAAACAATGCTATGAGTTTGTAATTGTTGAATAAAGAATGCGATAAATTTTATAAATTGAAATAAAGTTTACAAATTCAAAGTGCAGGAATATAAATATTACAAATTAAAAAATGGAAGTGGCTTTATGTGTCGCAATGATGAAGAGGCGACCAACTCAGCATAAAGCTACAGATAAGTCTGCAGCGCTGATATTCTGTTGGGTCCTATAATTAAATACATACTTACATACATATATACGTGAATGTTTAAGTATTACACTTTTTTTGACAGCCTCGGTGGTCTAGTGGTTTGCCACACCGCACCCGCGACCATCGGATAGTAAATTATCCGATGGTCGCGGGTTCGATTCCTCGCACGATATAAATATTTGTAATCATGAGTATGATTGTTTGTATCGGTCTGGGTGTTCTCTATGTATAATATGTATTTATTTACAATTTATTACAAAAAAATGTATCAATGTATTTATATCAGTTGTCTAGTTCCCATAACACAAGCTCTACTTAGCTTGGGGCTACATAGCGCTGTGTGAATTGAGATATTATTATTACACTACAATAAACGCGTTTAATTTATGTACAATTTTTTTTATAATACCGTGATATATCAAACACAGATGTAATATATGCCCTAATAATACCATTACAAATTCGCGTTAAGTCGAGATTTATGTGTGAAAGGTTCAGACAGATGGGACAAGGGCTTAATGAGTTGCGTGGTAGTTACTGCTCGTTTTAAAGCTTAACAAATATAATTGACTGATTATAATATGTTAATCTGAGTTATAATTTATGTATATGCATGACACGATATGATAGAGGTTGAACTGGAGGTCAAAGCTTTTGTCAAAGCTGAATTTATTCTTACACATTTTGTCAATTCAATTATGTACAAAAAGAATGAATACTTCTGGTTATCATTGTTTATTGCATATGTCTTCATATGAGTATAACGATATGCAATCAGTAACGATAAATTATAGTATGCATAAGCATACTGTAGTTAGCATATTTAAGAACTTAAGATATTAAGAATATCTAGCAAATTATAGAATAAAATCATATTTCAAGCAACATCCTTTTTACAATGTGACGGAATATCTGAATACCAATGTAAAATTATGACATTTTCCATTAAGTGACTTTTATTAGTATGTTATATATTATTTAATTTATTATTTTGAATATTTAAAATTGTAATTGTGACATAATATTGTTAAAAATGTAATTACTATTGATGTGCTATTGTGTATGGAGATTTGTTACATTTGTGAATAAAACAATATGAAATAATATGAAACATATCGTTACTGTATTATTACCGTTTTATTTTTATCTTCATGAAATCGTATAGCAAATACAAAATATTTAAAAAGTGACGCCCGGCTATGCACGGATTTGAATTTCTCTGCTTGTTCTATATTTTAACACGTATATGTTATACATATAAACATTCCTCTTAAATCACTCTATCTATTAAAAAAAACCGCTTTAAAATCCTTTTAAAGATTTAAGCATATATAGGGTAGATAGGGATAGACAGCGACAGTGACTTTGTTTTATACATGATGCACATGTAGTCTAACAGAAAATGTATTCTTAAAAATTCGTATCTTCTTGAAAGTAAATAACAATGACGATAAAATACTATATATTATATAAATATAATATAATATGTTCACAATATTCGTAAAATTACCCTATACAGTAAATAAAACCTTTCTATTATGTAACGGATGAATTAAATACTTGAAGTTGTGATTAAAATTTAGAAGCTCATATAAAAATATACGTTCTTGTTACACTAAAACATTCTTGAGATAAAAATATATGCCATATCGAGTATCTTCTTAGGGAAAAAGCTATCGTTATATTAAAAATATCAAGTTTTTTTTCTCGGCCTTGGTTGTCCAGCGGTTTATTTACATCGCATTTCTTCCTATGGTTGCGTGTTCGACTCCTCCTACGGTACAAACATTTGTATTCATGAGCATGATTGATTGTATTTGTGATTATTTTTATGTATATTAATATATGTCAGTATTTCTATTAATTGTCCATAACACAGGCTCATTATGATCTTATTAATAATACGAGTATAAACGCGAAAGTTTATGAATATGGATGGCTGTTTGTTCCGTTTTCAAGCAAAAACTACTGACTAGATTTTAATGAAACTTTACAGTAATATAGTTTATAAATCAGGATAACATATAGGCTGTAAATTACACACGGATGAAACCGTTGGCATAGTTTATATATATATATATATATATATAGTGTATTATACACTTTATTTAATATTTAATTCCCATGTATTGTTTTAAATATAAAATGCCACATATATAACGAACGGTATTCCAATTGACGTCAGAAGCATGTAAAGGGCCTTAGGTCAGTTATTTTTGGCGTCAATATAACCCAAATATATTTTTGAATAATTTTATATTTATATCCCTGTCACTCGACCGGGGTATTTTTTCCCTTCTCTATACTAGTAATATGTAAAATGCATGGTTCAGTGGTTTAGACATTAAATCGTTGGTTTAAGTTTTTAAATTCTATATTATAAATTTAATTGTATATTATTTCGATTTTAGAATATTATTATTGAGGGGCTCGGTGGTCTATGTGGTTCAGCATACCGCCTTCCTTCCGATAGTCGGGGGTTCGATTCCTAACAAACACAAACGTTTGTATTAATGAGTATGATTGTTTGTATCGGTCTGGGTGTTTTCTATGTATAATATTTCTATGTATAAATTTATTTAAAAAAAAATCTATGTATTTGTAGCAGTTATCTAGTACCTATTACATAAGCTTTAGTTAGATTGACTTGGGTGATTTCTCATGAGATTATTTGTATTAATATTATTATTATTATTGAATGCGCTGCCCACAATGAACAAAATGACCTCTTAATCATTTAATACAATAACCACATTGATAATGATAGTAAATATTGAATCATCCAATTATTGGCATTGAATAATGAAACCTACCTTTTGTTTAATTCCTGTAAATCAAACAAACAAACACAAATCAAAGAGCACGTATTTGTAGAAGGTAAATATATCAAAAAGTAATTAACTAACGGGAACCAATGCTGGTATATACATATATATATAATCATAGTTTAAGTGAATACTATATAGTCACTTTTGGTTTATACTGCAGGTTTTTCAGAATTGACAAATATTCATAAAAATACAGTGCTTTATTTAATATATAAATAAAGTACTGTACTTTATCAATCAAAAACAAGAAAGACAGCTATCTCATTTCTTTAAACAAAAACGTTTATAATATTGTTAAATTCAAATAGAGAAAAATTGCATTCATTCTTTTGTTAGAATTTACTTAGTTTTCTGATTTTCTATATGTAGTTTTAATACCACCCTCATAGGGGTATTTCAGTGTTACCAGTGTAGTAATTAAAGTCAATAAATATAAAAAAAAATATTTTAATCCCTACAAAGTAATGCCAATTTAAAATCTTTTATTTTCATTACTAAAAAAAGTCGTTTTAATGAATTAAATAATTATTATAAGTCACTGACAAATATTTGGGAAACCATATAATTTATATGTTGAAATTATAATTATGTTGACGCTGGTGAATTCGGCTAAGTGCCACTTAGTCGTATTTGGAATTCATGTATGTAAATGAGTACATGCCGTACTCTTTCGTGGATTTTATTTTATATTTGTTAGTTACATAACATGAAGCAGGTTTCGGCAACTCACAGTTCTACAAAATTCTATTACAGGCGTCTCTATATTCTTGAGAGTAGTTTGTAGATACGCGTGCTATGTAAGATAATAATAATAATCTCAGGACAAATCACACAGCGCCATCCAGACACAAGTTAAACTAGCTAAAGTTAGTGTTATGTGTACTAGATAACTGATACTAATACATATATATTTTTTCGTAAACACATACATATTAAACATGTATACTGTACGAACAATCATATTAATGAATATAAATGTTTGTGCCGTGAGAACATTCGAACTCGCGACTGTTGGAAGTAAGGCGGTCTGCTACACTGCTAGACCACCGGGGCCGTCAAATGTAGTAAAAATGTACATACCGCGGAAGCTTTTTTTTATCCAACTGGAATGATATGTACGATGATGGCCCATCTAGTGGTAATACCACCAGATATAACCACTTTATTATATGACATCCTTAGTACTCCTCATGCGTTGTCTTTCCGGAGTATTAAGGTATTATGCCCCCGTACAGTTCCATCAGTTTTATCACCTACTATTTTACATGTTCTTACATTGTAAAACACTGAATCACTGGCAAGAAATGCCAGGATTAACACATTCCAAAGCCCTAATATCAGGCTACTCGAACAAATACTCCAATAGACTACTGCTATTGAGTAAAAACAACATATGCATATGATGACTAGGGCCCTCACAGGTCACTGCAAATTAAACAAGCATTTGGCAAAATTAGGCCTATGCACGACAAAAATCTCCAGATTCTGCCAAACTGAAGAGGAAACGCCGCTACACATCCTATGTGGTTGTAGCCCACTCATGCATAAACGAAATATCTCCTTTGGAAAGTTTACACTCTTTCCCAAGGAGATAAAAACCATCGCTCCTAAAAATATCCTTCAATTATGTCCCTGACGGGTCTAGGTAGCGAACTTTGAAAAAGGGCGAGCACAATAGATCTATGTAGGTCGCTATGCTACAGGTGCTACAAACATCTGGCAATTGCCCAAACAACCCAATAAAAAAAAATACTTTGTAAAATGCATAGACCCCGTTCTGGACATCCATCGCCAAAGTTTGCATACCTGATGAAAAAAAGCAATTCACAAAATTGTGAAGTATGTGGTACAATAGAGGACGTATGTCATTTGCTGATGGAGTGTGTCAGGTACGAGATTCTATGACATAAAATAACGTCAGACCATAGGATAAATATATTGGATGTTGGTGCCATACAAACTGTTTCAGTCGATCCTTCAGGCAGTGCGGTTAAAACAATTTGTTCACTGGTGAGGTAATGGAGTAATTAGTTTTAGGGTACAATGGAACTGATAAGTAATTATAAATTGTACAAAAATCCCTAAATTTTGTCATTATTAATTCGTAATACTTTAACAGTAAACTCAAATCTCTCTATTTTCTCTATTTAATTGAATTAGTGCTAATTGGTAGTGTATATTCACACACTTCAAAATAAAAATGTAAAGTAACAACAAAATTATGTAAAAGAACAACATGCAAGATTTTTATTCATTCTTCCTGATGAGAAAGTTTTATGAATCCGCGGTAGATTGAAAAAAAAATGTGATGACTATTCAAAAGTGCTTCAATGTAAGTTTATTCGAATAAATTATTTTCTATTCCATTCTCTTTCTTAAATATCGTTCATACCGTTTCGTCCTTGACTCTTGTATTAGTATATTCCAAGATGGTTTCTACTGTAATACTCGTGTACAAGGACAGATGTTACACACTGCGCAAAAAAAGCAACGAATATACGTATATACGTATAGTGATGTAAAATTAATAACTCCAACTAAATCAATTCACTAACACTTATTCTGTACTATAGTTGTACTATATTGTATCAATACCATTAATACTCGTAGCCTGTGATTTAAATGAAACATAAACGTATTTCACTCCTGCTAGTATTTATCGACAACGGTAACGATAAAATAGCGTAATGTGCACTGTATGCTTTGATATACGTACCATCACTACCAATACAATCACTTTCAACATTATAAGGGTCCGTTACCTTGGGAGATACAAATGGAATATTCCGACATGCTATATTTTGACGACTAGTAATCCCTACGGTTTGGATTTTCCACGATAATATCCAATAATTGGAGTGGTCCAGCAATATTGGTATGGTTACGTCATGTTAATTTGTGTATACACAGAAGAATATAACATACATATTCAATAGTGTGTAAAATAGTAATATATAATTGTAAAATACTGGTACAATACCTACTTATTGTACCATTTGAAAGTTATAACGAGTAAGTTATAGTAATCATTTAAATATAAGTTCCGATATAGAATAATGCGTAAAATATAACGTTTCCTGGACATTCATAGCTTTATGCTTTGAAAAATATACTAGAATAATCAAATAGATAACTATAATAATAATAAAACAATAACTAGAATAAGTCAAAACAGTATTCTAATTATTTGATTAAACTTATGTGGTTTACATGTGTTTATTTATATGTTAAAACTCATCGAAAGCTGTAGTACTTATTAGACTTCGATATAAGACCCGTATGTGAATAGGCATAAAATATACTATTGCTTGAATTTTAAAAGTACAGAACGATGAATTTCAGTCTACAATCCTTCTTAGGACCAGTAAGTAATTGATACTTATGAGTTTTCTATTCACTTAATTAATCTAATATTCTTTATAAAATATTTGTCAATTAATTAGAATCTTTTCATCTATTTGTAGGCGATTACAACTATTCTAGAAATGTTCGTAAATTTCTATTATTAATTGTCATAAATTCATCAAATGACGTTATAACCAGCAAGCATACTCTATTGTTAACTTGCTCTATTGTTCTTTGCCTCGGATTATTATGTTTGTGAAAAATATTTTCTCTATTCCTCCTAAAATATGCTCGGAGTTGGTTCCTTTCCTTTGCATTGGCGTTGATCCAATTTCTTTACGGCTAGACTCTGCGAACCCAACTGCATTAAAGTAATTAGTGTTAATTACAGATTCAGATAGTGGACTTAAAGTCCACTACTAAATTTATTAGTTTCACCAAACCATAGTTAGTCCTAAAGAAACTTCCTTAAGACTAACTTACAAAATACTAATCTAGTTAAATCAATGTTAATTATTGTATGAAGTAAATCGTAACTAATATTATTATGTATACAATTCTAAAATAAATACAAGGTAATATTCAAATACAGTACTACTAAAGTCGTTGCCTAGTAATTTGTTATATGAGAGTTCATCAAATAAGGTATCACTCTGCTGAAATTCGGAAATACTGCCGCCGTTGGACAGCTGCAAAATTTTATGCAATATTCGAGTTGGGAAATATTTGCACTATTGCCGCAGCTCCGACCTACTTCACCCATGCGGGTCCTATCTAAATTTTACATACAGCCTCGAAAAATTTCGCCTCTGACGCCGCGCCGCGGCGGCGCATTGCGGCACCCGCCCGCAAATATTGTGACAGAAGCGCTCCAGTATTCGAAATTGGGCATTATATTTAAAACTTTTCATGCATAAGGGGGCGAACTTCAACAATTCGCAGAAAGTTATCCACGCGGAATTCTCGTTCTTGAGTGCAAACAGCGAAGGTGGCTGAGTTTTTTCCACAGTTTTACCGCGCGGGACTGTTGTTTAGTTATGCAACGAGGCTTGTGATTAAGCCGTGGTTTACGGTGTGTTTTTGTGACACGATATATTTTATTAACTTGTACTTGTAAAAATTATAATATTATATATTAGTGCTGTCCTGAATCTCATGTTGTGTGAACATAAGTATAACAATAATGAAATCTACAATATTGATAAACTATAATAATTAATGAAAAAATTGGTTTTCTTTATGTATTATTTACTTTATTATTTACTTTATTACGACATTTTTCTCAAGTTTCTATAGTCTACATCTTAAAACATAATTAGACAACTACAAATTGATAGATGTTTTCGCCTCATCACGAATTTATAATACTTTACATTCTTTTTAATCGCGAGACAATTCACACAGTTCCATATCGTCCCAAGATAACCAGAGTTTATGTGACGGGCCAATTGTTATAAATAAATTTTTATTTTTAATAGATACATAATATAGAAAATATCCGAATTGATACAAACAATCATACTACATCATCATCATACATGAATACAAATGTTTGTAACGTTCAAGGAATCGAACCGGCGATCATCAAAACTATGGCGGTTGAGCGCTAGACCACCGAGGCCGTATATGAGTGTGAGATACCCGTCTCACCTGTATATTTACTACTAGAATTTCTAGAAACGTATATCGTTCAAGCCCCGTTGTTTAAGTTTTGAAATGTGAAACGTATGTGAACGTAAAAGACGAGAACTTTTATGTTCCTATATTATTATGTTTCACAGTGGGCCGACTATAATTTATGCGTTTAAATAAATACATTCAGTATTTAAATAGGGAAAGTATATGTATACTCTAGACTTATATTTAAATAACGAATATATTTTTACACTTTTATGTTCATTTATTATAAGTAGTCATACGAGTAGTATGTAATGCTCTACGTAGTAGTATATAAGTGGTATTTGGCTTCACCTGAGGCAATGTTGGTTTTCATTGTAAATGAATTTGTCGATATATTTTTTCAGGAATAGAAATTCGATTTATATATAACTTAACGACCCCTTCCGGTTTCACACGTGAATCCGTTGCGTAATTTAAAATATATAAACGAACATCAAACAACGACTTTCTTTTATACTATGTAAAGATTAGACAAACACAAATGTAATATTTTGTCGACGTTATCAGTAAGATACAGCGACAATGATGTGTTTTTTTCTTATTTCAATCTACTTACCAACAATTAATTGATGAAAATATAAAAAAAAATATTACGTATTAACTATTAAATAACTTTGAAATATATAACCAGCCTGAAATTCTGATGTATAAGCTATATTACTGTAAAGTTTCATCAAAATCCACTCAGTAGATTTTTTTCATAAAAGAGTCTACTGAGTGGATTTTGATGAAAATTTTGATGAATCCATCCATACTCACAAACCCTCGCGTTTATAATATTAATAAGATACCATTACGTCCTTTCGAAGTAAACATATAGATACGGACATCAACTGGGCTCTAAACCATTAAGTGATTATATGTATATGTGCAATATCTGACCCTTTTATGAGATTTTATGCACTTTATTATCAGCTTTATATTGTATTACCTGTGCCCGCGATTTCATCCGCATGAAATGTATGACCCACGTATTATTTTGATGTATAAGCTGTTACTGTGAAGTTTCATCAAAATTGATCCAGTAGTTTTTTCGTGAAACATTAACAAACAATCTATAGAAACATATATATCATCCATCTGTAGAAACCTTCGCGTTATAATATATACAATATTAATAAGATTGTTTCATTTATTGATTCAGGAATAAAATAATATCTTATATGTATTTATGTCAATGTTTATTTATGTATATGTCTGTTAATAATTAAATTTATCTACGTAATGTATAAAATATATTAGTAAGCCGTATTTGAAATTTACCGTAGTACTTGATAATTAAAATATTAATTGAAATACCTCTATCTGTAAAATTCACGCAACACAAATTTGACATAATCGTTTGCAGTTTAATAAAGAGCTCTAATTAATTTAGGCTTATAAAGTGACTGAATTTCGCCTAAATTAATATTAAGAAATCAGTATTACAACATTCATAAATGCTTATTTGATGATTTTAATATGCTTTAGAACTGAATACATAGTGTACAGTGTGTATTTAGTGTGTTAGTAATGTACACTGTGTAGAACATGCAAGTTTAGAAATAGTAATGATGTATTTTTTTAATGACCCAATATTTTGTTTAGTCGACATCTTGTTCACCGTTTTTTAAATAGATGACCAAACGCCTGAGATATTGTGAATTAGGCCGGAGAACCCATGGATTGCTTTCCACACAAACAAGTATATTCGACAGTAATTATAAATTATAACTATAGTATCCAGAGATGAACTTCTTAGCAATCCATGGATTTATCGTGCGGGTACTGGGTCTATAGTGTTGCAGATAGGAAATCTCCAAGCAGTACGGGACTTGTGTCCAGGTGTAGGTATAAGAGGCCCATTTGTCAACGTATGTCTGTGTCGTTGTAGATTATTATAGATATTTTACCATGTTGTTGGAAAGTAGGTCATAATCGAGAATAGCCGATGGTGACCGAAAGGGTGGATGGCAAGCATTCTTGAGGGCGTAGCCCACAAGATGGTCAAAGCAAATCTGTTCACGTAGATCACAACGTTCCATGACGCTACCATTATTAAAAAACCGATTCAAAAGGGTTTTATGGAAGTAAGTGATTTTAGGGGATACAGCGAGAAAAGGAAGTTACAATGATGGCTTCGGTGGTCTAGCGATTTAGTACAGCGCTTCACTTCCTATGATCGTGGGTTCGATTTCACATACGGTATGACTATTTGTATTCATGAGTATCTGTTTATATCGGTCTGGGTATTTTGTGTGTACATTATGTATATATTTACGAAAAGTATCTATGTCTTTATATCACTAGTCTAGTATTAATAACACAAGTTTTGCTTAGCTTGGGCTAATCCCAAATTTGGAATAATTCACATCACTTAAGGTGAGGCTATGTGAACTATTGTTTAGGGAAATGGAACAAATAACTTTAATAGTATATTCAGAGAACATAAATGCAGAATATAGGCAACTGGTGAACTTGTAACTACTACGAATACGTCTAGGTGACAAATGGTCGATTGCTGAATGAGCAATTTGCTTACGATTGTCGACTGGTCATCGGCTTTCAAATATAATGCATACACATGAGTTGAGTGGTAATACGACGTGATATGGGCAGTTGGGCTATTACAGCGAAATGGGTTCGTACATACACAATTTATTGTTATTGCCGCGATGAATATGAAAGTAAGTTTGTTACCTCTTGGTACTTTAACAGTGCGACCAATTTGGATTTGAAGTGCGAACAATTTTAAACAAGTTTCGGTGCGGTATTACCCGCGTTAAATTTCAATAAAACATATAGCCTATATTTTATTCTGATGCATAAATTATATTAAAAGTTTAATCAAAATCCGTTTAGAAGTTTTTGCGTGAAAGAGTAACAAACATCCGTGCTTACAAACTTTCGTGTTTATAATATTATTAAGATATATATATGGCGTGGAATAGGGCTACTTTTTATATCCAATAATCATCGATACCATGGCCATACGAATGCAGTCTGAGGAAAACCTTATTGAAATATAAATAAATAATAAGGGAGATATATGAAAAATATATATAAAATAGCTGTTACTGGCAGTTACGTCCTCGTGGAATATCTTTTTAATTGTTCAAATGTATAAAAATTCTAAATTAAATGTAGCCTAAGATCTTCTTACTTCTTATATCAATAACTATCTGCGAAATAATGTAGTGATATTTCCGTCAAACTTTATCGACCTGTTTTAGCGATGAGCAAATACAAATAGACTGATAAAAAATAAAAGAAATAATAACTACAGTATACTTTCATTTTATGTAATTATCATTTAATTTCCAATACGTTTAGTGTATTGTTGTTAATTTGAAATTACAAACAGACACTTCGATTTTATTTATATATGTAGAAAGGATGTATATATAATAAAAACATATTAAATACGACAGAGTTAAAACCTGGATAAACAGAAAATACCATGAACGCGTAGAAGTGTTCAAAAGAGCCTTTTTAACACTTTCTTTAATCTTTGCCTGCGTCAGCTATTGAGCCCTTACATGTAAGTCGTGCACTTTACGATGTACTTCATAAAAGGGGACGAATAATTAAGGTTCAATTTGGAAGAAGCAAGAAAATATACTCCCACATCTGCACAATTAGTAAGATTAATATTTTGTCTAATATGCTAAGATAAACTAGTAACTGGAACCTACATATAAAACAACATTAATTATCTTTATGTTCCCTGTATATGTCTAATGTTATGTTCGTGTACTAATGATCTTGTATACGGACCTATTCGTTTATATTTCCCTGTATTTAGGGCTCTAATAGGCTTGCCTTTAAGCTAAGTAATGTTGGTTTTGTTTTCCGCAAGCAAAATAATTAAAGAACATCTAGTTACTGAATATTTCATTTTTTATACATGAGGATATTTGTATAAAAAATAAAGAAAGATTAATAAAGAATGACTAATATATTCTTGTTCATTTAATAATAAATAATGCATATATATTGACGAGTTGCTACGTAAAATTATAATTTTAGTATCAAAGAGACAAAAAATTTTGCTAATTGCGGATTATTTATTATCACATAAGAGTCGTTTAAAAATAATAGATGGCGTGGGATTGTTAATAAACTAATGAAATTATTAACAACACGCTATTCATTTAATTGAAATCTACTTTTTCATATAAAGAGCTGAATTTAATTTACATAGTATATATTTATTTGATCTATATAGGTAAAAAATATATAAGAGTAACTTATAAAAGTTTATCAATGAATTTATAGTAGGTTGTATAATATGAAATGTGCTTTCATTTTTAATGTATAAATTTGATATATTACTTCACCGTTAATATGTTCTTCGTGTATTGTACTCGTATATAACGAAACGAAGTACACGTCGCAGCGCAAGCAATCCAGTCCTTTCCCGCAAACCACGGGCCTTTGCTGAGGCTATTGAAAAGGACAAAGAAACACCAGAACTCCTGAATCAGTACTTACATGTTTAATGTTGGTATGCCCATGCAAATATTGGGTCCGACCTTTTAGTAGCCTCGAATATTTGAGTTGCAGACGAACCCCAATTGTAACTTCCTCAGTTCGTAACTTAACTAAACATGCTAACTTCGGAAGCAATTAAAATGGAACTTGGGATGTATACCTTCGAAGTTTTAATCTGAAAAGTTACGGCAGGATGAAAATATAAAATTATGGACTGTTCTACTGCTAGTGAAAGCTGGGATAAGCAACTTCCTATTTGCTAATTTAGACCGTCTGTAAACTGTAACGTTTCTTTCATTATGTTTCTTTGCTATTTCTTTATCTTCTTTTCATGTAAACTTATTGCATTTTCTCATTGTTCACTGAAAATAAATATTTGTTGTTATTTTATGACTTTTACGTAAAATTTTAATGCGTACTGATTTTTATTGCATTTCTTGTAGGTCTTATTCTTCCACTTTCGTGAGAATTAATATAAATCTTTCCTTAATAAATCGACCCTTATAGTATGATAAAACCTTCGTTAAGAATATCAATTTGTTAGTATTTTGATTTTCAACATTTAATGTGCCCGTAGTTGCTTTTATATCATTGTTCATATTATTCATAATTTTGTTTAATTACATCTCAAGTATTTATTCAGTAGGTTATAAATTACTTGCTAGAAACTCTTTTTAAAATTCTTCAAAGGTAATATAAACTTTCTTTTCGGTTTATCGATATTTCATTTAAAATTAAATTAAAGCTCATAATTTTGTTAGTCATGCAACAATTTCTGCTCACTTGAGATGAAATTGTTACTTACAAGATACGATGAGATGGTGTCTTAAAAGTGTTTACATATAAGTCACCATCTCGTCGTATCTTGTAACTAAAGAGTAGATGGGTCTATAAATTGAAACATTTTTCTGGGAGGCCGTGGCGTAAGAATAAAAGGTGATTGGCGGATTATGGAGGCTTTGTTTCAGGAGACACCTAAAAAAAATTCTAATGACACTAAAAAAAGTTTATCCTTCACCTCAGATTTATTGAATTAAGCTATTTAAAACGACAATTTATGTTAACTAAATATAAAATATATTTTAATCACGTCGAGTTGCGTCCACAAATTTTGACAGATCCTCGTTGTAAAATTTGAAGTTGAAAAGGAGGGCTTGTTTGCATAATTTGTTCTAGAGTTATACGCTTCTTGAATTTTCAGCGGAGCAATGAACACTCAAGTAATTTTATTACCAAGTTAAGGGCCTATGGTAGATACGCGACATGTTACAATTTAAGGCTAAAAATACTCTCAATTTTAATTTACAACTATTATTTGTAATAATAAATATAAGTTCTAAAATTCTAAATATAATAATCTACAGCTGAGCTATATACAATTTTTCCGGTATGTATATAGGTAAGCTCATAGCTGACACATAGTCATGTAATATGTCTTCAAATTCCAATTTACATAGGCATCTCTATTCATGACAGGGATATACCCAGAGAGGCATTGTCAGTTATTGTGTTACAATTTACCTATAGAAATCAATATTACGTCTTACCTTTCAAATTATTATACACGTCTCGATTGATTATATTATTATCTCAGGACAAATCCAACAGTGGCATCTAGTCACAAGTTAAGCAGTTATGGTTACTAGATAATAACTACTATAGTACATAGGTACTTTTTTAAAGATATACATAATGCACATAAATATCACCCAAGATTGATATAAACAATCATACCCAAGGATACAAATATTTGTACAGTGCGGGAAATCAAACTCATAACCATAAGAGATAAGGCGGTGAATTAAACAGCTATATTACTGACGCCGTCATCTATATCAAATAGATAAAGTACTCTATGCCAGGTTGACCCTCATGCGGTTCCTTCTGGCAACAATTATGACAAATTCTTGGTGAATTTGTCATGTTGGGTACTGATTTGTTATCATCATCTTATCCCCACGGGTGCCCCGCCACCGTAAACCATTACCGCAGTCGAGTGCCTATTATAGTCCATTATAAAATATCACTAAAATGTTCTACATTCTTCTTTTGCCTGGCCTGTCCCATTTATTTGGGGTCGGCCCTTCCGGTCAATTTTCGCCAGTACGGCCAAGAGTGACCAGTCTATCCTGGGTCGTGTGGGGTATTACGGCGCTTTTTAAATCCCTCTCAAAAAGGGACATCCATGTGAGACGAGGTCTACCGCGTCTTCTAGGGTGTTTTTGTCATGTGATCTAATGGTCGCTGCATGGCATGATCGTACCATCTAAAATGACCTACATTAGTGAGTAATAAATTAATTTGCATTTGACTTTCCAGAATATGTTATTGTGGTGAAATGACGAAATTCCAAATTCTACAAAGGTAATTGAAAATTCAATATTCGAATTGAATATTGTTCATACAATTTAGTTCATTACTGGTTGTATTGTATGATATCAGTGTACTATTATTTCAGTATAACTTCGAACCAACGCTAATAGAGCTAACGCTATTCTCCAAATAAACAGCTACTGTAATGTTTATTTAGGGACTACAATTATCTCTATAGCTTTGTCTGAGTCAGTCAGCATGTGTTCCTTTGCATTTGTATAAATGAATAGGTTTATGTACATTACGTCTATGCATAGTAACTACAGATCTAATTAGTTGAACTATACATCTGTACGTTAAATTTTAAGAATGACACCTTCAAACTTCATGGTCTCGATTTTTGCTACAATAATTTATACCAAATATACACAAAATAAAATAGTAAAATATTCTCAATATGTAATCAATTTTACAAATTCTTGATTAACTCAGATTTTCGCCATTCAGGTATAAACCAATTTTAAAATTAATTTTGGTTTTTTAACATTGGTTTCTTAGTAGTTGGAATTCCATTACATAATAATATAGGTACTTTTATTTCTCTGGTAACATTATAGAAAAACTGATAGACCCCGAGCCAGAGCCAATTCAGTTAATCATGACATTTGGAATAAAAACTTCTAAAAATAGTTAAGATATTAAGTTATTCCTGCTTATAATGACCTACATTTGGTACAACGCTATATTAAGCAGTAGACACCTGAACTGTTATAATAAATTTTGTAAATAAGAATTGATATGAAAGTGTATAAGGTATATTATAAAATACTATTTCGTGTTGCGAAGTCCTTTTCCTGAACCCACCCTCGAATCGCAGCTGACGTTCGCTAGACTTCATAATACAACTACCTTAACCATTATGGAAGTTCTCAACGGGGAGGATATTGGTAACATTTACTTGTTGCTGGTTCGCGGGTTATATATTATAGCAACTTAATCTATACATATACTTTATCTGTAACATACAGTAAAAAATAGACATGATGATGATGATGTAATCCCGGCGGATTTCGGCCACAGCGAATTCCGTTTTTGCCGTTGATGTGTTCGCATATGGCTTATGTAGCCAATTTTGTTTATAAAAATCCTCGCACATTGCGGGCATGAGAGCACACCGTTCACATAATTATAGCTGATAGCCGCAGGTGGCCGGGCTTTCAGCTCGTCGTGTCTGGCATACAGCTCAAGGAGCCACCGATTTTCAAAGGCTTTGATGCTAGATTTAACAAGCGCTCTCCACTCCGGCTGCTGCTCCCACAGCGAAGGATTGCTGTTACACTGCTTCATGTGTCGCTTCAGCACATCTTTTTACCTGAGGAGTTGTCCGCCATGCTTCCGCTTGCCTTCCTCAAGTTCTGAGTAAAAGATGTGCTTAGCTGTTCTATCCTTCGTCATACGCGTCACATGCCCACACCACCGAAGCTGACGCCGCATAAGATACGACTCAATCTCTACATTGGACCTTTGCAGCACTTCAGTATTTCGTACGCGGTCAGACCAACGGAATATTTTCCGTAAGTACTTGAGGTGGAATCGGTCTAGCATACGGATGTGACGGCGATACACTGTCTACGTTTCGGCAGAGTATAAGATGTTGGGCATCACGACTGCTATATAGACAGCGATCTTAGTTGCCAACTTAAAGTCATGCGACTTTAAACATACAAATATATTAACTAACACATATTATTATATAGTTACAATAAGGCAACCATGTAGTTACAAATATTCTTAGCGAAATATGTTAAATGTATATTTATGTGGGAGTTTAGGCCCATAGTTCTGTGATAATGATAGTAATGATAAGAGGTTTTCGTTAAATAAAACTGCCTTGGCTGAATGCTACTCGAACACTGATTTTATTGCTAAAGAAATTTAATGAGATGAAATGCAATATGAGGTGTAATTGTATATGTCGGCAATTGTGTACTGCACAGTAAGCAGGCATGTGCGGTTGTCCGTACAATAAATAAAACTAGAGTGTCTGTTTGTCATATTGAAATAAACGGTTTTTACTACATGCATATGAATATAAATACGGTACATATACCAAAATATTTTTTTTACAATTTATGTCTATCTGTCTGTCTGTTCGTTCCGGCTAATGTCTGAAATGGCTGTACCTGGCTGACTTTTGAGGGTAGCAGATGTAATAAGGAGTAACATAGGCTACTTTTATTTTAGAAAAATAAAGTTGAATTCCACTCAGACGAAGACGCGGGTACAGCTAGTACCTGCATTATTGTAACTTAACAATAAACAATGTCTCTACCTGGGATAATCAACCAAATATCTCTATCATAATTTTCAATGACTTTACGGCATTACTAAATCGCTAGTACAAATCGCTGGGAATGTATCATGCCAAAACGAAATTCCCCGTATTGTGGTCGGCAGCAAAACTAACCTACATTGCAGTACAATGCACAGATTGTACCTGTATCGATCCAGTAGTACATTGTAACAGACAAATGTGTTGTCATGTAATTATGTTTGCTCTATCAATTGTGTTACAGAGTAGAGGCGGGAAACATATTTCAGAAACACCTCTATTCATATAACTTCAACCCTCTACAAAGTATACACAAAATCACATACACATATATTTATACACACACACTCACAAGTATACACACGTTTTATGATAGTGCTATATGTTTAGTATTTGACGATATTGACTATACATATAACTCTGGACTACATCAGCGCTCTCTGATTTTAAATTATTTAAACAATCAGAGATTTTGAATTGTTGATGCAATGCAATTTTTTATAACAAAAATACAGACGAAATCGCGAGTAATAGTTTTTAGGAGCATGGATTGTAGGTTACTGGCTAAATATAATAAAACATCTTTTCTGGAATAAACGCGTTATATTATAATAGAATAATATGTTTATATTATTCTATTATATTACACTGAGCAACATATAGTATGCATATCGTGGATAGAATCCGGCGCCACTCGGTCATATGTTCGATATTTAAAATAGAGGTTAGTGCTTGTTCTAAAGTCTACCAAGGTTGGGTCGCATAAAGTTTCTTGGCTATTTTTCACTGTTTTAAATTTGCATTTAGAATGTGGCAGTAAAATAAAAAAGTTAATATTACAGGATAGATAGACTTAGTCCTTGAAAATATAAACCTATAAATGGTAGCGCGCATTTCACAATAGATCATTAGACCACATCATCACTTAACATCAGGTGAGATTGCGGTTAAACGCGCTCAAATTTTAATAAATAAAAAAAAACAATATATATGTATTTTATGGTAACGGTAGTATTTGAGCTTTACTTAGCATTTATTTATAATATTTTTAAAAATCCATATTACATTTATTATTTATCAATTTTTATTTTTATTTTATTTATTAAGCAGTTATGAAAAAATGTAGCAGCCAAATATTATTTGGAGTAACCAATGATTATTAATGGCATGGACTCGGCACGATGTATTACTTGCAACATAGTAGTCTTGAGAGTATCATAAATGTTGGTTTAATATGAAAACTATCTACTCCGCTGAGCGCGCTTACTAACCGTAAAACCTTTAATAATCAAATTTTTATACAATCCAGTAGCACTATAAAAGTATACGAGGCAATAAAGAAGAATCTACCGTTACTCTATGAGAATACAAATACCAATGCTAAACAACTCTATATCGATACTATGCCGTCGTAAATTTAGAATACACGATGCAATTCTGAATTATTCCGCAGTAACTTTTGTTTGCGATTGTACAATGGCAGTTCATAGCTCATAGCGATAATGCAGTTTCCGAACCGAATTGATTATCAGCCCAAACTTGATGTTCTACTATTATGAGCGATATGTGTTCGCATTTGGTTGATTCAGGTGTTGTTCGGTGACAGTCAATATCAGTGAATATGCTACTGTATGACCTGCCGCTTTGATGAGGATTGGATTTCTGTTATTAATACTACCTGTATATAGAGAAACGATGATTTCACGACATGATGACGGAAGCATTAAGTAATTAAGATGTTCAAAGACTGGAACTAATTAAAACAACACACAGAACGTACATTGAGTATGGTAGGATAGATTGTATCCTATTTGATAGATAATAATATAATAGAATAATCTCAGGATAATTCACAATACACACTAGATCTAAGTTAAGCTAGCTAAAACTTGTATTATAGGTACTAGAAAACTGATACAATATTTTTTTTTTTTTGTAAATACATACATATTATACCTAGAAAACACCCAGACCGATACAAACAATCATATTCATGAATACAAATGACTGTGCCGTGCGAAGAATCGAACCCGTGACCATCGCTCGTAAAGCGGTGTGCTAGACCGCTAGACCACCGAGGTCGTCAAATGATCGTCGTCTCTATCTCGATCTTTTATTTCTATACATCTAATAAAATGACAAAAACAATCGGTATATCTCCTTACGTATCAAGATTTTACGTGGAAACGACTAGATATATTATTATTTAATAAAAATTTTATGGAGTATGTTGATAAATATGAGTCAACATGTAGGCTAAAACTGATTAAAATACCAGCCAAGTAGGAGAAATAATTTGTGATAATTTTCAATATTTCATTAATTTATAAAATGTTGTCGTACTACTTTATTTATTGTTGTTGATTCAGTATCATCAATTAATGGCGTCACTTGTCCCATATTACCAGTGTAGGATCATGTTCTATGTCCGTAACTTCATTCCTCTGAATATCTACAAGTAAAATTTTTAAGTCAAATTTTATCTACAAGTTAAATTAAGTAAAACCATAAAGTTTCATAAATGAATAGAAATTATTTGTGATAAAATGTTTATTTGTTATTATTAAATGTTTTTCGGTAATTTTCTTTTCATGTTTAGAAGTTTGTGATAAAAATATTATTAATCTTTCATACTAAAAACTTTGTGGTTTCATAAGAAGTTATTTGTGATCAAATAAACATTGAAATATTTTTTCTTCTCATGTTTAGAACTTTATGATAAAAATTTTATCAAATGGAGCACATTAGTACCATTATAATAAAATTGTTAGTACCGTTATTTATTTATTAGAAGTATCAATTTTAGCGATCATCAATAGTTTTCAAAATATAGCCATAGGTTAGGATCTTCAATTATCCATTCAATGGAAAAAGAAATCTGTAACTATATTTCTATGGCATGAATTAATGAAAATTGCAATTTTATTTTCAATTTCATCAGCTTTTAACTTTGTCTATCCACTTTTACTTTAAAAGTTTGCACAATCAACGACACAATGGCGACCATATTAAAACTTCATACTCACAGTGAATCCTGTTTGATTTAGTACTTTTTGAACTGGATCAATGAAATTCGTTACACATAATGAATTCTCATTGATGTTGGCTATACAGACATGAGGAAAAACAAACTTGTCCTACTCTTTTCCTGGTATTTCTTGAGAAATAAATCTTCAAATATACAATAAAAATAATACAAAAGTTGTTTATTTTTTTCAGATAACCTTGTAACTAAAAATTCGAATTCTTCGAATTCTGCTACATTGTACCTTATTTTATTTTTTAATATAATGCGTGGAACAGTTATTTGAAATAATTGTCAAATAACTGATGTCTTTAAAATAGGTTTTTCATTTCTACCGTTTACAAATATTCGGGAAAGTATAAGATAAGATTACATATTTATGTCTAGGTGTTTAGTACAGCTGTTAAGTTGTTAATCAAAGAGTAATTACATTAAAGAGTAGTTATATATGTTCATAAAATTTATAAAATATAAATGTATAAAATAAATAAATAAATATTTAATATTATAAAATAAACATTTATAATTACTGGAAAATTCTAATTAAAATGTTACGTTAAGTGGCATACTTTTATCAAGACAAGATATTTATATTGTTAAGTTAATATTGATGCCAAGGTTTTTAAAAGAAAAATCTTGCCTACAATTTATATTACTTGTAAGTACTGTAGGATGTACTCTTCGTTGATCGAGTTGGTAATAAAATGTAAAAGAATCCTGATGACAATTATTTATTTAATTAAATAATATTTTTTTTGTCTTTTCAACAGTTACGACACGAGGGTAGAAGGACCAACAGCGCATTGGACAGATGATGCGTTTGCCAAGCGGACGCTATGGCAAAGCTCGCCGAACTCGGCGCTGCGGGTGCGGGACGTGCAATCTCGCGATCGCGCCACATACAGATGTCGTGTAGACTTCCAAGTGTCCCCCACTAGGAATTACCTCGTCGCGCTCGATGTAATAGGTAATCAGCAATTTTAATAATTTACCATTCATTTCAGTTTTTAAACGTTATAAATATGTTCTCTGAACATGTATAACAATACGATGATTATGAACTTGTATTATTTTGTAACGTTATTCTATTATTCAAAATAGTCCTGACTAGATTCCTTCTAAGGCCTTTATTTCGAATCAGTATTTCGAGTTAAGCGGAGAAATAAAAAAGTATTAATTATGAAATGTATAATAATAACGATTTGTCTATTCAATTATATATCATATTACATAAATCAATGAAGTAAATCCTTGTGAAATGTCGATATTGGACCTAATTTTGATCCTTTTGTAGATCTTTTCGTCAATCTAAAAATTTCAAACATAATTAAGATGTGTTGTGAATAAACACATAAATAGTGGATTATGATGATAGGTCACAGGCTACGAAAATTTCTATCCGGCTGTCAGAAAAGAATAATAAGAGTAATTTTGTATATTTATGTGTTAATGTAGTTACGACAGTAGGTAAAGTTCCCGGGGGATCCTAGGCCAGTAGATGATCCTAAATAAAATTATTTTTCTGTCTTGTTCGGTCGGCTGAAGCATCCGTTCTCGGCGGTGAATGCGAACGAAATAAAAGAAAAAAAAAAACAATAAAATTTTAATAAGATCAACAATTATCTATTATTTAACAGATCCAAGTAAAATTATTTTTTTATATAAGGTGATAATTCGCAAAATATACAGATAGCGAGCACTGGCGATCGATGGCCAATACGTATAAATTTTAATATTTTAAAAAATCATTCTATTTCCATAATTATTGTTAAATAAATAATTTTAAAATTTATTTATTTATATTTATTATATAAAAAATTTCTTGTTAATGCGAAGTATGCGGGGCGCGGTGGCGGATTTTTAAATATATTTATTTATAACCTCTCTACAAATTAGAATGCTATATGGAACATAACTATAACAAAAATAAATGCATAATTTTTAGCTACTAATAATGCACAGCCGTTCTTTCTGTTTCGTGTAATGCTTTTGTTTGACACCACCAGAGATTCTTAGTCATTATTCGCGGTGAAATCTATTTTCCGAAAGTGGCAGAATAAACAATACAAAGTATTAAAATTCGAGAAAATCATATTGTTGTACATAAACGTCATGTTTCCTATTTTTGTTTTACAGCGTGATCAACCGTTTTTTTTTCTTTATGTAATTTTTAATAAATATAATGTAGTGACTTATAATTTGTATTACTTTCTTTTAAGAGGTATTATATTGTCTATTAAACACAATTTATTTCATTAAGCTAGCATTCTTAGTTTCCAAGATATGTAGGTTTTTTAAGTGACCCGAATTCATTGCTCTCGAGTGTATATATATATTATTAAAATATGCTGAAAATAAAGTTTCTTTGAATAAAAATGTTTCCTCGTCTGTTATAAATAATACATTCAGTACTTATATCATATATTTAAATATTTATGTATACCATTTGACATATACCTAAACCAAAGTTTGATGTTTGCGCAATTATCTTTAACTATTTGAACTTTCTAATATTATGTTATCTGTGATTTGAACTAAGAGACTCAGTAACATGTAAGTGGTTTGATTTTTCCGTTTCCCATATACCCTATCTTTTCCTATAGACCAAATTATTTTTATTTTAATTGAGCCCATTACACTTAGTCGCTGTCAACACAGCTTTTTATATGTTAAAGAAAATTTAAAATTAGTTTTTGTTAATTCAATATTATATAAAAATACAATAATCGAATAAATAAAAAACACAAATAAAGATATTTGAATATAAGTATAACTGTACTTATTATCGATGTAGACTTTATATAATAATAATAACTCTTTATTGCACACAGTCAAACATAGAACAATAAAGTACAATAAAAAAATGTTATACAAAAGGCAGTCTTATCGCTTACAGATAACCTGGTATTGACAGATACTATTTACATAGAGAAGGCGCACACTATACAGTATATTTATATGAAGTTGTCTATGTGAGTACGTCTCACCTATTCTGCCATCAAGGTACTATAAAGGTTGTGATGAGGCCGATATGTGACAGTGAAATTAAGGTACAGCATGACGCCATATCCTTCAGGAAGATAGCGATTAAGTGATACCAAGGAAGTCGCAGTATTACTTGAAATTCGTAGTGCTGCTCTCGTATATATATAGGCAATGGTTATCATTTATCTTCAGGCCGGCAGCTTATTTGTCTTTCCATTTAAATGGAAAACTCTTTTAAACGTTTCCAACCATATTTTTACATTGCTGTACGTTACGAAACGTGTTAGTTATTTCGTTTATCTTCATCGTGACTATCATATGTTCTCCGACTGTAGATGCTAGTAAAGTAATTTTTAGCCCCTGCCTATATTACAAAAGTAATTTTATAAAAACGACTTTATGTACAATGCTTTAAAGTCGAAATCCTCAAATATTTTTGCCCGCGACATATAAATGGAGTTGAGCAGAATAATAGTCAAGTTTTATCAAGATCCATTAGTGTAGACGTACAGATATAGTGTGAATTCAAGGACAAAATACAATCGTATAGTATTGTAATGGTATTGTAACAAATATTTCGTGCGTATAATGTAATTCCATTTACTTGAATGATTATTTTCAATTGCCTTTTTTTAATGTGCTGTTCCAAACTATTTAAAACTGTTCTTTGCTGCTAGCTTTTGCAGCTTAAACGAACGATAGGGGACCAGTGCAGATAGTATATAAACTCGTGGAAGGACCTATGGTGCGGCTGAAGGCCAACTCGTACCTAAGGTATACAACATTTAATGGTGGATTATGATACGAGGACAATTTTGTGTTTAAAAAAGAAAAGCCCATAACAGGTATTTAAAAGTAAAATATTGCTATTAAATTTGCATTAAAATAAAACATCTAACTTTATAGTTCTTTTTGTTAAGCTACGAAAAAATTACCTGAAAATATATTTACTGTTTAAAGAATTAAAGCCCTTTTTTAAACATACACAATACAATATTTAATTTATCTTTTACTGATTTCTAGTATTCGCAGTACGGTTGCTATCTGTGTTGAAACTTTATGTCATTGGTAGTCGGATACAATCAAGAAATCATTACGAATCGATTTTGATATAAAATGTCCAAATCGAAGCCAAGTAATGGAAATAGTTGATATTAATAACAAATCTAGATATCATAAAAACTTTATGAAAACATATACATGAAGATCTGAAGTAGATGTCTTTTAACTTCATCTTCCCATACTAATAGACAAGACTACCTAACTCTAAATGTACGAGTATCATGATGAGACATTGACGAAATTGGCAAGGAAGTATTATATTCCATATGGTATGGTTCCATGTGATATATTTTAGTTAAGTAAATTGAAAAAGTAACCGTAATCCGGTAACAACTGATAAGTTAACATAATACATCTATTAAGAACGATTTTTGAAAGTAGAGATAACGTTTGCGTGATAGAATTCATTGGCACTAACTAATAAATAAAATATTGCAGTAAAAGTTTTACATACAATATTCTATTACTATGTAATTATGAAGTAAAAACAATATATTTGTGTACTAATATCGTACCTAAATTCAATAACACAATAGCAAAATTTAATAACATCAAAAAGGAAATTGTCCAGACTAATCTAACTCAAGTTATTACAACTATGAATAACAGAATAAAGTTCGCAATTTCTAGTATTATTCTTACCTTAAATCTTTGTTTATTTTGGATTCATCTAAATGTGAAAGCTGTTTCTCTTTCATTTATAATAGAAAAAAATCCAATCTCAAATGCCCTTTGTCTCCAACAGGTCTGTAATTAAGCAAAGAATGGCGCCAACACATTTCTAGAGATTATCTCAAAGTTTAAACGAGTACATATCGCAAAGATCTCGGCAACTTTAAATTCGCACCTAATCTCGCGCTGTATCTTCTCCCCTTTTTTGTGTTTTAATAAAATAACTCAACCCAAAACAGTGAGGCTAACAAAAGCTATGAAAAGTCGTACCATCGGGTAATCTCGATAAAAACCGGTACGGTCGTAAACTTGACCCTCCGTTATCCTCTCAGAATCAACACGAAAACTAAAGAAACTCGAGCCTTAGAATGATTTACGTTCAGTGACAGTAAAAATGTAGGTCACATTGGGAATTAAAATTTTATTATTATAGGCATCTTATGGTCGATGCGAGATAAGGCGATGTAAACTCGGACGGACGTATCTCTTCAATTTTTATTCTATATTTATCCTTTAATGTTGCTTCAGTGAATCTATAAAGCGCTCTTTATTTCGTCTAAAATGGATCTCCGTACCAAGTTTGGTCTTAATAAAAATAATAGGCTTTTTCATGAAAGAAGTGATTATGTTTAATTTAGATTCGCGCGTAGGGATTCAGTATAATGTCGATTTTTGCGCAAGTATTTCTTTAAAGTAATGCGTCATTAGAATATTCAAAATATACGGAACGAGTATTTTTCGTACGTTTGCATTTAAATATATTTCACGGATGTTTAATGACAAATTTTGATTGATGGCTGATCCCTTCAAAAAGTCAGTCGTATTAGTTATTTGAATAGATTTAAACTTCACCATATTTGATTGGAGATCGTAATCATCTCGGTAGTACTAAAACTAAATAACAAAATAATAAAATAAATACATTAAAAAAAACAGTAAACTTCTACTATTTCGTTATTTTGTAAAATTAAACGAGAATTGACGATTGTCTTTTGTTTTATACTACTAATTGATACATATTGCTAGTACAATTAAAATATATACAAATAAAATACAGAAACATAATAATCAAATAAATTCATCACTTTTCATCAAGTATTTATTCGGCTCGTATGAGTTCTGTGGCAAAAGAAAGAGAATAATAAAAATATCAAATAAGTAAATTATTCCAATTCTATATTTCTCATATATTTAGGAAATATTATTATAAAGTAAAAATCATATTTCAATGTCCTAATAATTAATCAGGCTTCAAAAAATATTATGGTCTATTAAATAACTAAAATATAATATAATACTAAATTAATAATAAGTAAGTAATTAATGAATAAACTAATATTGGTAAGTTGATTATTAAACATTTTCAAGTTTCTCGATGAATTTATTAGATGTATTATACTTTTATAAAACCGAAACAAATTAATTGAAAACTCCATGTAGCCATACTAAACCCAAACTTAGTAACAGATAATTGAAATATTTCAATTAATCCGACACCGCTTGATAAGAACTTGGACATTGATGAAAATGTAAATGCCTTAATCAAAATTTCGACATCGAGCCTGATAAGTTATGCGGGGCTAGATAAAATTCACGACAAGGTCACTCGAGTCAGGTGATCGCGATAATAGGCCTCACGCCCCGAGCAAAACTTCCGACTCTTTATCCCCGCAAAATCGACACGAAAACATTTTCAAAAGAAACTAACCATAACTTCCGTGGGCCTAATGGAAATTCACCCGAAGACTCCTTAAGCCCACTCCAAATGTGTACGACTACATGTTTTTCTTATAATGCTGCAATTGAGTTCGGGTTGTCGCTATTCTATTTTTTTCTTATTCATCTATATTACTTATAAAAATGTGTATAAGTTTGTCGTACTACTCGACTATATCTGCCAACCTGTATTATACATGACGTAATATTTGGAACTCTTATAAAAATTTACATGTTAATTATCGAGACACTTAATCTGTATGATTATGATATAAAGAACAGCTTTAATTCTTTAATTAAAATAATTTAAAGCAAAATAATATTATAATAAATTTTAATCAAGCGTAATAATTTCTTCATATTGGTACTTCTCCTATATTTCAATAACAATTAATTACATATATAAACATTCACAAAAAACAATCATTGTAATCCAACGCAGCACATCGAGACCGCGTATCCTAGATACCGGCAGCGTTGTCTCTTTGAATGGCTATACCCAATCTCTGGGCAAAGTAGCTACCGGTTCTCGGGTCACAAGTAACTTCGATGAGCCACGCTGATATTTTTTCTGTGTATTGAAATTAAGTTCTTTAAAAATAAATGTTGGTAATCTTTATTACAACAAACTACAACAAAATACTTTATATTTTAGAAACATACAATACCGTTTTGGTATTTTGGTTGAATTTAAAAATGTTCTTCTCTTGCTATTAGTCACTATTAGTATATCCTTAAATGACGTATAGGTTTTTTTATATTCTTAACTATTACTATGCGACTCTTGTTGAATTGTACTCGCAATTCTATATGTTATGTTCATTTGGTTATGAAATTCTCTCTATTACAGGTGATTAATTAATTTAGGTTCCGAATATATCTATCAATACTACCAAAACCGTTGATTTGGGATCGTAAATATGTATTAGACTAATAAACATTTTTTTCATTATAGGTGAGGATTAAGATCGCGTTTTGTGCTTACACAAAATACGTTTAATAACATTATCTACGAAAAATGAGGGTCGAAAATGCTTGTGTACATAATAATAATATTGAATCTTATTTAATGTTATTATCCTTCATGTTTTACGAGAATTATTTGGAACAGGCTTTTTTGATCTTTACTCTGTTTATATATGAAGGTTTAGTTGTAATAAAGAGAATGAAAGTGGATTGAATAAAGGCATGCAAGTTATTATTTAAAATCACTATTATTCTAAAACACTATTCGCCAAAAAGTTCATATATATATATAACTCAAAGGTGACTGACATAGTGATCTATCAATGCACAGCCCAAGCCACTGGACGGATCGGGCTGAAATTTGGCATGCAGATAGATGTTATGATGTAGGCATCCGCTAAGAAACGATTTTAATTAATTCTACCCTCAAGGGGATAAAATAAGGAATGTAAGTTTGTATGAAACTTTGTCAATTTTAAACCGATCCGGCTGAGACTTCAATTGCATAACGCTACTATGACGTAGGCATCCTCTAAAAAGAGATTTTGATAAATCCATTAAACACTGCTATATTTTTTCCATTAATTATTTTAATATAAAATAATCATACCTCTTTACTAAACACTAGAATAGAATAAAATAGAAAATAAATTAACTTTATCCAAATAACCTTAATACAAGCACTTTTGTAATCATTTTTTTTATTCTACCACTCATTCGGAACGTAGATTCATCGCAAGACGAATGAGTGGAAAGTGAAACGAAGCCTTTTCAATAAATATTATTTTAATAACAAGGACGAGGCATGCGACAAATATTTTAAACAGGTATTTGACTATTTCATTTGGTGTCTAATTTTCTTCATCCATTCTTACATAGTTTTGTTTGTATATTTTTTCTGGTATGCTCATGGTTTAGGTAATAAGAGTAACATTATCTATATTATTATATAACGTAACTCTGTACATGATTTATATTTTATATAGTGATGTACCAACCTTTATTCCGTAAGTTTTCATGTTCGAAGTTTACTATACATAATGTAAATAATGTGGATTTTTACTGCAATAGCCTTGAATGTATTTTTTGTTGATTTTAAAGGCATTTTATGCAGTATCATTAAAACGAGTTAGATATTAGGTTAGTATAATTATGTTGAATAAATAATAAATATCTATGAATAAATTTTTGTTAACTACACTTGCTTTACTATATTTGATATAATATGGACAATCAAGGTCTTATGGTAAAAACTGTATCAGGAGCAATTGTATAATGGATACATCACACTTAATTATAGTGCCTCGTCTTAATGGAGTGTGCTACTTTTTAAGAATTTTGCCTTTTATGGTTACAAAGCGAGAGCTAGATTCCCATTCGAGCAGTCCACGCCGCACTTATGCGGAATGCACGAAACAATGAACGGATGGCAGCTGTTCATTTCAGTAAGCGATAGCAACGTAGACGTGAATGAATATGAAAGCTCCGCATGATTGCCGAGATCCTCCTCTGAATACTCATATCACAAAACCTTTTGTTACGAGTCAACGAAAACATTTTCATTTCCTCGGCCACATTCAAGCTACGCTCGTAGTTTGTTTATCCGCAATTTGAGGATATTTGGGGCGCGTTCGATGTCTTTTGTGATTCTACGCGTACTGATTTCATTTTGATTGTGAATAAATTTTCGCCGAGAACAGAGGTAAACACTGATATTTACATAAACACGCCAAAACGAACGTATCTATTTGAATACGACGGCTTGGTAACTGTCGTTTGCTTGTAATATTTGCCTGTAATTTCCACCAAGTTTTTGACGAGCGACAGTACAATTTATGTTATTGTAATATATAAATTTGTTATAATTTTCAAGTTATGTCGTAAATATATCATATCCTTACAACTAAATGTTTTTCAGTTATAACCCATATTTCGACATCGTATTTTTAAGTTTGTAATGGCAGTCAATAATTATCTTTTTGAGTTTAATAATATTTTTAGAGAAACTGCCTCTCCACTATATAAGTTTTAAATTATCACATGTAAATGTACTAATTTATAAACTTATTATAGTGGAGTGGCAGTTTCCTATAAGATAAATTAAATTATGTATGCTAAAGAGGGTTGTGGTCGTAAACAGGCGATATTTTTATGTAATTCGATGCATACTATCTGACGGACCACCTGACAGTAAGTGGTAACCGTCGCCTATATACATGAATGGCTATAGATATTAAGTTATCATATGACGTCCGTGATACTACTCATGCATCGCCATTCCGAAGGACTAAAAAATGTCATGCCTCTTATCCTGTAACTTAAATGCTATATATCTTTCAACCCAAACACAACTTATTAAACATGCGTCGCACCGACAAGCAATCGGCTGAAATATGTGTAATTGAGGTACCAGCGCAGACTACTTTAAAAGTCTATATATTAAAATTTTGCAATTTAGAAATTCTATTTATCAATAAATAGTGATAGTAAGTATATCTTATAAGTAATTATATATGTATAATCTAAGTCTATAAAAAATAATGTTTATAGGACTATAAGAGTTCCCAACAATAACATAACAGACTGCGAAGTAAATTTAAAACATTGCGAATTGCACTGTACTGTATAACTGTACACGGATTGGACTGATTTAGAGTACAAACTATAACAATAAATCTGTCGTTTTTTTTCACACAGAGCTCCCGAGTAAGCCGGTGATCTTTGATGAATTCGGAAAGGAGATATCCGGGATTGCAGGTCCTTACAACGAAGGAGGCGATTTCAAACTTATTTGTTCTGTAAATGGAGGTAAGTCCATATTTTTGTTGCAAAGAATTTCCTTTCGGTAGATATGTACTAGCTAATTTAAAAATACAAAATGATTATGCACTTTTATATTATAATTAGTATCAGTGCCCTTAACGTACACATATGTATGATATTTGACGGCTTCAATGGTCTAGCGGTTTACCAGACCGCTTTATTTCCGAAGGTTCGATTCCTCGTACTATACAAAATTTGTAGTCATGAGTATGATAGTTTGTATCGGTTTAGATGTTTTATATGTATATTATGTATGTATTTATTTCTATGTCAAAGAGCTTTATTTGCAGTCTGTATTCATAATTGAAGGCATAGGTATTATAGGCCAGCTAAATATGGCAATAAATTACCATGTACGAGAACATAACCACAACCATCAGGAAGTGATTATATCACGATGATCTGGTACCACAGATGTCATAGTAGACATATTTAGTACTAGCTATAACACGCTATTCCGTCAGTGTGAAACGAAACTAACTTTTTTATGAATATAAAATAAATAACAATAAATCTGCGAGTGAAACTCTCGTTAAAATCGGCCCAACCATATCAGGAACAGACACACATATAATACTATAATAATACACAGTACTTACATCAAACAGACGTTTAATCTTATTTATTTTTATAGAAAACCTAATGGTAATAATATCCATATGTTAAGAGAAGATGTCATTCCACTTTATTCCATTTCAGTCATATATGTAAAATATTTTGTAGAAGAAATAATTCACCACATTACCCAATGTTTATTGTTTTTCTTTGTACTGAACGTAAAGGGGATTATCAACAATCAAATTTTGCATCGTTGTTCCGATTTTATATTTTATCAGATTAAGTACCTTTCTTTTCACAATTTTTATAATTTCATCTAAGAAACGAATGTTTTATTATATACAGTTAGTCGCCAGTTATGTTTATGAAACTTTACTACAAGTAAACTGAAATACCGTCGGCCTGTGTACCTAGTTTCACCTATTTCAGCTGCCAAGCAGCTTGCTTTGTAAGCTTTGTTTCGATTGTAAGGTGCAAATTAGTGAGTATTTCAATTTCATGAGTCATACACACAGTGTCTTATTATTATTAAACCCCTGGACAATTCATAACATCACTTAGTCCCAAGGTAAGCAGAGCTAGTGTTATGCGAAGTAGACAACTGATAAAATACTTAGATATTTTTATTGTAAATAATATACATAGAAAACATCGGTCTGGAAGACTCATGAATGACATGACAAATGTTTATACCATACGACGAATCAAACCCATGACCATCGGAAATCGCAACCATGTGAAGCGGTATGCTAAACCACTAGACCACCGAGGCCGTCAAGTGTAGCTAAAGTTTCTTAATTAAGAATGAGAAACGTGTACCCGTTTTATTATCTGGTAAAGCACCGGCATTTTAATGCAATATTTTAATCTAATCAGGTAATCCAACACCAAGAGTACAGTGGCATCAAGGAGACACGATACTGTCTACCTTAGGTGCTGGGGACCTCCAACCATCAGGGTTAACAAGATCCCTTACGTTGGTTGTTAGAAATGCTACCAGAGTTCATCAGTCATCAGTATACACTTGTACTGCTGATAACACTCTGTTGGCATCACCTCAAAAGGTCACAGTACGAGTTAATCTATACTGTAAGTATTATACTTATATTTGTTTTATACAGTAGTTGGAACAATATTTAAAAAAACCATCAGTCCATTTAATAGTATACATCATCATCATTATTATTTTAGCCTGGACGATCGCCACTGTATATAAGTATATGAATATGTTCAATTTAGATTCACCTTCAAAAAAAAGTTGAATATATATTCATTACAATCTCTAGACTAACTGAATTAAATATAGTACCAAAATTCAGTAAATAAATTTACCAAAAAAGAAAACATAAAATAAAAATACTTAATACACTGCCTATAAAAATAGCAAATGGCGGCACTTTCACAAAGTCACGAAAAAACGGAATGACATATTTGTTTGTTGTCGAATATTTATAGTGCTTTCAGAAATTTATTTTGTATCTAAACTTAAAAGATGTTTATATCACACAAAACAGACTTCTCTGTTCTGTGTATGTCAAGATACATGAAAAAATGTCTGTTTTGATAACCTTTACATAGTATAAACAAAGTCGCTACTGCTGTCAATAGATTTTATAACTACGCAACGGATCTTAGTATTTTTCAGCAATATATAGACTGATTCATGAGGATAGTTTATATTTATAAAACATGCATATATAAATATATATACAGAAAAGCCGGGAAATACAAAGATTTGTAACCCGTGTTTCAAAGCCAAATCAACCAAATTGGTTCAGTCGTTTTTGCCTTTGATCGACCCCCTCCAATTGAAAAGGAGATGGCCTGAGATAAGATTCGAATCTAAACTCAGACTAAAGTCGTATTCGTCAAGCAGGAGTTGGCCTTTCAGATGTTCCATAAGTCATTACACGGGTTTGGAGTGCAAACTACGCTTACTCTCGATTTTTTCAGTGAAGCCAGTTGTAGCCAACAGCATTAGGATATTTAAAAAAAAACAAAAAAACTTTTCTTGAGTTTTGCGTTCTTTATATTATATATGTATTATAATTTACCCTCAGTATACTTGGAAAAGAATATAGAATATGTATTAGATAACCTTGACTTTTATTGAAGTCTGTAGAAAATGTTAAAGATTACGCCTAAGTCTTTGATGTGGAAACTTTAGAACAACATACTTCCTGTTATTTTAATAAAATATTATACTGAAGCCTCTGTATGAAACGTGAATATTATCTCTTATGACAATAACCTCTCATGGGTTCGGCTTTTATCCTCCATTGGATTTACATATAAAATAATGAAAATAGTTTTTACATATTATTATAGGACTGTTAATCACATAACTATGAATATTGTAGATATTTTGGTATTGAAAAATCCTTATCTTATTATATACGCTAATATAATATTATAAACGCTAAAGTTTATGAGTATGGATGTATAGAAAGATATTTTTGTTACTCTTTCAGGCAAAAACTACTGAACGGATTCTAATGAAACTTTACAGCTTATACATCATAATAATACAGAGGCTATAACTTTCACGCAGATGAAAACCGTGGGCACAGCTAGTTTATTACTCTAAATAGCTCTGTTTTAGTTTATTAAATAAAGTATCAATAGTTCCTGGGTATATGTCATTCAGGTTATATTGTTCTTAAATAGCTTTGTCTTCTTTAGCTTTGTATTAACGACAGCCTAAAGAAATATCAATACAATATTAATAAATCACTAGTTATGAATATAGGTGTAGAAACTATTGTTTAATATAAAAATACTATTACATTTTATATGTTTGATTACTTTTACAAATAACTATTTGATATAATAGTTTGAAAAAGAGAAATAATCTAATATTGATTATATAAGTAAAAACAGATATTTTATTTAAAAACGCAATATGATTCTTTTGAATAAAAACTATTTAATAAAAGTAGATATATCTTTAAATTTATAAAAATTCTTTAATGGGAATACAGATTAATTTTTCGTTATAATTACTTTTAATTATTTGGTACGATTTTATACACACTATATGTATGAATGCATTTTAAACAATTGTTTCCCTTTAGAATGAATTTATATACAGCATGTTCATCTTTAAAAACTATATAATACTAATATATTTACATTATACTATACGGATATATTGACTGAAAAATAATTTCTTTATTTAGTGAGGCCACTTACCGTGGAAATATTGTCACGGAGCAATCCGTTATCGGTTGGTAGGAAGACTGAGTTGTTATGCGAATCGACTGGTGCACGCCCACCTGCCATTATCACCTGGTGGTTGAATGGAAGCAGCTGAACTCAATTACTAAACACAGAGTGAGTAAAAATTATAATATAATATTAATATTTATTTATTTTACAAACTTTAGAAAGATATATTTTCTACATAAATTTATGACATATAACAAATTAAAAAAATTAAATCGTTATCAAATTAAGTCTCATTCAAATATATGTACATATGTGTTAAAATATTAATAATATCTGTTAAAAATTTTTAAACAAAGTTACATATTACATAAGTCTCAATACAACATGTAAACACGTGGCACTAGATCATTATAGCAGCTTGTATAGCTATGAAAGTATCAATATTTAGCTGATAATTTTGATGTTGATTACATAGTTTCATATATACATAGAAAAACAAACAATACAAACAATCATATTCAATACAAATCAACGACAAATTGGACCCCTTAGAAAGTAAGGCGTTATGCTAAACCCTTATATCCCAGAGAGCGTCAATTAAAAGAATTTTCATAACCTCAATAGTAATTTTCAGTACTATTGACCAGTTATGAAAATTCTTTTAATGTTGGACAGCCCATTTATCAAGGAAGGTTATAACCTTTATAAACATAGGCTATATAATATATAATATCACCCTACATCCAATAAGAGGTGAGTTTTAATGAAAAATGTTGCAAAAACGGGGAAAATGTCAGGCAAACGAAGTTACTCAGGTCAACTAGTTTTAAATATAATGACTGAAAAAAATACTAACAATTTGCCACCTTATACTATAACCCTTATTATAATTAATACCATGTCAAATTTAACCTACTGATTCAAATACAGACCTCTT